>NC_135232.1:728705103-729010844 GCF_051348905.1 Ranitomeya variabilis
AGCAACCAAGTGTTCTCGTGGTTTTATTGAACTCCTAATGAAACTGGATGAGGCTAAATTGAATGAATTAGAAAAGGACATTGATTGTATTCAGACGAAAATCAAGGGGGATTTAACCCCGGACGCTCTAGATAAACTAAATGCGGATTTAGAAAGGGATTTTTCCATATGGGAACAGGACATTGGAGCTGTAAAGGCCAAAAAATTACAGAGAGACTATCTCGATCTGAAAGAAAATAGGATGTATAGATGGAAAGGGAATCGTAACGGCCGCCATCACATCGCACGAAAAAGATCTGGGTCGATATCCTCACTAACATCAACTGACGGGTCGAGTATAGCATCAGGTAGTACTGGAACCACGGAACAGGGAAAACTAAAAAATACGCATTTTCTGAGGAGCTACCAAGGAAATAAGAAAAGGAAACAAAAACCTTCCCCTGAGTATGAACGAAAGGCAAAAAACACCAATTTGGAGGTAATTAACCTTTCCACATACCCACTATCTGAAACACAAAGCGACTTATTGAAATTAGGTCTTAATTTTGTGCCACGTAATGGTTTCAATTTCTTTACAGCCCTGAAGGATGTTCATCTGTTTTGCCGCAAATTGATTTTCAAAAAACTATATCATCAGACTGACCCAGATTTAGATGCCATTGAGCAACAGGCATTGACTGATCTGGAAGATTTACTCAACGAACAACAATCCGATAATACAGGTATTGTTCCACCCTCGATCATGCCAAAGTCATCGACATTCCCCCCCTTGTCCATCTGCCCACCGGTAGATATATTTTGCAAATTGGTAATTGAAGACCTTAAGAAGATACCACAAAATGTGTGTAATGATAATCTCACATATAAGCAGAGACAGGCTCTGAATGAATTGCGATCATTGGACTCAGTGGTTATTAAACCAGCTGACAAGGGGGGGAATGTCGTGATCTGGCCGGTCGAGAGTTATGAAAAAGAGGCTTTCCGACAGCTTCGAAATAGGGATACATACTGTATGCTTCCAAATAACCCTATGCATACTTTCCGGGCTGAGTTGGAATTTATTCTAACAGAAGCCTATGAATCTGGTATAATTACCAAGAAATTATGTGATGCACTCCTTCCAGAATATCCAAAGGTAGCTACATTCTACCTTCTACCAAAGGTGCATAAGGATGCCTGTAATCCTCCTGGCCGACCTATTGTCTCTGGCATAGGGGGGTTGAGCGAGAATATCTGTAAATTTATTGACTTTCATTTAAAACCTTTAGTAGAAACGCTCCCCTCCTATGTCAGAGACACCACGGACATATTAACCAAAATTGACGGCGTCACTGTGGATGAAGGGATGTTATTAGTCACCATTGACATCGAATCTCTGTACACATCGATCAAGCACAGTGACGGATTAAGGGCGGCTCGCTTCTTCCTGGAGATGGCCAACTGGGATGGCCATTTTTCTGAATTCATTTTGGATTTGTTAGAATTTGCTTTAACACACAATTTTTTCGTATTTAAGGATCGGTTTTTTTTGCAGACGCAGGGCACTGCGATGGGCGCGGCCTGTGCGCCGTCGTACGCAAACCTGTTTCTCGGTTTTTGGGAGAGGCAGGTTTTCCAGGGCGACGGGGCACAGGCCGCGGACCCAGTAATGGGCTGGTTTCGCTACATCGATGATGTGTTGATGTTTTGGGAAGGTAGCGAAGCCAGTCTGTTGAATTTCATGCAGCAATTGAACAATAATTTATTTAATTTAAAATTTACTTTTCATTGGCATAAAAAACACGTGGATTTTTTAGATATCAGTCTGTGGGTCGGGAGTGATGGACGAATAGAGACTGATTTATACAGGAAAGATACCTCTGTGAATTCTCTCCTCCATGCTTCTTCGGCCCACAACTATTCCACTATTAAAGCCATCCCGGTTGGCCAGTTCCTCAGGAACAGGCGAGTCTGCTCCACTGAGGACCGTTTTGAGAAACAATCCAGTGTTCTTAGGAATAGGTTTAAGGCCAGGGGATACAGCAACCGTTGTATTAAATCTGGATATAGGCATGCACGGTCTCTGGAAAGGAGTGTTTTACTTAAACCTTCAATAAAGAGGAATAGGCAGAAAAAAGACTACAAATTAAGCTATATCTCTACTTCAAATTGTCGGTGGAACACAATGCGAGAAATCTTGGAAAAATATTGGTCGGTACTACGTAGCGACAAGGATCTAGCTGCTCATTTACCAGAGTATCCTCAGATGACACAGAGAAGGAGTATGAACCTGAGAGACCATCTAGTGAGCAGTCACTACGTGGCAAAACAACCGACTATTTTCAATCAGGGGAACAAGAGATTGGGTTGCTTCCCGTGTGGATCATGTGCGGCATGTCCTAATATAAAGAGGAGTGGAGTATTCAAATCCTCTGATGGGAGCAGGGAATACAAAATTAAGGAATATATCTCTTGTAAGACATCTTACGTGATATATTACGCTACCTGTCCCTGCTCCCTAATATATGTGGGTCTCACCTCAAGAGAACTCAGGGTGAGGACCCGTGAACATGTCCGCGACATCGAAGCAGCCAAAGAAGTGTCTGATATCGCAACTTTAAAGACCTTACCCAGGCACTTTAGGGAACACCACAGATGCGACTCGAGGGGACTAGAAATAAGGGGTATTGATTGTGTCCATGGAGGGATTAGGGGCGGTGATTTGAAAAAAATTCTTGCCCAACGTGAATGTAGGTGGATCACTGTTCTTGATACAGTTTCACCAAAGGGGCTAAATGAGAAAATCACATTTGCCCCCTTCCTATGACCCACCATGCTCTATTGTCTCTTGGTCCCTTTGACTGCTATTGATTGCATTTTCCCCGGGAGGTCCTGTCTCCACCATTCAGTCTATACATAGTGGTATAAATTAGAGTTTTATACACATACATTTTGGAGCCCTATATGTGTCTTTTAACTATGTGTGTCTTTCTTTGTTTTAATTTTTCTATTTTTGCATTTATGTATATTTCCATACAGTACTCTTTTCCATATGTGACATACAATCTGCTGCGCCAAGTATATGGAGTTGGATATTGGGACGGTTCCGTAAAACAGAAGACACTATGAACTTTCCTCTTCTCGGGAGCTGAACCAAAAGAAGGAGGAATATTTTCTAGGGGGATGTTTTTAGATATAGATTTTATACAGCACTTTTGTATTTTCCTCACTGGTTATATTGTTCTTAAGCTTTTTGTGGCTATTGATATATTTCACTGTAATATAATGGATTGCTTTTTGATATAATCTCCAGATCAAAGTCTGGATATTTATCTTTTGCACTTTAATTATAACAGACATGTAGGTGTCATATACACCGATTTATGCACTATTATAACACACGTAGTGGTTACGTCTGTATACTTAGTATTATCCTCAGTTGGCACTTTATGGATCTCTTCCAGATTGTACATCTAATTTTTGATGTTATTTTGCACTTAATTTATATTTATCCATATGGATTTTTAACTACATCGGGTACGTATGAGGGTATTAGTATTGTCTGTCTATAATCACTTCGTAATATATATGTATTCCTCCGATATAATTCCCCCCGATTTTTGTAGATTCAGCTCTAGGGTCCACAATCCGACATATAGTCATATATTTCTTTATATTAAGACATATGACTTGTTATTTGCACACAGATGCGTGATAATGCCTGATAATAAGTCCTTATATTCCGGTGAACGTGTGTCCTATATGCGCACGCGCAATACTCACCCGGATCTCCATGGCAATATTGCCGTGGACCTGTGGATACCAGACGCTCACCGCACGTAGACGCATAGGCTCTCGGGTACTTCCGGGTTGGGCCGCATTGACTTCCGGGACCATTGGCATTGGCAGTGCGCATGCGCGAGTCCGCGTATCCGACGCTGTTTAAATCTCCATGGCGTTTATATATTGTGCGGTGTGCATGCACACTGGTACCATGGGCGGTTTTCCGCCCGCACACACGCCGCATAATTACGCCATTGGAGATTGTATGACTTTAAGCTCTGGACGCAGATGCGCATGCGCCAATCAAAATCTGATGTCTAACTCCCTATATAAGCTGCAGCTACAACTAGACACCTTTGTTACCTCCCCTTTGAGAAAGCCATCGTGCGAAACGCGCGTCAGGGGTAGCGGGAAGGAAACACACAGACCGTGACCAACTATGGGTAAGTCTCCATTAGGTGGAGGCCATTGGCAATATTTATCTATGGGTATGTAGTATACGGAGAGGGCGGCGTTCCCTCTGTGACTTTTACCTCAGATTAAGCATATCGTATTATACCACTCTAGACTCACCCAGGTCAGACTCGGTAGTGTGCCCTATCTCTCAGTGTACTGGTCGTTCTTCCTCCTGTCCGCATGCTGGAATTTGCCATGCATTCTGTCATGCTGTTGTATTTTACTTACACAATATATTTTTTGTATTTCTAAATAAAATTTACTTTTGTTTTATGCTATTGAGTATCTATATTCCTTTCATTCGCTAGTATCTGACATGTTTCCTTGGGAGTGATGCTCCTCTAGAGATTTTTCTTACATTGGGAGAGCTTTTTCTGACTATTTATCATGCTCTCAGCCATTTATAGATGCTTATTGATTATTGTGTATATATGTATTCTATCTGTGTCATTCACAGTATCCAATCCTAAGCATATGGATTTCCGTGCCAGGGACCAAACGTGGCTCTCTCGCCTCAACGAGGTTTTTAAGGAGGATTCAACCGGTATTTCAGATTCATGCACTAGGGACTCCAAAGAACAAATTATTAAACTCAAAAATCTTTTACATAGACGCACCAAGTTATGGTGGAACAGGGCCTCCCTGGGACAATATTTGACACGTGGTTTAGTCCCAAGGGGACTTCGTATACAGATATTCCCCTCATTTGAGGTGGATGATATCGCCTTCAAAAGTGCTTGGGAGGATTTAGCAACCAAGTGTTCTCGTGGTTTTATTGAACTCCTAATGAAACTGGATGAGGCTAAATTGAATGAATTAGAAAAGGACATTGATTGTATTCAGACGAAAATCAAGGGGGATTTAACCCCGGACGCTCTAGATAAACTAAATGCGGATTTAGAAAGGGATTTTTCCATATGGGAACAGGACATTGGAGCTGTAAAGGCCAAAAAATTACAGAGAGACTATCTCGATCTGAAAGAAAATAGGATGTATAGATGGAAAGGGAATCGTAACGGCCGCCATCACATCGCACGAAAAAGATCTGGGTCGATATCCTCACTAACATCAACTGACGGGTCGAGTATAGCATCAGGTAGTACTGGAACCACGGAACAGGGAAAACTAAAAAATACGCATTTTCTGAGGAGCTACCAAGGAAATAAGAAAAGGAAACAAAAACCTTCCCCTGAGTATGAACGAAAGGCAAAAAACACCAATTTGGAGGTAATTAACCTTTCCACATACCCACTATCTGAAACACAAAGCGACTTATTGAAATTAGGTCTTAATTTTGTGCCACGTAATGGTTTCAATTTCTTTACAGCCCTGAAGGATGTTCATCTGTTTTGCCGCAAATTGATTTTCAAAAAACTATATCATCAGACTGACCCAGATTTAGATGCCATTGAGCAACAGGCATTGACTGATCTGGAAGATTTACTCAACGAACAACAATCCGATAATACAGGTATTGTTCCACCCTCGATCATGCCAAAGTCATCGACATTCCCCCCCTTGTCCATCTGCCCACCGGTAGATATATTTTGCAAATTGGTAATTGAAGACCTTAAGAAGATACCACAAAATGTGTGTAATGATAATCTCACATATAAGCAGAGACAGGCTCTGAATGAATTGCGATCATTGGACTCAGTGGTTATTAAACCAGCTGACAAGGGGGGGAATGTCGTGATCTGGCCGGTCGAGAGTTATGAAAAAGAGGCTTTCCGACAGCTTCGAAATAGGGATACATACTGTATGCTTCCAAATAACCCTATGCATACTTTCCGGGCTGAGTTGGAATTTATTCTAACAGAAGCCTATGAATCTGGTATAATTACCAAGAAATTATGTGATGCACTCCTTCCAGAATATCCAAAGGTAGCTACATTCTACCTTCTACCAAAGGTGCATAAGGATGCCTGTAATCCTCCTGGCCGACCTATTGTCTCTGGCATAGGGGGGTTGAGCGAGAATATCTGTAAATTTATTGACTTTCATTTAAAACCTTTAGTAGAAACGCTCCCCTCCTATGTCAGAGACACCACGGACATATTAACCAAAATTGACGGCGTCACTGTGGATGAAGGGATGTTATTAGTCACCATTGACATCGAATCTCTGTACACATCGATCAAGCACAGTGACGGATTAAGGGCGGCTCGCTTCTTCCTGGAGATGGCCAACTGGGATGGCCATTTTTCTGAATTCATTTTGGATTTGTTAGAATTTGCTTTAACACACAATTTTTTCGTATTTAACCCCTTCCCGACCCATGACGCCACGTAGGCGTCATGAAAACCCGTGCCAATCCGACCCATGACGCCTATGTGGCGTCATGGAATGATCGCGTCCCTGCAGATCGGGTGAAAGGGTTAACTCCTATTTTACCCGATCTGCAGGGAGAGGGGGAGTGGTACTTCAGCCCAGGGGGGGTGGCTTCACCCCCCCGTGGCTACGATCGCTCTGATTGGCTGTTGAAAGTGAAACTGCCAATCAGAGCGATTTGTAATATTTCACCTAAAAAACTGGTGAAATATTACAATCCAGCCATGGCCGATGCTGCAATATCATCGGCCATGGCTGGAAACACTAATGCGACCCCCCCCCACCCCACCGATCGCCCCCCCAGTGCTCCGTTATAGGGTCCGGTCCCCTCCGTCCGCCTGCCGGCTCCCCCGTCCTGCTGTCCGCTCCCCCATCTTCCTGCCCGCTCCCCCCCTGCTCCTATGTCACCCCCCCGTGCTCCGACGCCCCCCTCGTGCCCCGATCTCCCCCCCCTTATACTTACCGAGGCTCCCGGTCCCCGTCCGCCTCCATCGTGGGCGCCGCCATCTTCCAAAATGGTGGGCGCATGCTCAGTGCGCCCGCCGGCCGGCAGATTCTTAGAGGTACATTTTGATCGCTGTGGTAGGTTCTATCACAGCGATCAAAATAAAAAAATAATAAATAACCCCCCCCCCTTTATCACCCCCATAGGTAGGGACAATAATAAAATAAAGAAAATATTTTTTTTTCTTTTTCCACTAGGGTTAGGGTTAGAACTAGGGTTAGAACTAGGGTTAGGGGTAGGGTTAGGGTTACGGGTAGGGTTAGGGTTAGGGGTAGGGTTATGGCATGTGCACACAGAGCGGATCGGCCGCGGATCCGCAGCGGATCGGCCGCGGATCCGCAGCGGATCGGCCGCGGATCCGCAGCGGATCGGCCGCGGATCGGCAGCGGATCGGCAGCGGATCCGCAGCGGATCGGCCGCGGATCGGCAGCGGATCCGCAGCGGATCGGCCGCGGATTGGCAGCGGATCCGCAGCGGATTGGCAGCGGATCCGCAGCGGATCGGCCGCGGATCCGCAGCGGATCCGCAGCGGATGGGCAGCGGATCCGCAGCGGATCGGCCGCGGATCGGCAGCGTATCCGCAGCGGATTGGCAGCGGATCCGCAGCGGATCGGCCGCGGATGGGCAGCGGATCCGCAGCGGATCGGCCGCGGATCGGCAGCGGATCCGCAGCGGATCGGCAGCGGATCCGCAGCGGATCGGCAGCGGATCCGCAGCGGATCGGCCGCGGATCCGCAGCGGATCGGCAGCGGATCCGCAGCGGATTGGCCGCGGATCCGCAGCGGATTGGCCGCGGATCCGCAGCGGATTGGCCGCTGCGAATTCGAAGCAGTTTTCCATCAGGTTTACAGTACCATGTACACCTAAGGAAAACCAAATCCGCTGTGCCCATGGTGCGGAAAATTCCGTGCAGAAATGCTGCGTTGTATTTTCCGCAGCATGTCAATTCTTTGTGCGGATTCCGCAGCGTTTTACACCTGTTCCTCAATAGGAATCCGCAGGTGAAATCTGCACAAAAAAACACTGGAAATCTGCTGTAAATCCGCAGGTAAAACGCAGTGCCTTTTACCTGCAGATTTTTCAAAAATCGTGCGGAAAAATCTCACACGAATCCGCAACGTGGGCACATAGCCTTAGGGTTAGGGTTGGAATTAGAGTTAGGGTTGGAATTAGGGCTAGGGTTTGAAATAGGGTTAAGATTAGGCTTGTGGTTAGGGTTACGGATAGGGTTAGGGGTGTGTTGGGGTTACAGTTGTGGTTAGGGTTGGGATTAGGGTTACGGTTGGGATTAGGGTTAGGATTAGGGTTGGAATTAGGGTTACGGGTGTGTTGCGGTTAGGGTTGTGGTTAGGGGTGTGTTGGGGTTAAGGTTGTGATTAGGGTTATGGCTACAGTTGGGATTAGGATTAGGGGTGTGTTGGGGTTAGTGTTGAAGTTAGAATCGAGGGGTTTCCACTGTTTAGGCACATCAGGGGTCTCCAAACGCAACATGGCGCCACCATTGATTCCAGCCAATCTTGCGTTCAAAAAGTCAAATGGTGCTCCCGCCCTTCCAAGCCCCGACGTGCGCCCAAACAGTGGTTTACCCCCACATTTGGGGTACCAGCGTACTCAGGACAAACTGGGCAACAACTGTTGGGGTCTAATTTATCCTGTTACCCTTGCAAAAATAAAAAATTACTTGCTAAAACATAATTTTTGAGGAAAGAACAATTATTTTTTATTTTCACGGCTCTGTGTTATAAACTTCTGTGAAGCACTTGGGGGTTGAAAGTGCTCACCACACATCTAGATAAGTTCCTTCGGGGGTCTAGTTTCCAAAATGGGGTCACTTGTGGGGTGTTTCTACTGTTTAGGCACATCAGGGGCTCTGCAAATGCAATGTGACGCCCGCAGACCATTCCATCAAAGTCTGCATTTCAAATGTCACTACTTCCCTTCCGAGCCCTGACGTGTGCCCAAACAGTGGTTTACCCCCACATATGGGGTATCAGCGTACTCACAACAAACTGGGCAACAAATATTGGGGTCCAAATTCTCCTGTTACCCTTGTGAAAATAAAAAATTGCTTGCTAAAACATCTTTTTTGAGGAAAGAAAAATGATTTTTTATTTTCACGGCTCTGCGTTGTAAACTTCTGTGAAGCACTTGGGGGTTGAACGTGCTCACCACACATCTAGGTAAGTTCCTTGGGGGGTCTAGTTTCCAAAATGGGGTCACTTGTGGGGGGTTTCTACTGTTTAGGCATATCAGGGGCTCTGCAAACGTAACATGATGCCCGCAGACCATTCCATCAAAGTCTGCATTCCAAAACGTCACTACTTCCCTTCCGAGCCCCGGCATGTGCCCAAACAGTGGTTTACCCCCACATATGGGGTATCAGCGTACTCAGGAGAAACTGGACAACAACTTTTGGGGTCCAATTTCTCCTGTTACTCTTGCAAAAATAAAAAATTCTGGGCTAAAAAAATATTTTTGAGGAAAGGAAACACATTTATTATTTTCACGGCTCTGCGTTATAAACTTCTGTGAAGCACTTGGGGGTTCAAAGTGCTCACTACACATCTAGATAAGTTCCCTTGGGGGTCTAGTTTCCAAAATGGAGTCAATTGTGGGGAGTTCCTACTGTTTAGGCACATCAGGGGCTCTGCAAACGCAACCTGACGCCCGCAGAGCATTCCATCAAAGTCTGCATTTCAAAACGTCACTACTTCCCCTCCGAACCCCGACGTGTGCCAAAACAGTGGTTTACCCCCACATATGGGGTATCAGCGTACTCAGGAGAAACTGGACAACAACTTTTGGGGTCCAATTTCTCCTGTTACCCTTGGGAAAATAAAAAATTGTGGGCTAAAAAATCATTTTTGAGAAAAGAAAAATTATTTTTTATTTTCATGGCTCTGCGTTATAAACTTCTGTGAAGCACTTGGGGGTTCAAAGTGCTCACCACACATCTAGATTAGTTCCTTGGGAGGTCTAGTTTCCAAAATGGGGTCACTAGTGCGGGAGCTCCAATGTTTAGGCACACAGGGGCTCTCCAAACACGACATGGTGTCCGCTAATGATTGGAGCTAATTTTCCATTCAAAAAGCCAAATGGCGTGCCTTCCCTTCCGAGCCCTGCCGTGCGCCCAAACAGTGGTTTACCCCCACATATGGGGTATCATCGTACTCAGAACAAACTGGACAACAAAATTTGGGGTCCAATTTCTCCTATTACCCTTGGGAAAATAAAAAATTCTGGGCTAAAAATCATTTTTGAGGAAAGAAAAATTATTTTTTTATTTTCACGGCTCTGCGTTATAAACTTCTGTGAAGCACCTGGGGGTTATAAGTGCTCACTATGCATCTAGATAAGTTTCTTGGGGGGTCTAGTTTCCAAAATGGGGTCACTTGTAGGGGAGCTCCAATGTTTAGGCACACAGGGGCTCTCCAAACGCGACATGGTGTCCGCTAACGATTGGAGCTAATTTTCCATTCAAAAAGTCAAATGGCACGCCTCCCCTTCCGAGCCTTGCCGTGCACCCAAACAGTGGTTTACCCCCACATATGAGGTATCGGCATACTCAGGAGAAATTGCCCAACAAATTTTAGGATCCATTTTATCCTGTTGCCCATGTGAAAATGAAAGAATTGAGGCTAAAAGAAATTTTGTGTGAAAAAAAATACTTTTTCATTTTTGCGGATCAATTTGTGAAGCACCTGGGGGTTTAAAGTGCTCACTATGCCTCTGGATGAGTTCCTTGGGGGGTCTAGTTTCCAAAATGGGGTCAATTGTGGAGGAGCTCTAATGTTTAGGCACACAGGGGCTTTCCAAACGCGACATGGTGTCCGCTAACGATGGAGATAATTTTCTATTCAAAAAGTCAAATGGCGCTCCTTCCCTTCCGAGCCTTACCATGTGCCCAAACAGTGGTTTACCCCCACATGTGAGGTATTGGTGTACTCAGGAGAAATTGCCCAACAAAATTTAGGATCCATTTTATCCTGTTGCCCATGTGAAAATGAAAAAATTGAGGCTAAAATAATTTTTTTGTGAAAAAAAAGTACTTTTTCATTTTTACGGATCAATTTGTGAAGCACCTGGGGGTTTAAAGTGCTCACTATGCTTCTAGATAAGTTCCTTGGGGGGTCTAGTTTCCAAAATGTGGTCACTTGTGGGGGAGCTCCAATGTTTAGGCACACGGGGGCTCTCCAAACGCGACATGGTGTCCGCTAAAGATTGGAGCCAATTTTTCATTCAAAAAGTCAAATGGCGCTCCTTCCCTTCCGAGCCCTGCCGTGCGCCCAAACAGTGGTTTACCCCCACATATGAGGTATCAGCATACTCAGGACAAATTGGACAACAACGTCCCTGGTCCAGTTTCTCCTTTTACCCTTGGGAAAATAAAAAAATTGTTGCTAAAAGATCATTTTTGTGACTAAAAAGTTAAATGTTCATTTTTTACTTCCATGTTGCTTCTGCTGCTGTGAAACACCTGAAGGGTTAATAAACTTCTTGAATGTGGTTTTGAGCACCTTGAGGGGTGCAGTTTTTAGAATGGTGTAACTTTTGGGTATTTTCAGCCATATAGAACCCTCAAAATGACTTCAAATGTGAGGTGGTCCCTAAAAAAAATGGTTTTGTAAATTTTGTTGTAAAAATGAGAAATCACTGGTCAAATTTTAACCCTTATAACTTCCTAGCAAAAAAAAAAATTGTTTCCAAAATTGTGCTGATGTAAAGTAGACATGTGGGAAACGTTATTTATTAACTATTTTGTGTCACATAACTCTCTGGTTTAACAGAATAAAAATTCAAAATGTGAAAATTGCGAAATTTTCAAATTTTTTGCCAAATTTCCGTTTTTTTCACAAATAAACTCAAAAATTATCGACCTAAATTTACCACTAACATGAAGCCCAATATGTCACGAAAAAAAAATCTCAGAATCGCTAGGATCCGTTGAAGCGTTCCTGAGTTATTACCTCATAAAGGGACACTGGTCAGAATTGCAAAAAACGGCAAGGTCATTAAGGCCAAAATAGGCTGGGTCATGAAGGGGTTAAGGATCGTTTTTTTTGCAGACGCAGGGCACTGCGATGGGCGCGGCCTGTGCGCCGTCGTACGCAAACCTGTTTCTCGGTTTTTGGGAGAGGCAGGTTTTCCAGGGCAACGGGGCACAGGCCGCGGACCCAGTAATGGGCTGGTTTCGCTACATCGATGATGTGTTGATGTTTTGGGAAGGTAGCGAAGCCAGCCTGTTGAATTTCATGCAGCAATTGAACAATAATTTATTTAATTTAAAATTTACTTTTCATTGGCATAAAAAACACGTGGATTTTTTAGATATCAGTCTGTGGGTCGGGAGTGATGGACGAATAGAGACTGATTTATACAGGAAAGATACCTCTGTGAATTCTCTCCTCCATGCTTCTTTGGCCCACAGCTATTCCACTATTAAAGCCATCCCGGTTGGCCAGTTCCTCAGGAACAGGCGAGTCTGCTCCACTGAGGACCGTTTTGAGAAACAATCCAGTGTTCTTAGGAATAGGTTTAAGGCCAGGGGATACAGCAACCGTTGTATTAAATCTGGATATAGGCATGCACGGTCTCTGGAAAGGAGTGTTTTACTTAAACCTTCAATAAAGAGGAATAGGCAGAAAAAAGACTACAAATTAAGCTATATCTCTACTTCAAATTGTCGGTGGAACACAATGCGAGAAATCTTGGAAAAATATTGGTCGGTACTACGTAGCGACAAGGATCTAGCTGCTCATTTACCAGAGTATCCTCAGATGACACAGAGAAGGAGTATGAACCTGAGAGACCATCTAGTGAGCAGTCACTACGTGGCAAAACAACCGACTATTTTCAATCAGGGGAACAAGAGATTGGGTTGCTTCCCGTGTGGATCATGTGCGGCATGTCCTAATATAAAGAGGAGTGGAGTATTCAAATCCTCTGATGGGAGCAGGGAATACAAAATTAAGGAATATATCTCTTGTAAGACATCTTACGTGATATATTACGCTACCTGTCCCTGCTCCCTAATATATGTGGGTCTCACCTCAAGAGAACTCAGGGTGAGGACCCGTGAACATGTCCGCGACATCGAAGCAGCCAAAGAAGTGTCTGATATCGCAACTTTAAAGACCTTACCCAGGCACTTTAGGGAACACCACAGATGCGACTCGAGGGGACTAGAAATAAGGGGTATTGATTGTGTCCATGGAGGGATTAGGGGCGGTGATTTGAAAAAAATTCTTGCCCAACGTGAATGTAGGTGGATCACTGTTCTTGATACAGTTTCACCAAAGGGGCTAAATGAGAAAATCACATTTGCCCCCTTCCTATGACCCACCATGCTCTATTGTCTCTTGGTCCCTTTGACTGCTATTGATTGCATTTTCCCCGGGAGGTCCTGTCTCCACCATTCAGTCTATACATAGTGGTATAAATTAGAGTTTTATACACATACATTTTGGAGCCCTATATGTGTCTTTTAACTATGTGTGTCTTTCTTTGTTTTAATTTTTCTATTTTTGCATTTATGTATATTTCCATACAGTACTCTTTTCCATATGTGACATACAATCTGCTGCGCCAAGTATATGGAGTTGGATATTGGGACGGTTCCGTAAAACAGAAGACACTATGAACTTTCCTCTTCTCGGGAGCTGAACCAAAAGAAGGAGGAATATTTTCTAGGGGGATGTTTTTAGATATAGATTTTATACAGCACTTTTGTATTTTCCTCACTGGTTATATTGTTCTTAAGCTTTTTGTGGCTATTGATATATTTCACTGTAATATAATGGATTGCTTTTTGATATAATCTCCAGATCAAAGTCTGGATATTTATCTTTTGCACTTTAATTATAACAGACATGTAGGTGTCATATACACCGATTTATGCACTATTATAACACACGTAGTGGTTACGTCTGTATACTTAGTATTATCCTCAGTTGGCACTTTATGGATCTCTTCCAGATTGTACATCTAATTTTTGATGTTATTTTGCACTTAATTTATATTTATCCATATGGATTTTTAACTACATCGGGTACGTATGAGGGTATTAGTATTGTCTGTCTATAATCACTTCGTAATATATATGTATTCCTCCGATATAATTCCCCCCGATTTTTGTAGATTCAGCTCTAGGGTCCACAATCCGACATATAGTCATATATTTCTTTATATTAAGACATATGACTTGTTATTTGCACACAGATGCGTGATAATGCCTGATAATAAGTCCTTATATTCCGGTGAACGTGTGTCCTATATGCGCACGCGCAATACTCACCCGGATCTCCATGGCAATATTGCCGTGGACCTGTGGATACCAGACGCTCACCGCACGTAGACGCATAGGCTCTCGGGTACTTCCGGGTTGGGCCGCATTGACTTCCGGGACCATTGGCATTGGCAGTGCGCATGCGCGAGTCCGCGTATCCGACGCTGTTTAAATCTCCATGGCGTTTATATATTGTGCGGTGTGCATGCACACTGGTACCATGGGCGGTTTTCCGCCCGCACACACGCCGCATAATTACGCCATTGGAGATTGTATGACTTTAAGCTCTGGACGCAGATGCGCATGCGCCAATCAAAATCTGATGTCTAACTCCCTATATAAGCTGCAGCTACAACTAGACACCTTTGTTACCTCCCCTTTGAGAAAGCCATCGTGCGAAACGCGCGTCAGGGGTAGCGGGAAGGAAACACACAGACCGTGACCAACTATGGGTAAGTCTCCATTAGGTGGAGGCCATTGGCAATATTTATCTATGGGTATGTAGTATACGGAGAGGGCGGCGTTCCCTCTGTGACTTTTACCTCAGATTAAGCATATCGTATTATACCACTCTAGACTCACCCAGGTCAGACTCGGTAGTGTGCCCTATCTCTCAGTGTACTGGTCGTTCTTCCTCCTGTCCGCATGCTGGAATTTGCCATGCATTCTGTCATGCTGTTGTATTTTACTTACACAATATATTTTTTGTATTTCTAAATAAAATTTAGAACTGACGGGTCGAGTATAGCATCAGGTAGTACTGGAGCCACGGAACAGGGAAAACTAAAAAATACGCATTTTCTGAGGAGCTACCAAGGAAATAAGAAAAGGAAACAAAAACCTTCCCCTGAGTATGAACGAAAGGCAAAAAACACCAATTTGGAGGTAATTAACCTTTCCACATACCCACTATCTGAAACACAAAGCGACTTATTGAAATTAGGTCTTAATTTTGTGCCACGTAATGGTTTCAATTTCTTTACAGCCCTGAAGGATGTTCATCTGTTTTGCCGCAAATTGATTTTCAAAAAACTATATCATCAGACTGACCCAGATTTAGATGCCATTGAGCAACAGGCATTGACTGATCTGGAAGATTTACTCAACGAACAACAATCCGATAATACAGGTATTGTTCCACCCTCGATCATGCCAAAGTCATCGACATTCCCCTCCTTCTCCATCTGCCCACCGGTAGATATATTTTGCAAATTGGTAATTGAAGACCTTAAGAAGATACCACAAAATGTGTGTAATGATAATCTCACATATAAGCAGAGACAGGCTCTGAATGAATTGCGATCATTGGACTCAGTGGTTATTAAACCAGCTGACAAGGGGGGGAATGTCGTGATCTGGCCGGTCGAGAGTTATGAAAAAGAGGCTTTCCGACAGCTTCGAAATAGGGATACATACTGTATGCTTCCAAATAACCCTATGCATACTTTCCGGGCTGAGTTGGAATTTATTCTAACAGAAGCCTATGAATCTGGTATAATTACCAAGAAATTATGTGATGCACTCCTTCCAGAATATCCAAAGGTAGCTACATTCTACCTTCTACCAAAGGTGCATAAGGATGCCTGTAATCCTCCTGGCCGACCTATTGTCTCTGGCATAGGGGGGTTGAGCGAGAATATCTGTAAATTTATTGACTTTCATTTAAAACCTTTAGTAGAAACGCTCCCCTCCTATGTCAGAGACACCACGGACATATTAACCAAAATTGACGGCGTCACTGTGGATGAAGGGATGTTATTAGTCACCATTGACATCGAATCTCTGTACACATCGATCAAGCACAGTGACGGATTAAGGGCGGCTCGCTTCTTCCTGGAGATGGCCAACTGGGATGGCCATTTTTCTGAATTCATTTTGGATTTGTTAGAATTTGCTTTAACACACAATTTTTTCGTATTTAACCCCTTCCCGACCCATGACGCCACGTAGGCGTCATGAAAACCCGTGCCAATCCGACCCATGACGCCTATGTGGCGTCATGGAATGATCGCGTCCCTGCAGATCGGGTGAAAGGGTTAACTCCTATTTTACCCGATCTGCAGGGAGAGGGGGAGTGGTACTTCAGCCCAGGGGGGGTGGCTTCACCCCCCCGTGGCTACGATCGCTCTGATTGGCTGTTGAAAGTGAAACTGCCAATCAGAGCGATTTGTAATATTTCACCTAAAAAACTGGTGAAATATTACAATCCAGCCATGGCCGATGCTGCAATATCATCGGCCATGGCTGGAAACACTAATGCGACCCCCCCCCACCCCACCGATCGCCCCCCCAGTGCTCCGTTATAGGGTCCGGTCCCCTCCGTCCGCCTGCCGGCTCCCCCGTCCTGCTGTCCGCTCCCCCGTCTTCCTGCCCGCTCCCCCCCTGCTCCTATGTCACCCCCCCGTGCTCCGACGCCCCCCTCGTGCCCCGATCTCCCCCCCCTTATACTTACCGAGGCTCCCGGTCCCCGTCCGCCTCCATCGTGGGCGCCGCCATCTTCCAAAATGGTGGGCGCATGCTCAGTGCGCCCGCCGGCCGGCAGATTCTTAGAGGTACATTTTGATCGCTGTGGTAGGTTCTATCACAGCGATCAAAATAAAAAAATAATAAATAACCCCCCCCCTTTATCACCCCCATAGGTAGGGACAATAATAAAATAAAGAAAATATTTTTTTTTCTTTTTCCACTAGGGTTAGGGTTAGAACTAGGGTTAGAACTAGGGTTAGGGGAAGGGTTAGGGTTACGGGTAGGGTTAGGGTTAGGGGTAGGGTTATGGCATGTGCACACAGAGCGGATCGGCCGCGGATCCGCAGCGGATCGGCCGCGGATCCGCAGCGGATCGGCCGCGGATCCGCAGCGGATCCGCAGCGGATCGGCCGCGGATCCGCAGCGGATCCGCAGCGGATCGGCAGCGGATCCGCAGCGGATCGGCCGCGGATCGGCAGCGGATCGGCAGCGGATCCGCAGCGGATCGGCCGCGGATCCGCAGCGGATCCGCAGCGGATCGGCCGCGGATCGGCAGCGGATCCGCAGCGGATTGGCAGCGGATCCGCAGCGGATCGGCCGCGGATCGGCAGCGGATCCGCAGCGGATTGGCAGCGGATCCGCAGCGGATCGGCCGCGGATCGGCAGCGGATCCGCAGCGGATCGGCCGCGGATCGGCAGCGGATCCGCAGCGGATCGGCAGCGGATCGGCAGCGGATCGGCAGCGGATCCGCAGCGGATCGGCCGCGGATCCGCAGCGGATCGGCAGCGGATCCGCAGCGGATTGGCCGCGGATCCGCAGCGGATTGGCCGCGGATCCGCAGCGGATTGGCCGCTGCAAATTCGAAGCAGTTTTCCATCAGGTTTACAGTACCATGTACACCTAAGGAAAACCAAATCCGCTGTGCCCATGGTGCGGAAAATTCCGTGCAGAAATGCTGCGTTGTATTTTCCGCAGCATGTCAATTCTTTGTGCGGATTCCGCAGCGTTTTACACCTGTTCCTCAATAGGAATCCGCAGGTGAAATCTGCACAAAAAAACACTGGAAATCTGCTGTAAATCCGCAGGTAAAACGCAGTGCCTTTTACCTGCAGATTTTTCAAAAATCGTGCGGAAAAATCTCACACGAATCCGCAACGTGGGCACATAGCCTTAGGGTTAGGGTTGGAATTAGAGTTAGGGTTGGAATTAGGGCTAGGGTTTGAAATAGGGTTAAGATTAGGCTTGTGGTTAGGGTTACGGATAGGGTTAGGGGTGTGTTGGGGTTACAGTTGTGGTTAGGGTTGGGATTAGGGTTACGGTTGGGATTAGGGTTAGGATTAGGGTTGGAATTAGGGTTACGGGTGTGTTGCGGTTAGGGTTGTGGTTAGGGGTGTGTTGGGGTTAAGGTTGTGATTAGGGTTATGGCTACAGTTGGGATTAGGATTAGGGGTGTGTTGGGGTTAGTGTTGAAGTTAGAATCGAGGGGTTTCCACTGTTTAGGCACATCAGGGGTCTCCAAACGCAACATGGCGCCACTATTGATTCCAGCCAATCTTGCGTTCAAAAAGTCAAATGGTGCTCCCGCCCTTCCAAGCCCCGACGTGCGCCCAAACAGTGGTTTACCCCCACATTTGGGGTACCAGCGTACTCAGGACAAACTGGGCAACAACTGTTGGGGTCTAATTTATCCTGTTACCCTTGCAAAAATAAAAAATTACTTGCTAAAACATAATTTTTGAGGAAAGAACAATTATTTTTTATTTTCACGGCTCTGTGTTATAAACTTCTGTGAAGCACTTGGGGGTTGAAAGTGCTCACCACACATCTAGATAAGTTCCTTCGGGGGTCTAGTTTCCAAAATGGGGTCACTTGTGGGGTGTTTCTACTGTTTAGGCACATCAGGGGCTCTGCAAATGCAATGTGACGCCCGCAGACCATTCCATCAAAGTCTGCATTTCAAATGTCACTACTTCCCTTCCGAGCCCTGACGTGTGCCCAAACAGTGGTTTACCCCCACATATGGGGTATCAGCGTACTCACAACAAACTGGGCAACAAATATTGGGGTCCAAATTCTCCTGTTACCCTTGTGAAAATAAAAAATTGCTTGCTAAAACATCTTTTTTGAGGAAAGAAAAATGATTTTTTATTTTCACGGCTCTGCGTTGTAAACTTCTGTGAAGCACTTGGGGGTTGAACGTGCTCACCACACATCTAGGTAAGTTCCTTGGGGGGTCTAGTTTCCAAAATGGGGTCACTTGTGGGGGGTTTCTACTGTTTAGGCATATCAGGGGCTCTGCAAACGTAACATGATGCCCGCAGACCATTCCATCAAAGTCTGCATTCCAAAACGTCACTACTTCCCTTCCGAGCCCCGGCATGTGCCCAAACAGTGGTTTACCCCCACATATGGGGTATCAGCGTACTCAGGAGAAACTGGACAACAACTTTTGGGGTCCAATTTCTCCTGTTACTCTTGCAAAAATAAAAAATTCTGGGCTAAAAAAATATTTTTGAGGAAAGGAAACACATTTATTATTTTCACGGCTCTGCGTTATAAACTTCTGTGAAGCACTTGGGGGTTCAAAGTGCTCACTACACATCTAGATAAGTTCCCTTGGGGGTCTGGTTTCCAAAATGGAGTCAATTGTGGGGAGTTCCTACTGTTTAGGCACATCAGGGGCTCTGCAAACGCAACCTGACGCCCGCAGAGCATTCCATCAAAGTCTGCATTTCAAAACGTCACTACTTCCCCTCCGAACCCCGACGTGTGCCAAAACAGTGGTTTACCCCCACATATGGGGTATCAGCGTACTCAGGAGAAACTGGACAACAACTTTTGGGGTCCAATTTCTCCTGTTACCCTTGGGAAAATAAAAAATTGTGGGCTAAAAAATCATTTTTGAGAAAAGAAAAATTATTTTTTATTTTCATGGCTCTGCGTTATAAACTTCTGTGAAGCACTTGGGGGTTCAAAGTGCTCACCACACATCTAGATTAGTTCCTTGGGAGGTCTAGTTTCCAAAATGGGGTCACTAGTGCGGGAGCTCCAATGTTTAGGCACACAGGGGCTCTCCAAACACGACATGGTGTCCGCTAATGATTGGAGCTAATTTTCCATTCAAAAAGCCAAATGGCGTGCCTTCCCTTCCGAGCCCTGCCGTGCGCCCAAACAGTGGTTTACCCCCACATATGGGGTATCATCGTACTCAGAACAAACTGGACAACAAAATTTGGGGTCCAATTTCTCCTATTACCCTTGGGAAAATAAAAAATTCTGGGCTAAAAATCATTTTTGAGGAAAGAAAAATTATTTTTTTATTTTCACGGCTCTGCGTTATAAACTTCTGTGAAGCACCTGGGGGTTATAAGTGCTCACTATGCATCTAGATAAGTTTCTTGGGGGGTCTAGTTTCCAAAATGGGGTCACTTGTAGGGGAGCTCCAATGTTTAGGCACACAGGGGCTCTCCAAACGCGACATGGTGTCCGCTAACGATTGGAGCTAATTTTCCATTCAAAAAGTCAAATGGCACGCCTCCCCTTCCGAGCCTTGCCGTGCACCCAAACAGTGGTTTACCCCCACATATGAGGTATCGGCATACTCAGGAGAAATTGCCCAACAAATTTTAGGATCCATTTTATCCTGTTGCCCATGTGAAAATGAAAGAATTGAGGCTAAAAGAAATTTTGTGTGAAAAAAAATACTTTTTCATTTTTGCGGATCAATTTGTGAAGCACCTGGGGGTTTAAAGTGCTCACTATGCCTCTGGATGAGTTCCTTGGGGGGTCTAGTTTCCAAAATGGGGTCAATTGTGGAGGAGCTCTAATGTTTAGGCACACAGGGGCTTTCCAAACGCGACATGGTGTCCGCTAACGATGGAGATAATTTTCCATTCAAAAAGTCAAATGGCGCTCCTTCCCTTCCGAGCCTTACCATGTGCCCAAACAGTGGTTTACCCCCACATGTGAGGTATTGGTGTACTCAGGAGAAATTGCCCAACAAAATTTAGGATCCATTTTATCCTGTTGCCCATGTGAAAATGAAAAAATTGAGGCTAAAATAATTTTTTTGTGAAAAAAAAGTACTTTTTCATTTTTACGGATCAATTTGTGAAGCACCTGGGGGTTTAAAGTGCTCACTATGCTTCTAGATAAGTTCCTTGGGGGGTCTAGTTTCCAAAATGTGGTCACTTGTGGGGGAGCTCCAATGTTTAGGCACACGGGGGCTCTCCAAACGCGACATGGTGTCCGCTAAAGATTGGAGCCAATTTTTCATTCAAAAAGTCAAATGGCGCTCCTTCCCTTCCGAGCCCTGCCGTGCGCCCAAACAGTGGTTTACCCCCACATATGAGGTATCAGCGTACTCAGGACAAATTGGACAACAACGTCCCTGGTCCAGTTTCTCCTTTTACCCTTGGGAAAATAAAAAAATTGTTGCTAAAAGATCATTTTTGTGACTAAAAAGTTAAATGTTCATTTTTTATTTCCATGTTGCTTCTGCTGCTGTGAAACACCTGAAGGGTTAATAAACTTCTTGAATGTGGTTTTGAGCACCTTGAGGGGTGCAGTTTTTAGAATGGTGTCACTTTTGGGTATTTTCAGCCATATAGAACCCTCAAAATGACTTCAAATGTGAGGTGGTCCCTAAAAAAAATGGTTTTGTAAATTTTGTTGTAAAAATGAGAAATCACTGGTCAAATTTTAACCCTTATAACTTCCTAGCAAAAAAAAAAATTGTTTCCAAAATTGTGCTGATGTAAAGTAGACATGTGGGAAACGTTATTTATTAACTATTTTGTGTCACATAACTCTCTGGTTTAACAGAATAAAAATTCAAAATGTGAAAATTGCGAAATTTTCAAATTTTTTGCCAAATTTCCGTTTTTTTCACAAATAAACTCAAAAATTATCGACCTAAATTTACCACTATCATGAAGCCCAATATGTCACGAAAAAACAATCTCAGAATCGCTAGGATCCGTTGAAGCGTTCCTGAGTTATTACCTCATAAAGGGACACTGGTCAGAATTGCAAAAAACGGCAAGGTCATTAAGGCCAAAATAGGCTGGGTCACGAAGGGGTTAAGGATCGGGTTTTTTTGCAGACGCAGGGCACTGCGATGGGTGCGGCCTGTGCGCCGTCGTACGCAAACCTGTTTCTCGGTTTTTGGGAGAGGCAGGTTTTCCAGGGCGACGGGGCACAGGCCGCGGACCCAGTAATGGGCTGGTTTCGCTACATCGATGATGTGTTGATGTTTTGGGAAGGTAGCGAAGCCAGCCTGTTGAATTTCATGCAGCAATTGAACAATAATTTATTTAATTTAAAATTTACTTTTCATTGGCATAAAAAACACGTGGATTTTTTAGATATCAGTCTGTGGGTCGGGTTTGATGGACGAATAGAGACTGATTTATACAGGAAAGATACCTCTGTGAATTCTCTCCTCCATGCTTCTTCGGCCCACAGCTATTCCACTATTAAAGCCATCCCGGTTGGCCAGTTCCTCAGGAACAGGCGAGTCTGCTCCACTGAGGACCGTTTTGAGAAACAATCCAGTGTTCTTAGGAATAGGTTTAAGGCCAGGGGATACAGCAACCGTTGTATTAAATCTGGATATAGGCATGCACGGTCTCTGGAAAGGAGTGTTTTACTTAAACCTTCAATAAAGAGGAATAGGCAGAAAAAAGACTACAAATTAAGCTATATCTCTACTTCAAATTGTCGGTGGAACACAATGCGAGAAATCTTGGAAAAATATTGGTCGGTACTACGTAGCGACAAGGATCTAGCTGCTCATTTACCAGAGTATCCTCAGATGACACAGAGAAGGAGTATGAACCTGAGAGACCATCTAGTGAGCAGTCACTACGTGGCAAAACAACCGACTATTTTCAATCAGGGGAACAAGAGATTGGGTTGCTTCCCGTGTGGATCATGTGCGGCATGTCCTAATATAAAGAGGAGTGGAGTATTCAAATCCTCTGATGGGAGCAGGGAATACAAAATTAAGGAATATATCTCTTGTAAGACATCTTACGTGATATATTACGCTACCTGTCCCTGCTCCCTAATATATGTGGGTCTCACCTCAAGAGAACTCAGGGTGAGGACCCGTGAACATGTCCGCGACATCGAAGCAGCCAAAGAAGTGTCTGATATCGCAACTTTAAAGACCTTACCCAGGCACTTTAGGGAACACCACAGATGCGACTCGAGGGGACTAGAAATAAGGGGTATTGATTGTGTCCATGGAGGGATTAGGGGCGGTGATTTGAAAAAAATTCTTGCCCAACGTGAATGTAGGTGGATCACTGTTCTTGATACAGTTTCACCAAAGGGGCTAAATGAGAAAATCACATTTGCCCCCTTCCTATGACCCACCATGCTCTATTGTCTCTTGGTCCCTTTGACTGCTATTGATTGCATTTTCCCCGGGAGGTCCTGTCTCCACCATTCAGTCTATACATAGTGGTATAAATTAGAGTTTTATACACATACATTTTGGAGCCCTATATGTGTCTTTTAACTATGTGTGTCTTTCTTTGTTTTAATTTTTCTATTTTTGCATTTATGTATATTTCCATACAGTACTCTTTTCCATATGTGACATACAATCTGCTGCGCCAAGTATATGGAGTTGGATATTGGGACGGTTCCGTAAAACAGAAGACACTATGAACTTTCCTCTTCTCGGGAGCTGAACCAAAAGAAGGAGGAATATTTTCTAGGGGGATGTTTTTAGATATAGATTTTATACAGCACTTTTGTATTTTCCTCACTGGTTATATTGTTCTTAAGCTTTTTGTGGCTATTGATATATTTCACTGTAATATAATGGATTGCTTTTTGATATAATCTCCAGATCAAAGTCTGGATATTTATCTTTTGCACTTTAATTATAACAGACATGTAGGTGTCATATACACCGATTTATGCACTATTATAACACACGTAGTGGTTACGTCTGTATACTTAGTATTATCCTCAGTTGGCACTTTATGGATCTCTTCCAGATTGTACATCTAATTTTTGATGTTATTTTGCACTTAATTTATATTTATCCATATGGATTTTTAACTACATCGGGTACGTATGAGGGTATTAGTATTGTCTGTCTATAATCACTTCGTAATATATATGTATTCCTCCGATATAATTCCCCCCGATTTTTGTAGATTCAGCTCTAGGGTCCACAATCCGACATATAGTCATATATTTCTTTATATTAAGACATATGACTTGTTATTTGCACACAGATGCGTGATAATGCCTGATAATAAGTCCTTATATTCCGGTGAACGTGTGTCCTATATGCGCACGCGCAATACTCACCCGGATCTCCATGGCAATATTGCCGTGGACCTGTGGATACCAGACGCTCACCGCACGTAGACGCATAGGCTCTCGGGTACTTCCGGGTTGGGCCGCATTGACTTCCGGGACCATTGGCATTGGCAGTGCGCATGCGCGAGTCCGCGTATCCGACGCTGTTTAAATCTCCATGGCGTTTATATATTGTGCGGTGTGCATGCACACTGGTACCATGGGCGGTTTTCCGCCCGCACACACGCCGCATAATTACGCCATTGGAGATTGTATGACTTTAAGCTCTGGACGCAGATGCGCATGCGCCAATCAAAATCTGATGTCTAACTCCCTATATAAGCTGCAGCTACAACTAGACACCTTTGTTACCTCCCCTTTGAGAAAGCCATCGTGCGAAACGCGCGTCAGGGGTAGCGGGAAGGAAACACACAGACCGTGACCAACTATGGGTAAGTCTCCATTAGGTGGAGGCCATTGGCAATATTTATCTATGGGTATGTAGTATACGGAGAGGGCGGCGTTCCCTCTGTGACTTTTACCTCAGATTAAGCATATCGTATTATACCACTCTAGACTCACCCAGGTCAGACTCGGTAGTGTGCCCTATCTCTCAGTGTACTGGTCGTTCTTCCTCCTGTCCGCATGCTGGAATTTGCCATGCATTCTGTCATGCTGTTGTATTTTACTTACACAATATATTTTTTGTATTTCTAAATAAAATTTACTTTTGTTTTATGCTATTGAGTATCTATATTCCTTTAATTCGCTAGTATCTGACATGTTTCCTTGGGAGTGATGCTCCTCTAGAGATTTTTCTTACATTGGGAGAGCTTTTTCTGACTATTTATCATGCTCTCAGCCATTTATAGATGCTTATTGATTATTGTGTATATACTTAAACCTGGTGATGCAGTGCTTCCTGAAAAGTTATCCGGCATTACGAGACCTGCTCCTGAAAGTGCGCAGACTTTGCTCGCACATCCGCCGTTTGCCCGTACACTCCAGCCGTATGCAGAACCATCAGTGGTCTTTGAAACTTCCCCAGCATCGCCTAATCATCGACGTTGCAACAAGTTGGAATTCCACACTGCACATGCTTCAGAGACTGTGCGAACAGAGGCGTGCTGTTATGTATTTGTGGGAGGATACACATACATGGGTAGGCAGTTGGATGGCAGACATGGAGTTGTCAGGTGTGCAGTGGTCGAAGCTACAAGACCTGTGTCAAGTCCTTCAGTGTTTTGAGGAATGCACACGGCTGGTTAGTGCAGACAACACCATAATAAGCATGAGCATCCCCCTAATGCGTCTTCTGATTCAAAGTTTGACGCACATAAAGGAGCAGGCGTCTGCAGCCGAGGACGAGGGAAGCATAGATGACAGTCAGCCATTGTCTGCTCAGGGAAGTCTACAGGACGAGGTGGCCGGCGAAGAGGAGGAGGATGAGGAGGATGATGGGGATGAGTATTTTTTGGATGGGGAAGCTTCTCAGGGGGCAATAGAAACTGCTGGCTTTGCAAGGCCGGGTTCCGGGTTTTTGAGGGAGACAAGTGACGTTGATTTGCCCGAAAGTGCTCCTCAACCCAGCACATGCACTGATTTGACAACTGGAACATTGGCCCACATGGTGGATTATGCCTTGCGTATCCTCAAAAGGGACCCACGCATTATAAAAATGATGACCGACGACGATTACTGGTTGGCCTGCCTCCTTGATCCTCTGTTGTGATCCGCTTTTTGGGCTCCCCTAGTGGTGGCTGGTGGTACTGGAGACTTGTGTGTTCTTTTCTGCCTCAGCTCACCTGCTTCCATCAGTTTTGGGAGTTCCCTATTTAGCCTTGCTCTCCAGTCACTTCCTTGCCGGTCATCATTGTAACCTGAGTCTTTCAGTTGCATGTTCCTGCTACCAGTCTGCTGATCAGCTAAGTGGACTCTTGTCCTTTTTGTTTTGTATTTTTTGTCCAGTTTACAGTTTGTCATTTCCTGTTACTGGAAGCTCTTGTGGACTGAAATTGCCACTCCTGTGTCATGAGTTGACACAGGAGTCTTAAAGTAATTTCAGGATGGGTTTTTGAAAGGGTTTTTCAGCTGACCGTGAAGTCCTCTTTTGTATCCTTCCTCTATCTAGTAAGTGGACCTCGCTTTGCTAAATCTACCTTCATACTGTGTATGTCTTTTCCTCTGAACTCACCGTTAATATATGTGGGGGCTACTATCATCTTTGGGGAATTTCACTAGAGGTAAGCCAGGTCTGTTCCTTCCTCTTCCAGGCGTAGTTAGTTCTCCGGCTGGCGCGTGGCATCTAGGCAGCTGTAGGAATGCTTCCTGGCTACTGTTAGTTGTGTGGTAGATTTAGGTCACGGTCAGCTTGAGTTTCCATCACCCGAGGGCTAGTCTGTTATTTTGTGTTTCTGACGTTCCCATGCCATTGGGGAATCATGACAGTATGACCGGCCACTGTTAAAGTAATTGGCAGAAGAAAGGAGAGTAAAAGACGTCTGTAGATTTTTTTTTTTTTTTTTTTTTCCTCACATGTTTGCTACTTAGTTGGCTCAGTTGTATTTCTGCTCTATTTACAGCCTTGCCTTTCTCTCCTTCTAATCCTTGAATGGCTCTGATCTCTCCGGTTTAAGGATGGACTCTCAGAGTTTGGCTGCAGGTTTAAATAATCTTGCTACGAAGGTTCAGAATTTACAAGATTATGTTATACGTACTCCTATTTCTGAACCTAAGATTCCTACACCAGAGGTATTTTCCGGAGATAGATCTCGGTTTCTGAATTTCAAATGTAATTGTAAATTATTCCTTTCTCTCAGACCTCACTCCTCTGGAGATCCTGTTCAGCAGGTTAAGATTGTGATTTCTTTGCTGCGAGGTGACCCTCAAAATTGGGCATTTTCATTGACACCAGGGGATCCTGCGTTGCTCAATGTGGATGCGTTTTTTCTGGCTTTAGGGTTGCTGTATGAGGAACCTAATTTGGAGATTCAAGCTGAAAAAGCTTTAATAGCCCTGTCTCAAGGGCAAGATGAAGCTGAGATATACTGCCAAAAATTTCGTAAATGGTCTGTGCTTACTCAGTGGAATGAGTGTGCCCTAGCGGCAATTTTCAGAGAAGGCCTTTCTGATGCCGTTAAGGATGTCATGGTGGGGTTTCCTACACCCACAGGTCTGAATGAGTCCATCACAATGGCGATTCAGATTGATCGGCGTTTGCGGGAGCGCAAACCCGTGCACCATTTGGCGGTATCTTCTGAAGGGACGCCAGAGAAAATGCAATGTGACAGAATTCTGTCAAGAAGCGAGCGGCAGAATTATAGGCGCAAAAATGGCTTGTGCTTCTACTGTGGTGATTCCGCGCATGTTATATCAGCATGCTCTAAACGTACTAGGAAGGTTGACAAGTCTGTTTCTATTGGCACTTTACAGTCTAAATTTCTTCTGTCTGTAACTCTGATTTGTTCATTATCAGTTATTACCGTGGATGCCTATGTGGACTCTGGCGCCGCTCTGAGTCTCATGGATTGGTCCTTCGCCAGGCGCTGTGGGTTTGATTTGGAGCCTCTGGAAGTTCCTATACCTCTGAAGGGTATTGATTCTACACCTCTGGCTTGTAATAGACCACAGTTCTGGACGCAAGTGACTATGCGTATGACTCCAGACCATCAGGAGATGATTCGCTTCCTCGTGTTGCATAATTTACATGATGTGTTAGTGCTTGGATTACCATGGTTGCAATCTCATAACCCAGTACTGGACTGGAAAACTATGTCTGTGTTAAGCTGGGGATGTCGGGGGGCTCATGGGGACATACCTTTGGTTTCTATCTCGTCATCTATTCCCTCTGAGGTTCCGGCATTTTTGTCGGATTTTGGGGATATTTTTGAAGAGCCTAAAATTGGTTCTCTCCCTCCCCACAGAGAGTGTGATTGCGCCATAGATCTGATTCCAGGCAGTAAATTTCCAAAGGGTCGTTTGTTTAACCTATCTGTACCTGAGCATGCTGCCATGCGAGAGTATGTTAAGGAGTCCCTGGAAAAGGGACATATTCGTCCTTCTTCATCACCTTTAGGAGCTGGGTTTTTCTTTGTCTCTAAAAAGGATGGCTCGCTGAGGCCTTGTATTGATTATCGACTCCTGAATAAATTTACTGTCATGATTCCCCAATGGCATGGGAACATCAGAAACACAAAATAACAGACTAGCCCTCGGGTGATGGAAACTCAAGCTGACCGTGACCTAAATCTACCACACAACTAACAGTAGCCAGGAAGCATTCCTACGGCTGCCTAGATGCCACGCGCCAGCCGGAGAACTAACTACGCCTGGAAGAGGAAGGAACAGACCTGGCTTACCTCTAGTGAAATTCCCCAAAGATGATAGTAGCCCCCACATATATTAACGGTGAGTTCAGAGGAAAAGACATACACAGTATGAAGGTAGATTTAGCAAAGCGAGGTCCACTTACTAGATAGAGGAAGGATACAAAAGAGGACTTCACGGTCAGCTGAAAAACCCTTTCAAAAACCCATCCTGAAATTACTTTAAGACTCCTGTGTCAACTCATGACACAGGAGTGGCAATTTCAGTCCACAAGAGCTTCCAGTAACAGGAAATGACAAACTGTAAACTGGACAAAAAATACAAAACAAAAAGGACAAGAGTCCACTTAGCTGATCAGCAGACTGGTAGCAGGAACATGCAACTGAAAGACTCAGGTTACAATGATGACCGGCAAGGAAGTGACTGGAGAGCTATAAAGGCAAATTGCAAAATATTATGCCATATGAGAACCTTGAAAAAATATTGGCAACCAAACAAGCAACTCTTGTAGACCGTTTGATTCAGGCATTCCCAGCACACAGCGCTGGTGATGGTTCTCACACGAGCTGCAGGGGGCAACAGGGCAGAGGTGTTAGAGGAGCACAAATCAGAAGTGGCGTTGGACAGAGGGGTTTTCTGACCAGGTTGTGGAGTGATTTCGCAATGACCGCAGACATGACAGGTACTGCAGCATCCATTCAAAGTGACAGGAGACAACATTTGTCCAGTATGGTTACTAACTATTTTTCCTCCATTATCTCCCTCAACCGTCATTCCCCTTTGATTACTGGGCATCCAAAATAGATACCTGACCTGAATTGGCCGAATATGCATTGCAGGAGCTTGCTTGCCCAGCAGCTAGTGTGCTATAAGAAAGAGTATTCAGTGCTGCTGGTTCAATACTGACCGAAAAAAAGGACTCATCTGGCTACCTAAAATGTTGATGATCTAACCTTCATTAAAATGAACCACTCATGGATTTCTAATTATTTTGCCCCACCTTTCCCTGCTGACACCTAGGTTTCCAGAAAAAAGGTCTTGCTTTGGGACTGGTGTTACTGACTGTTCCAATCTCTTAATTTGCAGCTGCTGTTTGTACAGCATACGACATGTTTACACCTCCCTAAATGGCCTAACTCCCCCCACGGGGCCGTGGTCTCGCCCCTAGTGCAAGCACCCATCAGAGTGCCGTTTGTCTGAAGAGGTGGGTGTGCCCACTTTTGCTCGACCGCACTGCCACTGGGTCCCTCATAGTACAATGAAGTGTCTCTGGCGGTGGTGGCGCGCACCCAACATCAGACACACCGTTGTAACATGAGGGGCCCTGGGCCTGTACCGCCAGCCACGAGAGAGTGTCCCCCCCAGCTCAAACAGTGCTCTACCATTTGCAAAATTATCTCTCACTGCTCCACCACTGTTTAGTCTATGCGCTGAAATCCTTCAATGCCTGGCACTGACAATAACAATTTGTTGACATGTATGATGCTAGTTAAAATAGGCAGGGGCCCTGTCCTACATTAACACCAGTTAATACTTTACGCCAAATTACAATGTCTGAAAGTCAGCATAGGAGCCCACCCCTGTTCCTAAGTATGCCACCCGTTTTTTTTGTTTTGTTTTTTTTTGCGAAACATTAACATCTATTTAGTTTTTTGGAGTACTTACTGTCTGCGGTCCCTCCTTCCAAATGTCCTCCGCCGAGCACACCAATGCTGCCTGTGTACCCCTGCCACATAATGGAAGCTGCATAGAGCCTATTTTGTTATTTTAGGCCTACTAAGTCTGTCTGCGGTCCCTCCTTCCAATTTTCCTCCGCTGAGCACACCAATGCTGCCTGTGTACCCCTGCCACATAATGGAAGCTGCATAGAGCCTATTTTGTTATTTTAGGCCTACTAAGTCTGTCTGCGGTCAGTCCTTCCAATTGTCCTCCGCTGAGCACACCAATGTTGCCTGTGTACCCTTGTTGCCTAATTTAAACCGCAATACTGACCGAAAAAAAGGACTCATCTGGCTACCCAAAATGTTGATGATCTAACCTTCATTAAAATGAACCACTCATGGATTTCTAATTATTTTGCCCCACCTTTCCCTGCTGACACCTAGGTTTCCAGAAAAAAGGTCTTGCTTTGGGACTGGTGTTACTGACTGTTCCAATCTCTTAATTTGCAGCTGCTGTTTGTACAGCATACGACATGTTTACACCTCCCTAAATGGCCTAACTCCCCCCACGGGGCCGTGGTCTCGCCCCTAGTGCAAGCACCCGTCAGAGTGCCGTTTGTCTGAAGAGGTGGGTGTGCCCACTTTTGCTCGACCGCACTGCCACTGGGTCCCTCATAGTACAATGAAGTGTCTCTGGCGGTGGTGGCGCGCACCCAACATCAGACACACCGTTGTAACATGAGGGGCCCTGGGCCTGTACCGCCAGCCACGAGAGAGTGTCCCCCCCAGCTCAAACAGTGCTCTACCATTTGCAAAATTATCTCTCACTGCTCCACCACTGTTTAGTCTATGCGCTGAAATCCTTCAATGCCTGGCACTGACAATAACAATTTGTTGACATGTATGATGCTAGTTAAAATAGGCAGGGGCCCTGTCCTACATTAACACCAGTTAATACTTTACGCCAAATTACAATGTCTGAAAGTCAGCATAGGAGCCCACCCCTGTTCCTAAGTATGCCACCCGGTTTTTTTTTTGTTTTGTTTTTTGCGAAACATTAACATCTATTTAGTTTTTTGGAGTACTTACTGTCTGCGGTCCCTCCTTCCAAATGTCCTCCGCCGAGCACACCAATGCTGCCTGTGTACCCCTGCCACATAATGGAAGCTGCATAGAGCCTATTTTGTTATTTTAGGCCTACTAAGTCTGTCTGCGGTCCCTCCTTCCAATTTTCCTCCGCTGAGCACACCAATGCTGCCTGTGTACCCCTGCCACATAATGGAAGCTGCATAGAGCCTGTTTTGTTATTTTAGGCCTACTAAGTCTGTCTGCGGTCAGTCCTTCCAATTGTCCTCCGCTGAGCACACCAATGTTGCCTGTGTACCCTTGTTGCCTAATTTAAACCGCAATACTGACCGAAAAAAAGGACTCATCTGGCTACCCAAAATGTTGATGATCTAACCTTCATTAAAATGAACCACTCATGGATTTCTAATTATTTTGCCCCACCTTTCCCTGCTGACACCTAGGTTTCCAGAAAAAAGGTCTTGCTTTGGGACTGGTGTTACTGACTGTTCCAATCTCTTAATTTGCAGCTGCTGTTTGTACAGCATACGACATGTTTACACCTCCCTAAATGGCCTAACTCCCCCCACGGGGCCGTGGTCTCGCCCCTAGTGCAAGCACCCGTCAGAGTGCCGTTTGTCTGAAGAGGTGGGTGTGCCCACTTTTGCTCGACCGCACTGCCACTGGGTCCCTCATAGTACAATGAAGTGTCTCTGGCGGTGGTGGCGCGCACCCAACATCAGACACACCGTTGTAACATGAGGGGCCCTGGGCCTGTACCGCCAGCCACGAGAGAGTGTCCCCCCCAGCTCAAACAGTGCTCTACCATTTGCAAAATTATCTCTCACTGCTCCACCACTGTTTAGTCTATGCGCTGAAATCCTTCAATGCCTGGCACTGACAATAACAATTTGTTGACATGTATGATGCTAGTTAAAATAGGCAGGGGCCCTGTCCTACATTAACACCAGTTAATACTTTACGCCAAATTACAATGTCTGAAAGTCAGCATAGGAGCCCACCCCTGTTCCTAAGTATGCCACCCGTTTTTTTTTTTTGTTTTTTTTTTGCGAAACATTAACATCTATTTAGTTTTTTGGAGTACTTACTGTCTGCGGTCCCTCCTTCCAAATGTCCTCCGCCGAGCACACCAATGCTGCCTGTGTACCCCTGCCACATAATGGAAGCTGCATAGAGCCTATTTTGTTATTTTAGGCCTACTAAGTCTGTCTGCGGTCCCTCCTTCCAATTTTCCTCCGCTGAGCACACCAATGCTGCCTGTGTACCCCTGCCACATAATGGAAGCTGCATAGAGCCTATTTTGTTATTTTAGGCCTACTAAGTCTGTCTGCGGTCAGTCCTTCCAATTGTCCTCCGCTGAGCACACCAATGTTGCCTGTGTACCCTTGTTGCATAATTTAAACCGCAATACTGACCGAAAAAAAGGACTCATCTGGCTACCCAAAATGTTGATGATCTAACCTTCATTAAAATGAACCACTCATGGATTTCTAATTATTTTGCCCCACCTTTCCCTGCTGACACCTAGGTTTCCAGAAAAAAGGTCTTGCTTTGGGACTGGTGTTACTGACTGTTCCAATCTCTTAATTTGCAGCTGCTGTTTGTACAGCATACGACATGTTTACACCTCCCTAAATGGCCTAACTCCCCCCACGGGGCCATGGTCTCGCCCCTAGTGCAAGCACCCGTCAGAGTGCCGTTTGTCTGAAGAGGTGGGTGTGCCCACTTTTGCTCGACCGCACTGCCACTGGGTCCCTCATAGTACAATGAAGTGTCTCTGGCGGTGGTGGCGCGCACCCAACATCAGACACACCGTTGTAACATGAGGGGCCCTGGGCCTGTACCGCCAGCCACGAGAGAGTGTCCCCCCCAGCTCAAACAGTGCTCTACCATTTGCAAAATTATCTCTCACTGCTCCACCACTGTTTAGTCTATGCGCTGAAATCCTTCAATGCCTGGCACTGACAATAACAATTTGTTGACATGTATGATGCTAGTTAAAATAGGCAGGGGCCCAGGGCCGGACTGGGACTAAAATTCAGCCCTGGCATTTGAATGTACACAGGCCCACTCATCACATGGTGACTGTATAATATCTTTGTACACTTGTAGGTTACAAGAAGTGAGGGGAGTGTAACACGACTATATAACATATAATCACAGCTGTATCCAGCATTACAGCTCGGTCCTATTTATTGCTTTTAGTTGCAGGACCAAGAAAAGCCGCTACTTTACCTACATAACTGGATCTCGTAGATAACGAAGGGATTGTGGAACCTCATTCTGATGCTCCATACACTTTGCCTACAGCCACTTTTGGTTCCGCTGCGCAGCACGAGACCCGGTGACTCTTAGGAGCGGTGACATCAGTAGCATCACCGCTCTTCAGATATTCCGGGTCTTGCGCTGAGCTTGGCGACTGTGAAGAGCGGTATTGTTACCACCATCACCGCTCTTCAGAGTCGCTGGGTCTCGCTAGGTCTGGTCTAGTAGTGGGGATGTCTGATAGACACATCTCTTATTACTTACACCAGGGATTGATGGCAGCTGACATTACACAGCTGACATCAACCCTAAAAACCATTACACATACCAGAATTAAATGCTCTGGCGGCTGGGAAAAGCAGTAGAGTTAGTGCTATTCCCAGGCGTCGGGTGCTAACTGCAACTGTCATCATCCTTGCCTGGTCTCCTTGCGATCAGTGAGCCCAGGCAATGATGATGACAGTTGTAGTCAGCACCCAGCACCTGGGAACAGCGTGCATTAAATAAATAATTAAATATATCCTCCGTATATTTTAAAACCACTGCAGATTAAACAGACAGTGTCTGTGGGCTTCTCTGGGACGGCCCATCCTGAGCCAAAAAATAGAAGCCCACAGCCTCCACAGAATTGGCGCATGACATTAGATTCGTCAATTCTGGCAGTTTACGCAGCTCATCCTGATGCCCTGCTGTGGTGGCAATCTGGTTAATATATGGTGTTGATGACCGCTGTGTTTTTTCGAAAATCACATATGCCATAAAGCCCTGAGACTAGTAGACCCCCCCCCCATGGTTACTAACCCTGTAAATTAAAATCTTTAAAACACACACAGAAAAATCCTTTATTTTAAAATAAAAACCCACCCTCTTTCACCTATTTATTTCCCAAAAACACTTCTGCAGGTCCGTTGTAATCCACATTGATGTCTCACAACGATCCTCAACTCTGCTGCATCTGGAGGATGTGAGGAGCGGTGACATCAGTAACATTACCGCTCACCACGGCTGCTGGAACATACAGTAATGTGAGAACCAGCGGCAGTAACGAGCGGTGACATCAGTAACATTACCGCTCACCACGGCTGCTGGAACATACAGTAGTGTGATAACCAGCGGCAGTAACCAGCGGTGACGTCAGTAAGGTTATCACAGGTCAGAGCTGGCGATTCTCACGGTAACCTCTGTGTGATCCATAGATGACAGCGTGTGAGCAGCCAGCTGTGAACTGCGGTAACCTTACTGATGTCACCGCTCATCACAGCCTCTGGATGTAACAGCGTCAGGGATCGATGCGAGATATCAATGTGGATTACAACGGACCTGTGGAGATGTTTTTTGGAGAAATAATAGGTGAAAGATGTTGTCTAGGTTTTCATTTTAAAATTAGGGACTTTACTGTGTGTGTTTACTGATTTTTATTTACAGGGTTAGTAATGGGAGTCTCTGACTGACCTCTCCATTACTAACCCTTGGACTTGATGGCAGAGGTGACTTTTGACAAATCACAGCTGTCATAAAACCTATATATTACCCCAATTGCCACTGCACCAATATGACTGGGTAAAGCACCAGAATTGGCGTATCTGATGTGATGTGCCAATTCTGGGGCAGCTGGGCGCTTCTATTTTTTGGCTGGGACAGCCAATAACACTGGACTGTCCCAGCCTGATAATAGAAGCGCCCAGCTTTATCTGTGCTGGTTTTAAAAAGTAGGGGGACCCTCCATCTTTTTTAATTTAATATGTAAAAAAAAGAAAAAACAGTATCTATTTAACTCTTTAATTTCTATGCTGCATTTCATGTCATACATGTCACACAGACAGCACACTAGCAGCGCACGGATAGCACACATGGAAGGCATGTGGACATGGACCATGGATCTCACCTGTACTGATTTTTCCAGTACCGGAAACACCAGGACGTGTGGAGGCCTATTATCTTTGCACATATTTAAAGCTTAAAAAAAATCAGTAACGACTTGATTAATGCATTATATTGCAGTATGTGTCACACGCTCTTCTTGGTTGGGCGCCTCCCATCTTGCGATGCCGCCCTCCTGCTTGATTAGTGTGGATGACACGTTTCCTTGGCATCGCGCTCCTGCACAGGCGTACTTCTCTGTCCTGTTGAGGGCAGATCAAATTCCTGCACTGCGCAGGTACGGGGAAAGGTCAGAGAGGCCCAACGCCTGCGCAGTGCAGGAATTTGATCTGCCCTCAACAGGACAGAGAAGTACGCCTGTGCAGGAGCGCGATGCCAAGGAAACGTGTCATCTACACGAATCAAGCAGGAGGGCGGCATCGCAAGAAGAAGGGAAGCACCGGACCAAGAAGCGCGACACCCATCGAACCGGACCACCCCGCAGGTGAGTATAATAAAGGTTATTTTTCTTCTCTTACAGAGCGAGTTCGGGGCAGATATACAGATACAATGCTGTATATCAGCCCTGAAAGGTGATGGCCATTACATATATCGGCCAAAACTGGTGACAGGTTCTCTTTAAGGTATTTTTTTTCCCTGAAACACAGTAGCATTTCAGGGAAAAACATATGTGGCTGAAATCATGCAGCCAGTGTCCATTACATGCTGTCCGTGGATCAGGCAGCCTATATAAGCAGAAAGGTGCCCTTTAAGACCCCATAAATGCTATTTATTTCAAGTGGTGATGTTATGTCACTAGTAAGTTTTTGAGAACTATAATTCCCAGCATGTCCTGAAGCTCCATGCTGGGAGTTAGAGTTCACCACAGGAGCTGTACAGTGCTTTTATTTGCTATCATGTTTATTTTTATGCTTGCCTGAAATTTGCAAGTGAATTCTGGGTCTGGGTCTGGTTCTCTCTGCAGCGTGAGTTCAAGTTTTCCTGCTTTGCTGCCATGCAAGGAGGACGTGGGCGGTCTTCCCTCCAGATCACGTGCTGCAGTGACGAAATTGAAGAGACAGGGCCGAGGAGCTGTGTGCTGCACTTCTCCAGCCCCGCCTCCTCAACTACATCACTGCACCACGTGATCTGAAGGGAAGACCGCCCACGTCCTCCTTATCTAGCACGCCGGCAGAACAGGTGACAAATCTGCAGAATACTGCATGATTGCTGTGCTGACAGTGGCGGAGCATGCGGAGATCGAGCGGCCCACTACCGGCACCGGCCCTTCTGGCATTTGCCAGAAGTGCCCGATGCTCAGTCCGGCCCTGCAGGGGCCCTGTCCTACATTAACACCAGTAAATACTTTACGCCAAATTACAATGTCTGAAAGTCAGCATAGGAGCCCACCCCTGTTCCTAAGTATGCCACCCGTTTTTTTTGTTTTGTTTTTTTTTGCGAAACATTAACATCTATTTAGTTTTTTGGAGTACTTACTGTCTGCGGTCCCTCCTTCCAAATGTCCTCCGCCGAGCACACCAATGCTGCCTGTGTACCCCTGCCACATAATGGAAGCTGCATAGAGCCTATTTTGTTATTTTAGGCCTACTAAGTCTGTCTGCGGTCCCTCCTTCCAATTTTCCTCTGCTGAGCACACCAATGCTGCCTGTGTACCCCTGCCACATAATGGAAGCTGCATAGAGCCTATTTTGTTATTTTAGGCCTACTAAGTCTGTCTGCGGTCAGTCCTTCCAATTGTCCTCCGCTGAGCACACCAATGTTGCCTGTGTACCCTTGTTGCCTAATTTAAACCGCATCGAGCCTGCTTTATTATTTTAGGCCTAGGAAGTCTGTCTGCGGTCCCTCCTTGAAATCATCCTCCGCTGACCACAACAATGCTGCCTGTGTACCCCTGTAGCCTACTTCAAACTGCATAGAGCCTACTTTCTATTGTAGGCTGTTATGATCCGGTGACTTTGGAGCCGCATGAACTTTCTCTGGAGTAGGTGGAAACTGTACTGACCGCAAAACCTGAACTAACACCGCAACTAGAAGTAGCCGTGGGGTGTGCGTAACAAACCCTAGACACCTCGACACAGCCGGAGGACTAAATACCCCTATAGATGGAAATAGGAATACTACCTTGCCTCAGAGCAGAACCCCAAAAGATAGGCAGCCCCCCAGGAATATTGACTGTGAGTAGGAGAGGAAAGACACACGCAGGCAGAAAACAGGATTCAGCAAAAGAGGCCACTCAAGCTAAATAGGGAAAGATAGGACAGAATACTAAGCGGTCAGTATTAAAACCGTTCCAAAAATATCCACAGCAGATAATACAAAAAGTTCCACAATCTAACTAAAGACATGGAATGTATATCTGCCACTCCAGAGAATATAACAAGACTGAGAAAATACTGACACAATCTAAGCTGGACAAAAACAATGAATAGCACAGAATTATTAAGCACACAGCATGTGTGCCACAGAAACAAAACCAGACACTTATCTTTGCTGATTTGGCAGAAGGCAGAAGGAACCAAACCAGGACCAAAACCTCCCAACAACCATGGACAACTGGCAAGGACTAATGAATCTTGCACGCCTAAATACCCCAGTCAGAACTGCAATCAGCAGATACACCTGACCAGGACTGCAACCCAGGGACAACTGCATTACCACCTACAACCACCGGAGGGAGCCCAAAAGCAGAATTCACAACAGTAGGCCTACTACCTGTGTCTGTCTCGGCCAGTCCACTCCTTACAGTTGTCCTCCACTGAACAAAGCTATGCCGCCTGTGTACTGCTGTTACTAATTTTGAACTGCATTTATCCTACTTACTTATTTGTGCCTAGTAACTGTGTAAGCCTCGCATAACAGTTGTCCTCCACCACAGAACCCAGCTATGCCACTTGTGTACTCCTTTTACCAATTTTGAACTGAATATAGCCTTCCTTTTTATTTTAGGCCTACTTCGTGTGTCAGAGCCACTAATTACACATGCCCTCCTCCGCTGAACCACGCTATGCTGCAAGTGTACTCCACTTACCAATTTTGAACAGCATTTTGCCTAATTTCTTATTTAGGCCTACTTATTGTGTCTGTCTCCCATTACAGTTGTCCTCCACTGTACAAAGCTGAGCTTCAGGCTTTCGGCCTATATTATCAGATATTAAACTGCATTTGGCCTACTTGTCAGGTTGGGCCCTACTAACGGTGTCTGCCGCTACTGGGTTTTCTCCTGTTTGGTTTTCTTGAGCTTCAAGCTTCAGGCTCTCATTCAGTAGTTGTTGTTAATATAACACTGCAGTTGGCCTACTATTTTGGTTGGGGCCTACTAATGGTGTCTGCCGCTCCCTAGTGTTGTCCTCCACTGCACAAAGCTGAGCTTCAATCTTCAGGCTCTCATTCAGTAGTTGTTGTTAATATGTGTCGTTGGGGCCTACTAACGGTGTCTGCCGCTACAAGGTGTTCTCCAGGTTTACTTGCCTGAGCTTCAATCTTCAGGCTCTCATTAAGTAGTTGTTGCTAATATAACAGTGCAGTTGGCCTACTATTTTGGTTGGGGCCTACTAACGGTGTCTGCCGCTCCCTTGTGTTGTCCTTCACTGTACAAAGCTGAGCTTCAGTCTTCAGGCTTTCGGCCTATAGTATCAGATATTAAACTGCATTTGGCCTACGAGTTTGGTTGGGGCCTACTAATGGTGTCTGCCGCTCCCTGGTGTTGTCCTCCACTGTACAAAGCTGAGCTTCAGTCTTCAGGCTTTCGGCCTATAGTATCAGATATTTAACTGCATTTGGCCTACTTGTCTGGTTGGGCCCTACTAACGGTGTCTGCCGCTCCTGGGTTTTCTCCTGTTTGGTTTTCTTGAGCTTCAATCTTCAGGCTCTCATTAAGTAGTTGTTGTTAATATAACACTGCAGTTGGCCTACTATTTTGGTTGGGGCCTACTAACGGTGTCTGCCGCTCCTGGGTTTTCTACTCCACTGAACAAACCAATGCCGCCTGGTTAGTCCTGTTACCAATTTTGAACTGCATTTAGCCCACTTTATTATTTGGGCCTATATCTGTGTTTCATCCTCATCCTGCCCATTGCCCAGCCAGTGCTAGATGAGTCTTGTGGTACATTGACCCAGACCACTACATTCCCCTTGCATGCTACACAGCAACAATCTGACCCTGCTGAAAGTCAGGATCCCCTTCCCGCATACTATACCACATTACACAGGGACAAAGAGGAAGGTGCAGATGAAAGTGCAGGTTCCTTCATCAGGTGGGGGGCATACTCGTTGGCGACGTCACAGGCACAGGGCCCCTCAGAGTACGCAAAAGTGTCGCTGCCGGTGGGAGGCGCCCCCACCATGCAAACACACCGCCGTACTTTGAGGGGCCCTGTGCTAGTGCCAATGCGAACGAGTGGGCCCCCCCTGCTTGCTCAGGATCACAGCACTTGCAATCTTGAAATACTTACCTCTCACTGCTCCACTGCCGTGACGTAGTCCACGTTTCCTGGGCCCACTAAAAACTTGAACCAGCCCTACCCCCACAACTTTAGCCAAATAACCCCCAATTTCCAATGCCTAACTATTATTATAAAGTTAATTAAGATTGACAAGCCTCAGTAACAAGAATGGATGTTTTTGCCATTAAAATGGGCACTGTAGGTGTTTTCCTGGGCCCCACTCACTGCCGACTATGCTTCCCCATTGACTTGCATTGGGTTTCGTGTTTCGGTCGATCCCCGACTTTTCGCGATAATCGGCCGATTGCACTCGACTCGACTTTTGAGATAGTCGGGTTTCGCAAAACCCGACTCGACCCCAAAAAAGTAAAAGTCGCTCAACCCTAGTCAGCAGTATTCCTAATCATAACTATACAAGAATAATGATGCAGACAGTACAAGAAGAAGGCTCTCATATGTCGGGCTCTACCTTGAGGCCCACGCCCATGCTGTGTTGGTAGCTGGGTAACATATGAGGCTTGATTCCTCCGTCTCCTCCTGTCAACCCCAAACAACAGAGAGGCGAGGATTATCCTCTTCATCTTCTGACAGTTGCTCGCTCATCACCTCTTTCTCCTCCATTTGTTCCTCGGATCTTGCACCTTCGATAACAGTTTGTCTGTTATCACCAGCCCCCCTTGATCGCAGTAATCCACCCTCTGTTAGCTCCTGCCTGTGTGACGACAGTCTGGAACTTAGCGACAATGTTATCCCTTCCGCATCCTCCTCTGCTATCTCCTCTTCTTCTGGAACCACCATCTCCTCCTGCAGACTATTCAAAGTCTGCTCCAGCATACAAATGTCCAGAATAGTGATGGTGATGACTGCAGCGTCAGCAGTAACCATCTTAATAGCCGTTTTGAAACTGTTGGCATAAGCAACAGATTAGGACTTATTATAAGTGAAAGGAGGACTTTATACTAACCAGACAGCAGATGGCGATAGTGTGTAAAGTTATATACTTGCTGTAATGTGGAGAGGGAAACTCTCAGTTGTTGGTTGTTTTCTTAATTCCTGATTCTTCCTGAATATTCTTTCTTCTAGTATGTGTTATGCCTCAGGGTGCACGGATTGTGTGACACTGAATTGTATCTCATGTTTACCAGTATGAAGTAAATACTGTTTACTCAAGATATCTTGCTGATTGAAGCTCTCATAACTACAGCGTGACTGCTAGAAGACGCACTCTGCAACAGGTTATGGGCCCAGGCACCCCAGACACTACAGGCCTGCACTACAAGCCCAGGGAGCAGGATCCTGGTTTATAACCCCAGATAACAACGGAGCACACAGATAAGCTCTGTAAACAGAAGAAACTAAATCCAGATACAGAGTGACAGAGGAATTCATCCTCCCAGGAGCTGGACATACAGGAGAATATCTTCAGTACAACTCTCTAAACAAGTAAGACTATATAAAGATGATGAGTAACACAGAACTGACATTTACAGTAGCTAAACTGAATGGTGAAAATTATCAGTTATGGAAATTCAAAGTAGAGATGTTGTTATCTAAGGATGATCTATGGGAAGTAATTGTTACAGCAAGACCAGATCAAGATAATCAGACATGGGATAATAAGAATATACAAGCTAAAGCCACCATTAGCTTATTAGTGGATGATGCTCAATTAATACATATAAGAAATGAAGAAACAGCTAAGGGAATGTGGGAAGCATTAAGAAAACTGTATGAAAGACCTAGCTTGAATCACAAGTTATTTTTATTAAGAAAGCTTTACAGTATGAGATTGAGTGTAAATGACGGTATGCAGAAGCTCATATTCTCAATTATGGAAGTGATATCACAGCTAAGATCTATTGGTGAAGACATTAAAGAAAGTCATGTAGCAGCTATATTGTTGTACAGTTTACCAGATTCGTATACAGCCTTGATAAATGCCCTTGAGACGAGACCAGAAACTGACATTACATTAGATTTTGTGAAAACAAGACTAATAGATGAATATCAGAGAAGAAAAGAACAAAGAAATGATTCTTCTACTGAAAAGGACAGTGAAAACGCTCCTAAAGCTACAGAATTAAAAAAACCCTATAATAAAGAGACAAGAGAATGCTTCATGCCCCCCTGTCCCCACCGGTTCGACCTCGTACACTGGAATCTCAGGATTCACCTGTTTTTTTATCAGATACGGTATCGCCTCCCATCTGTCACTCAGCTTTCCTGACTGTCGTTTTGTCCTCACCAACACTCTGTCTCCCGGAGAGAACAATTCTGTTTGTACGGGTCGCGTGTCCCTATGAACCACCTGGCGAAGACGGTCGCCCACCACCTGATGCACCACCCTCAACCGCCGCCGATGCTCTCGTACCCACTCGGATGCAGTCCGAGGGGGGACGGAGGAGGAATCTGGCATGTTCAAATCCTCAATGTCTTGGCCAGGTCTAACAAATATCAACATGTGTGGCAAGTAACTAGTAGTACTGTGCACCCTGTTATTGTAAGCCCACATCAATTCGGGGAGATACTCAGGCCAGCGTGTCTTTTGCTGACTCTCTAAGGACCTCAACATTTGCAACAAGGTCCGATTAAAACGCTCACACGCCCCGTTACCCTGAGGGTGGTAAGGCGTTGTTCTCGACTGCTCAATACCATAGAGCTGGTGCAACTCCTTCATCAGCGTCCCCTGAAAGCAGGCCCCTTGATCTGAATGTACTCTCTGCGGACACCCGAACACTTGGAAGAAATGTCGGCACACGGCCTCAGCCGCCGACTTGGCCGTCTGATCTCTTGTCGGCACCGCTACAGCATACTTGGTAAAGTGATCTGTCATCACCAGGCAATAGGAGTACCCTGACGTAGAGTACCCTATCAACACGTAGTCAATCATGAGTAGCTCCAGCGGAGCTGAAGTCTTAATAGACTGTGTGGGAGCCCGATGCTCAGGGCTTTTGTTGAGCCCACAAATTCTGCACTGCCGACACGCGTCGGCCACCATCCCTCCCAACTCAGGGCAGTAGAGGACTCGCTGCAACCACTGAAGTGTCTTTTCACTTCCAAAATGGGCCCCCTTCTCATGCGCCTCACGAGCGACCACTGGACCCATCCCCACAGGAATTATCAGTTGGTACCGATGCTGCAGCTCCGATGGCATGTACACCTTACGATACAAAAGACCTTGTTCCACACACAATTTATCCCATTGTCGAAGGAGTTTCATTCCTTCCATGTACAACTGAGCCTTGTCCTCTGCACTGGGCCAGACCTTGTTTTGTACCCAACGGCGCACAAGTGCAATGTCCGGACACTCATCTTGGACTTTTGTCCAATCTGAGGGTGTTTTACCCAGGACACAGGGCATCCCGGTGGCCACCCCACTTGAGTGTACCACACTTTGGAAGATAGGGATCTGCCCCAAAGCTGGAGTTTCAGTGTCCTCAAGTTGATCGTCAACATCTTCCCCTGATGACCCAAGGGGCACTCTTGACAATGCATCTGCATTGCCGTTTTCTCGACCAGAGTGAAATTTAATGCGGTAATTAAACTTGGCTAGTCTGGCGACCCACCGCTGCTCCAATGCTCCCAGTTTTGCATTCTCTAAGTGAGCTAGCGGGTTGTTATCTGTCATGACTAGCACCTCAGCTCTGGTAAGATACTCGGCGAAGCGTTCTGTCATTGCCCACACCAGGGCCAGCAATTCCAGCCGGAATGAGCTGTAGTTAGCCGGATTTCGCTCGGAGTCTCTTAAAGACCTGCTGTCATAAGAAATCACTCGCTCTCGGCCGTCCTGCACCTGTGCTAGTACTGCCCCCAACCCATGAAGACTACCATCGGTATACAACAAAAAAGGGGTGTCAAACCGGGCGTATGCCAGCAATGGGGCACTCGTTAGGGCGGTTTTCACTTCATCAAATGCCTTTTTCTGTAGCGGTCCCCATGGAATGGGGCGGTTTCGAGGACGCAGCGCTGTCCCTCTCAAAAGTTCGTTCAAGGGACTCACCACTTGTGAGAATTTAGGCACAAACCGCCGATAGTATCCTGCTAGGCCCAGGAAGGCCCGCACTTCTCGCAGGTCACAAGGAGGTGGCCACTCTTGTACCGCCTTGATCTTACTGGCTATCGGTAGTACCCCGTCCGGGGTCACCAGGTGCACCAAATATTCAATCTGGTTTCGTAACAGTTGACATTTTTTTGGCTTTATTTTCAGGCCGTAGCTCTTGAGCCGCTGGAGAACTTGACGCAGCTTCTCCAGATGATCTTCAAATGAGGTTCCGAACACCACAATGTTGTCTAGATAGATCAGGACTGATTCAAAATTTAGATCGCCTAAGCAATGTTCCATCAGGCGTTGGAAGGTTCCCGGGGCGGTTGCGAGGCCAAAGGGCATCTGGTTGAACTCAAAGAGCCCCATTGGCAAGATGAACGCCGTCTTGGCCCGTTCTTTTTCAGCCATTGGGACCTGCCAGTACCCGCTTGCCAAATCCAACGTTGAGAAATACTTGGCCCGACCCAGGGCCGACAGGGATTCTTCAATAAGGGGTAAAGGATATGCGTCCCGTACGGTGTGGGCGTTCAATTTTCGATAGTCCACACAAAATCAGAGTGTCCCATCCTTCTTGCGGACCAAGACTACAGGGGCCGCCCAGGGACTCCGGCTCTCTCGGATCACTTGGTTGTCCAGCATACTGGCCACCATGCTCTTCACCTCTTGATAGAGCGCCGGAGGAATTTGACGATATCTTTCTCTAATGGGTGGAGTATCCCCCGTTGGAATCTCATGCTCAATCGTCTGGGTACACCCGAAGTCCTCTCCATGTCGGGAAAAGGTCTCTTGGTGTTCCCACAAAACTCTCTCCAACTGCTCCAACTGCACGGGGTCAGCTTCTCCCGATCCACTCCCATCTGCTCCATGATCACATGACCATTCCATTCCTCCGTAGGAGGCTCAGTCCGGCCTACCTCGACCGCAAATGTCCAGGATGACTGTTGGTCTGGTCGCAGTTCGAATCCTGCATTTTCCGGCGCCTTCTCTGCTGGCACAAACAGTTCAGCTAGTATGGTTCCAGCGGGAATTGCAACAGCTTCATCTAAAACATTGATGCATCGGACCGGCACTCGTCCATTCTTCACAATCGCCAAAGACCGGGCCACATGTACCTTGGCAAATGAGGAACTCTCTTGGGCGGGCTCGAGTAGCACTTCAAGCCCATTCAATCTCTGTGCAGCTCCCACCGGCAGCATTAAGAGTTCTTCTTGTCTGGGTCCCAGCAGGATCCGGGCCCACGATGGCACTCGGACCCGGCCACCTGGGACCGCACTTTTCAGCAAGTCGCAACTCAGCACTAGACGGTGTAGAATTCTCTGTGTGGGTCGGTGTCTTGTCGCACGGGCCCAGTATCGGGGTCCTTCACTGGCATACATCTGGTGATTCAAGTCTCGCAGCACGTTCATTCCGAGCATCACCTCCATCCCTCTTCTAGGGGGGTGATCCACCAGTACTACCCCTTTCTGCCCCAGCTCTTGACCAAACATTTTTAGTTGCATCCACACGATCCCCTTGACTGACAGTTGGCCATTATTTGCGGCGGTCAGTCGTATCACTCGGCCATCCTCTGGAATCACTAGTCGACTGAAGTATCTCTCATATACTTCTAGAGGCATTATAGTACATTCGGATCCCGTGTCAACCAAGCACCTCATCTTCCGCCCTTCAAACTCTGCTTCTATCACTGGACTACATGCAAACAAATCTTGCTCATCCCATCGAGGGCTTTGTGCGGGTGGGGCCGCTGCTGCTTGCCCTCTCATGGCAGCGGCCGGAAGTTTAAAGCCGGCGACGGGGTTTCTGGGGCTGCAAGCGTCCGGCAGTAACGAGAGATGTGTCCCTGGCGCCCACACTTCCAGCAGGTGATTGCTCCTCATGGACGAGGGCTTGACTCATTCTGATAGGACGACCTGGCCGTCTGTGGGGTCACCGTTCCAGGGGGTGGGGCAGGAGGCCCCCGTGAGGGGGTAGAGGCGGGATCAACTGTCAGTTGAGACAATTTCAGCTTCAACTCCTTCACCTCAGCACGCAAAGCTTGTACCACGCTTACCAGCCCCTCTCCCCCTGACCCTGATGACCCACCTTCCTCCAGCTGGGCACTGTTCACTGACCCCTCGGGCACATGGGCAGATTTCTCTTCCCTTTCCACTGCAGCTCGGTAAATCTGCCAGAAGGATAATTCTGGTGCAGCCCGGGCCATTTCCAACAGTTTGTCCCGGAGAAGTCTATTGGCTAAACCGGTGATGAATTGATCCCGGAGCAAGCGGTCTACCTCCCGGAACGCTCCCATGGCCCCCTGGTCTAGTCGCTGCATCTCATTCAGCGTCTCTTGCAAGATATTAGAGTACTGCATCAGGGACTCACACTCTCTCTGGGGACGATTAAAGAATAGGGACCGAAGCTGGGCCACACGCGCTCGGCCCCCCAAACTCCCCTCTAACAGTTCCAAAATCTTTTCTAACGTATCCCCCTCTGATTCTGGGCGCACCATCACCATACGTCTAATATCGCCCTCCAGTGCATTTAATGCCAGCTCAGCGCGTAACGCGGGGGTCAAATTACACATGCGCAGAATACTCCGGATTCTCTCAGGCCAATCTTGCAATGCCATATTGCGCCCGTCGTATTTCGGCATGTGCTGAAGTAAAGCTCCTACAGGCACATACCCTCCCGAAGTCGCCGCGGCTGCCAGGGGAACCCCAACCCCCAAGGAGGATGCGGATACAGCGGGGTCATTTCTACCCTCGCCCTCGTCCATGACAAACACTGGATCCTGCCGACTATGCCAAAAATGTAATGACCAGAGGTCCGAATAAGATCCAGTGAGTCACAAACCAAGAATAAGGCAGAAATCTCCAACGGTTGTTTACTCAAAGGCAAAATAACTAAGGTGATATGGAGAATACCAAGGCAGATGCACCCCCAAAGATACACCAATTCAGCAGCAGCTGAAGTCACTGTGCCACTCCAAGGTCTCCTGAGAACTGTAGGCTCCAACAGACTAATAATCAATTTACCTAACAGAACAACTCAATACAAGAACAAGTGTAAATTGAATGTAGTGTTTCATCATTTTGTATATCTGATAAATGGGAGCCCAGGGGCTCTTGTTCCAGGGATCCTCCTTTCTGTTCGACCTGGAGAAGATTGGGGAGATATTCATCCTCACGGTATCACTTGTAGGGTGGCAGACAGCTAGAACAGGCAGAGATCTGTCATGATATTCTTTCATCATGTTGATGTGGACTGTCTTCTGTCGTCGACCATTAGGGTCCAGGGCAATAGCGTAATTAGTGTCATTAATTTTCTTGACAACCTGATAAGGGCCCTCCCGCATTGCTTGGAGCTTGTTGGCAGGAGAAGCAATAATCATGAGCACTTGCTGTCCTTCCATAAATTCCCAGGTCCAGGCTTTACGGTCCTACCAGGTTTTTTGTCTGGACTGGGCCATTTGCTGATGTTCGTTAGCTAAGGTAGCTAGATGGGCGAGATGGTCTCTGAACTCTAGAATATAGGGAATGATTGGAGTTCCATGTCTGCGATATCTTCCTCCAAGTGTTCTTTTAGAAGAGCAAGAGGACCACGGACCTTCCGGCCAAACAGTAGCTCGAAGGGAGAGAACCCTGTGGACTCTTGGGAAACCTCCCAATAGGTGAAGAGGAGATGTGGCAGGTATTTTTCCCAGTCCTTTTCAACGTCATCAAAAGCCCATAGCATATTTTTTAGGGTTCCATTAAAGCGCTCACATAGTCCGTTGGTCTGCGGGTGGTATGGGGTAGTGTGAATGGCTCGAACACCACAGGTATTCCATATGGACTGGACCAGATCTGACATGAACTGAGTCCCTTAATCCAATAATATTTCAATAGGAAATCCTACCCGGCTAAAAATGGTAATAAAGACCTCAGCTACCTTTACTGCTGTGTTACTGGACAGGGCCAGTGCTTCAAGATATCGCATGGCATAGTCCACCACTGTAAGGATATATTTTTTCCCCGACCTGCTGGGGTGGGCCAGAGGTCCTATGGTGTCCACAGCTACATGAGGAAATGGTTCTTTAATTTTTGGCAGGAATGCAGGGGCACTTTATGTCGAGCTCCTGGATGCCGCGTTCGCTGGCACATATCGCAGGTGCGGCAATAATGGGCTACCAACTGTGAGATGCCAGGCCAGTAAAATCTTTGGGTGAGTTTTTTTTCAGGCCTTTTCCTCCCTTGATGCCCAGCCAAGGGGAGGTCATGAGCCAGTTGGTGTTGCTGTGCCCTGTACTTCTGAGGGACGAGTTGCCTGGTCGCTGTGTCAGGGTTGCTCTTAACACTAACCTTTGTTACATGATAATAAGGTTTGTTTTCTCTAGTAAAGATATCCTCATTTTCTCCCACATGCCCAGTTTCTGCCTTTAGCCTAAGGGCTGCTAAGGTATTGTCACCTTCTATTTGTCTCCTAAAATCCTCTCTATCCCAAGACTTTCCCAATCTGGTAGCAGGAAACGTCTTGCTTATCAACTCTGATGAAGTTCACCATCAGCTTGCGGATGGTTGCCGATTTTAGCTTTGTTGTCATTTAAGACTGGTTGTAATTTCAATAAAGTTTTGATACATTCATAATTTTTGGACTAGTACACTATTTGTTTCGTGGTTATCTAGTTTAATCAGTGTGTCCTGCACATCCAGATATTTGGGCTTCGGTAACTGGGCATTGTTGTTATAATGACCTGTTCTGTACGAGGCCATGTATGTTTCCTGTTTTTCTATCTGCTCAAAGTCCTTGAAGAACCCCTCCACATCTCCGGAAGCCTCACCAAATGGCTTAAAGTCTGTCAGGGTGATCTGTACAGGCTCCCAGATCGTGGGCTTTACACTACACATTGCATTACTCTCTCTTTTGGTCTCTATTGCTTCTTGTCTCCGCTGTGCTCAGCGAGCACCCTTCTCCTTATACTCCTGAGAGATGCCTGGGCCTAGAACCGCCATCTCTTCATACCACACCAACCACTGGCTTTTTGGGGTGGGGGTCCCGGTCTCCTGTTCTTGTCCTTCAGACATCTGGGAGAAGAGGTGTGGATAGCATCCACCAGTATATTAATGCATCTTTAGTCAGTCCCTGGTAGTTGAGGCTCAAATCTCTGACTCTCTCCTGGAAAATGGATACAGTCCAATTTCTGTACTCACTCTGTGGGTGGTTCTCCATTTGGTTATGCTCTGTTGATCCCACTGCTCTCCACCAGTTGTCACAGGGTCCTTCTCCGTTATCACACAATCAACAGAGCAAAGGAAGAGCTGACAATACCAAGACCTTTATTTTAGGCAAAAAAAAACAAAAGGTCCATATACTGTACAATCCACCACACAAAGGATAAATTAGTCCAGAACTCGAATGCAGTTCAGTAACAGGATAAAAGCCCTAGGAAATGAGAGTCCAACAATCCAGCAGAGGATAAAATAGTCTGTATACTCTCGGAGGTACTGTGTACACATCATCATCCCAAACAGGATCTGATCTCTTGTCTCTCCTTGCTAATATTCTAAAAGTCCCTCTCTTCATTCACAGGTCAAGGGGGAAAGGATGCAGGAGCTAATTTTTTCAACAAGTTAGTTCAATATATCATTAGTATATTATCAAACAGTATTATTCACTGACCCTGTTGAAAGATAACAGTACAGTACTGTGGGGGCTGATATCAAATGGCAAATAACAGCCATTCATCAATTAGCAAATAACAACTCATCCTAAAAGAGAACACCGCAAAAAACAGTAAAATATGAATACAAGCAAAATGATACCCACATACCATATCCCACCATCACACGGACAAACTGCTGGACCTTGAGAGAGGTGCAGGTAGTTGTTATGGTGGATTGAGAAAGTTGTGGTGTTCTCATTCTCTGAGTTAGGTGAAAAAACAGCAGGCATGTCCGCTTCCGTTACAGCTGATGATGGTCTCTCAGTCAGTGGAACTGGAGCAAATAAAGAACCTGAGGTTGAAGACCTGCTTCTCAATAGTTGAAACGGTAACAGAGGAGGAGAAAGAAGCAGCAGATGCGATTGATGAGCAGCTGATGGTTATTGAGGTCTGCTGGTCTGCATTTTTGCGCAGTGGGATTCCCAGAGTAACGCATGTTGATTGCGCATGTGAGGGTTCATCCATGTAGTAGTCAAATTATTGCATTTTTTTTAACCTCAACTCAGTTGTTTGCAAAGTTGGCAGATTACGTGAGTTGGCTCATCCTTTGCAGTGTCAAAAAAGGCCCAGGCTAGGCAACCCTTGCCACCCCTGTGAGCTGAAGACCCACGGACACTGCTGGTCACAGCCACAGTTGTGGTTGATGCATTGCTCGTCGTGGCTGCATCACTATGAGTCTACGATGTACAGCGCAATGTAACTTCCTTGTCTTCCTCAGATGACCTACTCAGCTGTGTGCCTCTATGTCCATGCCAACTGGGAGCTAAGACCTCAGAATCATCCTCTGTGTTATCACATTCCTCGCTCTTGGAGTAGCCCTCCTCTTTTTCTTGCCCTGACAGCACAGTATTGTCCGTGTGAGCCTCAGATATCTGAGTCTAGTCAGGACCACCTTCCCTCAGGGATTAACATCTGATGGCTAGGGTCAGGATACTGTTCAGACCTTACTTCATTCAGCCCCAGATCCAAGCTGAAAAAAAATTTGGGAATCGGTGCAGATTTCCTCCTCTTGACTCTGTGATGTTTTTGAGTACACTTCTGATGACCATGGCATAGAATGTGTGAACAGCTCTTCAGACTCACCCATCTGTGATTCCATGCAGTTAGTTGTACGGTTGGAGAGTTGGGACAATGGGACTCAGGGTGAAGCAAGGGGAATTTGGGTATCATCCAGGGTTGGACTGGGGTGCCAAGGGCCCACCAGGGGAATTAACTCTAGGGGCCCACTCTACAGCTACTATAAACTTTTTGTTTTATATAATATAAGGACAGTGATATCAACCAGATTTGTAATATACCTTATTGGAAAAATAAGTTTCTGACAGCAGCAAATGATGAGTCCTGATTGGGGATCTGTCATTAGTTTGCTACCCTTAGTTAGGATACCATAAAATCAGTGACAGATTCCCTTTAACAGAAACCCTGGATACTACCTTTAGGGTAGTTTCCCACTAGTGAGTCCACTGCAGGATGCCCGCTGCTTGTATCCCACAGTGGACCCGCTCTGGAGGAGGATCATGCCGAGATTATACGGATATATACTCATATGTAATGCCGGGTGCATTATATACAATGTTATGAGTCAGAGCAAAATCTTTCAAGTGTATTGGACACCTCTATAAAGGTTCTCTGTCAGCACAGAATTACTGTTCAAACCAAGCAGAGGAGCTCAGATTATCAAGGGGGCCAAACATTTATATACACCTTCCCACCTGCTTCTTTCCCATCCATCTCCATCCTTCTCTGGCTCTATGAAGCCAGAGATGTCAATCACATTAGAGGGGGGTGGAGAATGATGGAAAACATACAGGTGGGAAGATGAATGTACATGATTGACCACGCCATGAAGCACCGAGCAGCAGGACCTAGTTTGAACAGTCATTCTGCACTGACTTTCCCTTTAAGGGTAACTTGTCACCTTGAGAAACGCTATTTATCTACAGATATAGGGATAATCTGCAGGTTAATGGGGCTTAAAGCCTGGTTAGCCGGCTTAATGGGAAAGCATTGGCTAAAGTGAGAAAATTAAGCTTTATTCTCCCTTCCACCAGTCGCTTCCTGAGATAGTGTACAGTCATGGCCAAAAGTTTTGAGAATGACACCAAAATTATATTTTCACATGATCTGCTGCCCTCTGGTTTTTATTAGGGTTGAGCGACTTTCATTTTTTTAAGATCGAGTCGGGTTTTGTGAAACCCGACTTTGTCCAGAGTCGAGTCGAGTGCAGTCGGCCGATTATCGCTAAAAGTCGGGGATCGACCGAAACACGAAACCCAATGCAAGTCAATGGGGAAGCATAGTCGGCAGTGAGTGGAGGCCAGGAAAACACCTACAGTGCCCATTTTAATGCCAAAAACATCCACTCTTGTTTCTGAAGCTTGTCAATCTTAATTAACTTTATAATAATAGTTGGGCATTGGAACTTGGGGGTCATTTGGCAAAAGTTGTGGGGGTTAGGGCTGGTTCAAGGTTTTAGTGGGCCCAGGAAACGTGGACTACGTCACGGCGGTGGAGCAGGGAGAGGTAAGTATTTCAACGTTGCAAGTGCTGTGATCCTGAGCAAGCAGGGGGGGCCCACTCGTTCGCATTGGCACTGGCACAGGGCCCCTCAAAGTACAGCGGTGTGTTTGCACGGCGGGGGCGCCTCCCACCAGCAGCGACACTTTTGTGTACTCTGAGGGGCCCTGTGCCAGTGACGTCGCCAACGAGTATGCCCCCCCACCTGATGAAGGAACCTGCACTTTCATCTGCACCTTCCTCTTTGTCCCTGTGTAAGGTGGTATAACATGCGGGAAGGGGAACCTTACTTTCAGCAGGGTCAGATTCTGGCTGTGTAGAGTGCAAGGGGAATGTAGTGGTCTGGGTCAATGTACCAGCAGACTCATCTAGCACTGGCTGGGCAATGGGCAGGATGAGGAGGAAACAGATATAGGGCCAAAGAATAAAGTAGGCTAAATGCAGTTCAAAATTGGTAACAGGACTAAACAGGCGGCACTGCTTTGTTCAGTGGAGTAGCAAACCCAAGAGCAGCAGACACTGTTTTAAGGGCCCAACCACACTAGTAGGCCAAATGCAGTTTAATATCTGATACTATAGGCCGAAAGCCAGAAGGTAGAAGCTCAGCTGTATTCAGTTGAGGGCAACACCAGGGAGGGGCAGACACCGTTAGTAGGCCCTAACCACCAATTTTTAAAAACACAGCACTTAATGAGAGCCAGAAGGTTGAAGCACAGCTGTATTCAGTTGAGGAGAAACACCAGGCAGGGGCAGACACCGTTAGTAGGCCCTAAACACCATTTTTTTATTTAAAAACAGCACATAATGAGAGCCAGAAGGTTGAAGCTCAGCTGTATTCAGTTGAGGGCAACACTAGGGAGGGGCAGACACCGTTAGTAGGCCGTAACCAAAGTTGAAGGCCAAATGCAGTTTAATATCTGATACTATAGGCCGAAAGCCAGAAGGTAGAAGCTCAGCTGTATTCAGTTGAGGGCAACACCAGGGAGGGGCAGACACCGTTAGTAGGCCCTAACCACCAATTTTTAAAAACACAGCACTTAATGAGAGCCAGAAGGTTGAAGCACAGCTGTATTCAGTTGAGGAGAAACACCAGGCAGGGGCAGACACCGTTAGTAGGCCCTAAACACCATTTTTTTATTTAAAAACAGCACTTAATGAGAGCCAGAAGGTTGAAGCTCAGCTGTATTCAGTTGAGGGCAACACCAGGGAGGGGCAGAAACCGTTAGTAGGCCGTAACTAAAGTTGAAGGCCAAATGCAGTTTAATATCTGATACTATAGGCCGAAAGCCAGAAGGTAGAAACTCAGCTGTATTCAGTTGAGGGCAACACCAGGGAGGGGCAGACACCGTTAGTAGGCCCTAACCACCAATTTTTAAAAACACAGCACTTAATGAGAGCCAGAAGGTTGAAGCACAGCTGTATTCAGTTGAGGACAAACACCAGGCAGGGGCAGACACCGTTAGTAGGCCCTAAACACCATTTTTTTTATTTAAAAACAGCACTTAATGAGAGCCAGAAGGTTGAAGCTCAGCTGTATTCAGTTGAGGGCAACACCAGGGAGGGGCAGACACCGTTAGTAGGCCCTAACCAAAGATGAAGGCCAAATGCAGTTTAATATCTGATACTATAGGCCGAAAGCCAGAAGGTGGAAGCTCCGATTTAGACAGTGGAGGACAATTTGAATTAGGGACTGCAGACAGACTTAGTAGGCTGTCCCCTGTGGACCATGCATCCACCACATTAACCCATTGCGCCTTAATGGACACGTAATCTTCCGTGGCCATGCCTACAGGTCCATGCGTCTGTTGTCAGGTGCACCTTTGTACTCACAGATTGCCAGAGTGCATGGACAATGCGGTCTTTTACATGCTGGTGGAGGGTTGGGATGGATTTTCTCGCAAAAGAAGTGTCGACTGGTTAGCTTGTAGCGTGGTACAGCGTAGTCCATCATGGCCTTATTAATAGTAAATAAAATATATAACTAGGCTCTATGAACTTTTAAATAGGTTCCAGGGGTACACGGGCAGCATTGGTGTGGTCAGTGGAGGAGTATTGCAAGTAGGGGCCGCAGACAGGCTATCAAAGGCCTAAAATAACAAACAATAGGCAGGCATGGCAGTTTAAAATCGGTTACATGGATGCACAGGCAGGCACTCCAGGCAGCATTGTGGTCAGTGGAGGAGTATTGCAAGTAGGGGCCGCAGACAGGCTATCAAAGGCCTAAAATAACAAACAATAGGCAGGCATGGCAGTTTTAAATCGGTTACATGGATACACAGGCAGGCACTCCAGGCAGTATTGTGGTCAGTGGAGGAGTATTGCAAGTAGGGGCCGCAGACAGGCTATCAAAGGCCTAAAATAACAAACAATAGGCAGGCATGGCAGTTTAAAATCGGTTACATGGATACACAGGCAGGCACTCCAGGCAGCATTGTGGTCAGTGGAGGAGTATTGCAAGAAGGGGCCGCAGACAGGCTATCAAAGGCCTAAAATAACAAACAATAGGCAGGCATGGCAGTTTAAAATCGGTTACACGGATACACAGGCAGGCACTCCAGGCAGCATTGTGGTCAGTGGAGGAGTATTGCAAGTAGGGGCCGCAGACAGGCTATCAAAGGCCTAAAATAACAAACAATAGGCAGGCATGGCAGTTTTAAATCGGTTACATGGATACACAGGCAGGCACTCCAGGCAGCATTGTGGTCAGTGGAGGAGTATTGCAAGTAGGGGCCGCAGACAGGCTATCAAAGGCCTAAAATAACAAACAATAGGCAGGCATGGCAGTTTAAAATCGGTTACATGGATACACAGGCAGACACTCCAGGCAGCATTGTGGTCAGTGGAGGAGTATTGCAAGTAGGGGCCGCAGACAGGCTATCAAAGGCCTAAAATAACAAACAATAGGCAGGCATGGCAGTTTAAAATCGGTTACATGGATACACAGGCAGGCACTCCAGGCAGCATTGTGGTCAGTGGAGGAGTATTGCAAGTAGGGGCCGCAGACAGGCTATCAAAGGCCTAAAATAACAAACAATAGGCTCATGGCAGTTTTACATCGGTTACATGGATACACAGGCAGGCAGCATTGTGGTCAGTGGAGGAGGATTGCAAGTAGGGGCCGCAGACAGGCTATCAAAGGCCTAAAATAACAAACAATAGGCAGGCATGGCAGTTTTAAATCGGTTACATGGATACACAGGCAGGCACTCCAGGCAGCATTGTGGTCAGTGGAGGAGTATTGCAAGTAGGGGCTGCAGACAGGCTATCAAAGGCCTAAAATAACAAACAATAGGCTCATGGCAGTTTTACATCGGTTACATGGATACACAGGCAGGCAGCATTGTGGTCAGTGGAGGAGGATTGCAAGGAGTGTCTGACACAGTTAGTACTCCAAAAAAAAAAAAAATTTAATGTCTCGCAAAACAACTATAAGTAAAAAAAAGGGTGGCATGCTTAGGTACAGGGGAGGGCTCATCTGCAGAGTTTATGACAAAGTAATTTGGCAGTAAATTAGTATTTACTGGTGTCAATATAGGACACTGCCCCAGACTACTTTAACCCCTTAACGACCGCCGATACGCCTTTTAACGGCGGCCGCTAAGGGTACTTAAACCACAGCGCCGTTAATTAACGGCGCTGTGGAAAAAGTGAATAGCGCCCCCCAGAGTCGGATTTTCTCTGGGGTCTCGGTTGCCGAGGGTAGCCGAGACCCCAGAGAACATGATTCGGGGGGTTTTTACCGACCCCCGAGTTGCGATCGCCGGTAATTAACCGTTTACCGGCGGTCGCAACAAAAAAAAAAAAAACGCGATTTGCCGTTTAATTTCTCTGTCCTCCGATGTGATCGCACATCGGAGGACAGAGAAATGTGGTCCCCGATGGCCCCCAATAGCCCCCCAATACTTACCTACCTCCCCCGGTGCTCCTCGTGTCTCCCCATGGGCGCCGCCATCTTTTTTCCGGGAAAAAATGGCGGGCGCACGCGCAGTGCGCCCGCCGCCCGGCACCCGGATGTTCTTTGGGGTCTCGGCTGCCGGGGGTAGCCGAGACCCCAAAGAACATGATCGGGGTCGATTTGCACCGACCCCTGCTTTGCGATCGCCGGTAATTAACAGTTTACCGGCGACCGCAAAAAAAAAAAAAAAAAAAAAAGCGATCAGTTATTTCTCTGTCCTCTGATGTGATCGCACATCAGAGGACAGAGAAATAGGGGGATTCGGGGACCCTATCATACTCACCCGGGGTCCCTGGGTCCTCTTCTGTCTTCTCCTGCCAGCCGGCTTTTTCATCATGGCGGGCGCATGCGCAGTGCGCCCGCCATCTGCTGCCATCTGCCGGCCGGCAGGAGAAGACAAGTTGGGGCTAAAATTAGGGTTAGGGTTAGGGTTAGAGTTAGGGTTAGGGTTAGGGTTGGGGCTAAATTTAGGGTTAGGGTTAGGGCTAGGGTTAGGGTTAGGCTACTTTCACACTAGCGTTTTTTGGCTTCCGTCGCAATGCGTCGTTGGAGAAAAAACGCATCCTGCAAAAGTGCTTGCAGGATGCGTTTTTTCTCCATTGGCTTGCATTAGCGACGCATTGCGACGGATTGCCACATGTCGCATCCGTCGTGCGACGGATGCGTCGTGCTTCGGCGGACCGTCGACACAAAAAAAACTACATGTAACTTTTTTGTGCGACGTGTCCCACATATTTCAGTGCCACGTGCCACGTATTTAAGTGACACGTGCCACGTATCAAAGTGCCACGTGCCACATATTTCAGTGCCACGTATCAAAGTGCCACGTGCCACGTATCAAAGTGCCACGTGCCACGTATCAAAGTGCCACGTGCCACGTATCAAAGTGCCACGTGCCACATATTTCAGTGCCACGTATTTAAGAGACACGTGCCACGTATCAAAGTGCCACGTGCCACATATTTCAGTGCCACGTATTTAAGTGACACGTGCCACGTATCAAAGTGCCACGTGCCACATATTTCAGTGCCACGTGCCACGTATCAAAGTGCCACGTGCCACGTATCAAAGTGCCACGTGCCACATCTTTCAGTGCCACGTATTTAAGAGACACGTGCCACGTATCAAAGTGCCACGTGCCACATATTTCAGTGCCACGTGCCACGTATTTAAGTGACACGTGCCACGTATCAAAGTGCCACGTATTACGTATTTCAGTGCCACGTATTTAAGTGACACGTATCACGTATAAGTGCCACGTGTCACGTATTTAATTGCCACATATTTAAGTGCCATGTATCAAGATTTTCCATGGAGAACAGACACATCCAGAGATATGTCTGCTCTCCACGGCTGCAGCAACACACTGACAGGAGCCATAGTTCCTGTCGGTGTGTCACTGCGCATGCGCGAGCGAGTTTACCGGCGGTCATTGACCCCGGCACTCTCGCTTAACGGCAGTGCTGCGTGGGAAAGTTCAACGCAGCTGTACTGCTGTTAACCGAGACGCCGGAGTCATTGAACTCCGGAACAGTACGCGATACACTGCTAGGAGCCTCGCTCCTGGCAGTGTATCGCCGGAGAGCAGCCGATCGGCGTGGGACACTCGTTTTATGGATTCTGCGGACAGGGAGTATGAATTTGGTTTATTATTTTTGGATTTTTTCCTGGAGGATCGAGGGCTTCGCCTACAAGTGTGCTGTTGGTGAGTATATACTCTGTGTTATATGTTGTATGCACTGTGTGTCATGTATGTGTATTGTGTGTAGGTGTTTTGTGTAACTTTACAATTGTGCTAAGTCGCCGGACACAGGGACAACTCTCCCATCCTAATACCGGATGGGAGTAGTAGTCCCATACGGCGACTTAGCACAATGGTGGCACTAGCGTCGCATGGGGAAACACACACGCACACACACGCACACACACGCACACACACACACACAGAAGGACTGCATGCTGCTTCACTGGGGGGCGGGGGCTTCCCTCTTCCTGTCCGACGTCACGTCCGGTCCTGGGTGTCAACCCCTCCGTACAAAGACGCCGACACCCAGGACAAAGGCGCTGTGTGTGGAAGGTAATATGGGGCCCTAGGGGGATACGCAGACACGCCGCTGCGTAAAGAATTGACATGTCAATTCTTTTTACGCCGGCGTGTTTGCAGACAAAAGCGCCGCGTTTTTTTGCGGTGTGTCTGAACGGCAAAGTGAATTTCTCATTCACTTTGCCGGCAGACGAAAATGACATTGCGCATTTTTGAAAAGCGCCCGCAAAATAGCGCTCAAAAATGCGCTATGTCTGAAAGTAGCCTAAGGCTTCTTTCACACTTGCGTCGGTACGGGGCGGTCGCAATGCGTCGGCCCGATGTACCGACGCACGTTGTGAAAATTGTGCACAATGTGGGCAGCGGATGCAGTTTTTCAACGCATCCGCTGCCCAGTCTATGTCCTGGGGAGGAGGGGGCAGAGTTACGGCCACGCATCCGCGGAAATGGCGGACGCGACGTACAAAAAAAAGGTTACATTGAACTTTTTTTGTGACGACGGGGGCTAAAGTTATGGTTAGGGTTGGGGCTAAAGTTAGGGTTGGGGCTAAAGTTAGGGTTAGAGTTGGGATTAGGGTTAGGGTTTGGATTAGGGTTGGGATTAGTGTTACGTTTGGGATTAGGGTTGGGATTAGGGTTAGGGTTGGGATTAGAGTTAGGGGTGTGTTGGATTTAGGGTTTTGATTAGGGTTATGGTTAGGGTTGAGATTAGGGCTGTTTTGGGGTTAGGGTTGTGATTATCGTTAGGGTTGTGATTAGGATTATGGATCGGGTTGAGATTAGGGTTAGGGCTGTGTTGGGGTTAGGGTTGGAGTTAGAATTGGGGGGTTTCCACTGTTTAGGTACATCAGGGGGTCTCCAAACACGACAGCCAATTTTGCGCTAAAAAAGTCAAATGGTACTCCCTCCCTTCTGAGCTCTGCCGTGCGCCCAAACAGTGGTTTACCCCCACATATGGGGCATCAGCGTACTCGGGATAAATTGGACAACAACTTTTGGGGTCCAATTTCTCCTGTTACCCTTGTGAAAATAAAAACTTGGGGGCTAAAAATCTTTTTTGTTGGAAAAAAATATATTTTTTTATTTTCACTACTCTGCATTATAAATTTCTGTGAAGCACTTGAGCTTTCAAAGTTCTCACCACATATCTAGATACGTTCCTTAGGGGGTCTAGTTTCCAAAATTTGGTCACTTGTGGGGGTTTCTACTGTTTAGGTACATTAGGGGTCTGCAAACGCAACATAACGCCCGCAGACAATTCTATCAAAGTCTGCATTGCAAAATGGCGCTCCTTCCCTTCCGAGCTCTGCCGTGCGCCCAAACAGTGGTTTACCCCCACATATGGGGTACCAGCATACTCAGGACAAATTGGACAACAACTTTTGGGGTCCAATTTCTCTTGTTACCCTTGTGAAAATAAAAATTTGGGGGCTAAAAAAATATTTTTTGTGGGAAAAAAAATATTTTTTATTTTCACTACTCTGCATTATAAACTTCTGTGAAGCACTTGGGCATTCAAAGTTCTCACCACATATCTAGATAAGTTCCTTGGGGGGTCTATTTTCCAAAATGGGGTCACTTGTTGGGGGTTTCTACTGTTTAGGTACATTAGGGGTCTGCAAAGGCAACATAACGCCCGCAGACAATTCTATCAAAGTCTGCATTCCAAAATGGCACTCCTTCCCTTCCGAGCTCTGCCATGCGCCCAAACAGTGGTTTACCCCCACATATGGGGTACCAGCATACTCAGGACAAATTGGACAACAACTTTTGGGGTCCAAGTTCTCTTGTTACCCTTGTGAAAATAAAAACTTGGGGGCTAAAAAATCTTTATTGTTAAAAAATATATATTTTTTATTTTCACGACTCTGCATTATAAACTTCTGTGATGCACTTGGGCATTCAAAGTTCTCACTACACATCTAGATAAGTTCCATGGGGGGTCTAGTTTCCAAAATGGGGTCACTTTTGGGGGGTTTCTGCTGTTTAGGCACATCAGGGGCTCTCCAAACGCGACATGGCGTCCGATCTCAATTCCAGTCAATTTTGCATTGAAAAGTCAAATGGCGCTCCATTGCTTCCGAGCTCAGCCATGCGCCCAAACAGTGGTTTACCCCCACATATGGGGTGTCGGCGTACTCAAGACAAATTGTACAACAGCTTCTGGGGTCCATTTTCTCCTGTTACCCTTGGTAAAATAAAAATTTGGAGGCAAAAAGATAATTTTTGTAGAAAAAATGCGATTTTTTTATTTTCACGGCTCTACGTTATAAACTTCTGTGAAGCACCTGGGGGTTTAAAGTGCTCACCACACATCTAGATAAGTTCCTTAAGGGGTCTAGTTTCCAAAATGGTGTCATATGTGGGGGGTCTCTACTGTTTAGGCACATCAGCGGCTCTCCAAACGTGACATGGCGTCCGATCTCAATTCCAGCCAATTCTACATTGAAAAAGTAAAACGACACTCCTTCTCTTCCAAGCTCTGCGGTGCGCCCAAAAAGTGGTTTACCCCCATATATGGGGTATCGATGTACTCAGGAGAAAATGCACAACAACTTTTGTGGTCTAATTTCTCCTGTTACCCTTGTGAAAATAAAAATTTGGGGGCAAAAAGATCATTTTTGTAGAAAAAATGAGATTTTTTATTTTCACGGCTCTACGTTATAAACTTCTGTGAAGCACTTGGGGGTTCAAAGTGCTCACCACACATCTAGATAAGTTCCTTGGGGGGTCTAGTTTCCAAAATGGTATCACTTGTGGGGGGTTTCCACTGTTTAGGCACATCAGGGACTCTCCAAACGCGACATGGCATCCGATCTCAATTCCAGCCAATTCTGCATTGAAAAAGTCAAACGGTGCTCCTTCACTTCCAAGCTCTGCGGTGCGCCCAAACAGTGGTTTACCTCCACATATGGGGTATCGACGTACTCAGGAGAAATTGCACAACAACTTTTGTGGTCTAATTTCTCCTGTTACCCTTGTGAAAATAAGAATTTGTGGGCGAAAAAATCATTTTTGTGAAAACAAATGCGATTTTTTATTTTCACGGCTCTACGTTATAAACTTCTGTGAAGCACTTGGGGGTTCAAAGTGCTCACCACACATCTAGATAAGTTCCTTGGGGGGTCTAGTTTCCAAAATGGTGTCACTTGTGGGGGGTTTCCACTGTTTAGGCACATTAGGGGCTCTCCAAACGCGACATGGCGTCCGATCTCAATTCCAGCCAATTCTGCATTGAAACAGTCAAACGGTGCTCCTTCACTTCCAAGCTCTGCGGTGCGCCCAAACAGTGGTTTACCTCCACATATGGGGTATCAGCGTACTCAGGAAAAATTGCACAACAAAATTTGTGGTTAAATTTCTGTTTTTACACTTGTGAAAATTAAAAAAAATGGTTCTGAAGTGAAATGTTTGCAAAAAAAAGTAAAATGTTAATTTTTTTCTTCCACATTGTTTTAGTTCCTGTGAAGTACGTAAAGGGTTAATAAACTTCTTGAATGTGGTTTTGAGCAGCTTGAGGGGTGCAGTTTTTAGAATGGTGTCACACTTGGTTATTTTCTATCATATAGACCCCTCAAAATCACTTCAAAGGTGATGTGGTCCCTAAAAAAAACATGGTGTTGTAAAAATGAGAAATTGCTGGTCAACTTTTAACCCTTATAACTCCCTAACAAAAAAAAAAATTGTTTCCAAAATTGTGCTGATGTAAAGTAGACATGTGAGAAATGTTATTTATTAACTATTTTTTGTGACATATCTCTCTGATTTAAGGGCATAAAAATACAAAGTTTGAAAATTGCAAAATTTTAAAAATTTTCGCCATATTCCATTTTTTTCATAAATAATCGCAAGTAATATCGAAGAAATGTTACCACTAACTTGAAGTACAACATGTCACGAAAAAACAATCTCAGAATCAGCGGGATCCGATAAAGCGTTCCAGAGTTATAACCTCATAAAGTGACACTGGTCAGAATTGTAAAAATTGGCTCGGTCATTAAGTACCAAATTGGCTCTGTCACTAAGGGGTTAACTAGCATCATAGATGCAAACAAATTGGTATTGTTTGTCAGTGCCAGGCATTGAATGATGTCAGTGCATAGACTAAACATTGGTGGAGCTGTGCGAGATAATTTGGCACGTGGTAGAGCACAGTTTGAGCTGGGGGGGGACTCTCTTGTGGCCGGCGGTACCGCCCCAGGGCCCCTCATGTTACAACGGTGTGTCTGACGTTGGGTGCGCACCACCACCGCCAGAGACACTACATTGTACTATGAGGGACCCAGTGGCAGTGCCGTCGACCAAAAGCGGGCACACCCACCTCTTCAGACAAACAGCACTGTAACGGGTGCTTGCGCCAAGTGGCGAGACAACGGCCCCGTGGGTGGATTTTTCCCATTGGGGGAGGTGTAAACATGTCGTATGCTGGACAAACAGCTGCTGCAAATTAAGAGATAGGAACACTCAGTAAGACCAGTCCAGAAGCAAGACCTTTTTATAGGAAAGCTAGGTGTCAGCCGGGAAAGGTGGGGCAAAATAATTTGAAATCCAGGAGTCGTTCATATTAATGAAGGTGAGATCATCCACATTTTGGGTAGCCAGACGAGTCCTTTTTTCGGTTAATATTGAACCAGCAGCACTGAATACTCTTTCTTATAGCACACTAGCTGCTGGGCAAGCAAGCTCCTGCAATGCATATTCGGCCAATTCAGGTCAGGTATCTATTTTGGATGCCCAGTAATCAAAGGGGAATGACGGTTGAGGGAGATAATGGAGGAAAAATAGTTAGTAACCATACTGGACAAATGTTGTCTCCTGTCACTTTGAATGGATGCTGCAGTACCTGTCATGTCTGCGGTCATTGCGAAATCACTCCACAACCTGGTCAGAAAACCCCTCTGTCCAACGCCACTTCTGATTTGTGCTCCTCTAACACCTCTGCCCTATTGCCCCCTGCAGCTCGTGTGAGAACCATCACCAGCGCTGTGTGCTGGGAATGCCTGAATCAAACGGTCTACAAGAGTTGCTTGTTTGGTTGCCAATATTTTTTCAAGGTTCTCATGTGGCATAATATTTTGCAATTTGCCTTTATAGCGAGGATCAAGGAGGCAGGCCAACCAGTAATCGTCATCGCTCATCATTTTAATAATGCGTGTGTCCCTTTTGAGGGTACGTAAGGCATAATCCACCATGTGTGCCAAAGTTCCAGTTGTCAAATCTGCGGTTGTGCTGGTTGGAGGGGCTGTTACAGGCAAATCTACGTCACTTGTCTCCCTTAAAAAAACAGAACCCGGCCTTGCAACGCCACTAATTTCTGTTGGCCCAGGAGAAGCTTCCTCATTCAAAAAGTACTCATCCCCATCATCCTCCTCCTCCTCCTCCTCTTCGCCTGCTACCGCGTCCTCTACACGGCCCTGACCAGACAATGGCTGACTGTCATCAAGGCTTTCCTCTTCCTCGGCTGCAGACGCCTGCTCCTTTATGTGCGTCAAACTTTGCATCAGCAGACGCATTAGGGGGATGCTCATGCTTATTATGGCGTTGTCTGCACTAACCAGCCGTGTGCATTCCTCAAAACACTGAAGGACTTGACACAGGTCTTGTAGCTTCGACCACTGCACACCTGACAACTCCATGTCTGCCATCCAACTGCCTGCCCGTGTATGTGTATCATCCCACAAAAACATAACAGCACGCCTCTGTTCGCACAGTCTCTGAAGCATGTGCAGTGTGGAGTTCCACCTTGTTGAAATGTCGATGATTAGGCGATGATGGGGAAGGTTCAAAGACCGCTGATAGTTCTGCATACGGCTGGAGTGTACGGGCGAACGGCGGATATGCGAGCAAAGTCTGCGCACTTTGAGGAGCAGGTCGGGTAACCCCGGGTAACTTTTCAGGAAGCACTGCACCACCAGGTTTAAGGTGTGAGCCAGGCAAGGAATGTGTTTCAGTTGGGAAAGGGCTATGGCAGCCATGAAATTCCTTCCGTTATCACTCACAACCTTGCCTGCCTCAAGATGTACAGTGCCCAGCCATGACTGAGTTTCATTCAGCAAGAACTCGGACAGAACTTCCGCGGTGTGTCTGTTGTCACCCAAACACTTCATTGCCAATACAGCCTGCTGACGCTTGCCACTAGCTGTCCCATAATGGCACACCTGGTGTGCAACAGTGGCAGCTGCGGATGGAGTGGATGTGCGACTGCGGTGTGTGGATGAGCTCTCGCTTCTGCATGAGGAGGAGGAAGAGGAGGAGGGGGGCTAACGCCTACAGCCAACTGTTTCCTTGACCGTGGACTAGGCAAAACTGTCCCAATATTGCTGTCCCCTGTGGACCCTGCATCCACCACATTCACCCAGTGTGCCGTGATGGACACGTAACGTCCCTGGCCATGCCTACTGGTCCATGCATCTGTTGTCAGGTGCACCTTTGTAGTCACAGACTGCCTGAGTGCATGGACGATGCGGTCTTTAACATGCTGTTGGAGGGCTGGGATGGCTTTTCTAGAAAAGAAGTGCCGACTGGGTAGCTCGTAGCGTGGTACAGCGTAGTCCATCAGCGCTTTGAAAGCTTCGCTTTCAACTAACCGGTAGGGCATCATCTCTAATGAGATTAGTCTAGCAATGTGGGCGTTCAAACCCTGTGTACGCGGATGCGAGGATGAGTACTTCCTTTTCCTAACAAGAGTCTCATGTAGGGTGAGCTGGACTGGAGAGCTGGAGATCGTGGAACTAGCGGTGGTGCCGGTGGACATGGCAGACTGAGAGAGGGTTGGAGATGGTATTCTTGCCGGTGCCCTACATGCAGTGTTTCCTACTGCAAACCTGGTGATTCCCTGACTGCTTTGGCCTGGCGACGAAAGCTGCACAGATACTGCCGGTGGTGCGGGAAATGGTGGGTTTACAGTGAGGGAAGGGATGTAGCGTTGCTGACTAGCTTCATTGGCCGAGGGTGCTGCAACCTTTAGGGACATTTGGTAGTTATTCCAGGCTTGCAAATGCATGGTGGATAAATGTCTATGCATGCAACTTGTATTTAGACTTTTAAGATTCTGACCTCTGCTTAAGGTAGTTGAACATTTTTGACAGATGACTTTGCGCTGATCATTTGGATGTTGTTTAAAAAAATGCCAGACTGCACTCTTTCTACTATCGGATAACTTTTCAGGCATTGCAGACTGAGCTTCTTTAACCGGATGGCCACGCTGTCCTCCAACAGGTTTTGATTTTGCCACGCGTTTTTGGCCAGATACGGGCCCGGTAGATGGAACCTGTTGTGATGTTGATGCCTGCTGCGGCTCCTCCTCCTCCGCTTCTGAACTACTGCCGCCTGCACCCTGTTCCCCCAATGGCTGCCAATCGGGGTCAACAACTGGGTCATCTATGACCTCCTCTTCTATGTCGTGGGCAACTTCGTCTGTGTCACCGTGTAAGCCGGTGGTATAGCGTTCGTGACGGGGCACCATAGTCTCTGCTGGGTTTGATTCTGCCTCAGTACACTGCGAGGGCAGTGTTCTTGTCTGAGTCAAAGGAACAGCATAGTAATCTGGCTGTGGCTGTGCATCTGTGCACTCCATGTCCGATTCAACTTCTAATGGGCATGGCCTGTTAACTGTTTCACTGTCTAACCCAGGAACGGTATGTGTAAAGAGCTCCGTGGAGTAACCTGTTGTGTCGACTGACGCATCCTTCACTGTTGTTCTGGGTGAAGGACAAAAGGAAGCGACTTGTTCATGACCGGGAGCATCCACTGACGATGCACTGCTCTGACATTTGGCACTTTCCGAGGAGGAGGCGAAAGAGCTAGAGGCAGAGTCAGCAATGAAAGCCAATACTTGTTCCTCCTGCTCCGGCTTCAAAAGTGGTTTTCCTACTCCCAGAAAAGAGAGCGTTCGAGGCCTTGTGTAGGCAGACGACGTTTTTGGCTCAACAACTCGAGACTTAGGTGCTGTACTGCTTTTACCACGCCCACCTGATGCTCCACCACCACTACCATCATTACCAGCTGACAATGACCGCCCACGGCCACGACCTCTTCCACTAGACTTCCTCATTGTTTGCAAAACGTAACCAAAGTAACGCTATTTGTTACTGTAAAACAACTTATAAGGTGAACTCAAACTTCTGTAGAATTTATATATACCTTTATAGGTGCCTGACACTGTGTAACATTGGGCCTGATTTTCCTTTCACTCGGTTTTCTGTGCCCCAATAATTTGAGACAGATGGCACACACAGGAGCAGCACTCAAGCAGACTTGCCAATATTTATCTCCCACTAATTTTTTTTTTTTTTTGAAAAGGGAGAATTTAGCAAAAAAAAAAAAAAATGGCCAAGTATCACACAGTGGTTTTTTCGGTGCCACACAATGAGAGAGAGATGCCACCCACAGCAATGGCACGGAGGCAGACTTGCCAATATTTATCTCCCACTAACTATTTTTTTTTTTGAAAAGGGAGAATTTACCCAAAAAAAACAAAAAGGCCCAGCATTACACACTGCTTTTCGGTGGGACACAATGAGAGACAGATGCCACACACAGGACTGGCACGGAGGCAGACTTGCCAATATTTATCTCCCACTAACTATTTTTTTTTGAAAAGGGAGAATTTACCCCCCCCCCAAAAAAAAAAAATGGCCAAGTTTCACACAGTGGTTTTTTCGGTGCCACACAATGAGAGAGAGAGATGTCACCCACAGCAATGGCACGGAGGCAGACTTGCCAATATTTATCTCCCACTAACTATTTTTTTTTTAAAAGGGAGAATTTACCCAAAAAAACCAAAAAGGCCCAGTATTACACACTGCTTTTCGGTGGGACACAATGAGAGACAGATGCCACACACAGGACTGGCACGGAGGCAGACTTGCCAATATTTATCTCCCACTAACTATTTTTTTTTTGAAAAGGGAGAATTTACCCCCAAAATAAAAAAAGGCCCAGTATTACACACTGCTTTTCGGTGGGACACAATGAGAGACAGATGCCACCCACAGCAATGGCACGGAGGCAGACTTGCCAATATTTATCTCCCACTAACTATTTTTTTTTGAAAAGGGAGAATTTACCCAGAAAAAACAAAAAGGCCCAGTATTACACACTGCTTTTCGGTGGGACACAATGAGAGACAGATGCCACACACAGGACTGGCACGGAGGCAGACTTGCCAATATTTATCTCCCACTAACTATTTTTTTTGGGGAAAGGGAGAATTTACCCAAAAAAAACAAAAAGGCCCAGTATTACACACTGCTTTTCGGTGGGACACAATGAGAGACAGATGCCGCACACAGGACTGGCACGGAGGCAGACTTGCCAATATTTATCTCCCACTAACTATTTTTTTTTGAAAAGGGAGAATTTACCCACCCCAAAAAAATGGCCAAGTATCACACAGTGGTTTTTTCGGTGCCACACAATGAGAGTGAGATGCCACCCACAGCAATGGCACGGAGGCAGACTTGCCAATATTTATCTCCCACTAACTATTTTTTTTGGAAAAGGGAGAATTTAGCCAAAAAAAAAAAATGGCCAAGTATTACACAGTGGTTTTTTCGGTGCCACACAATGAGAGAGAGATGCCACCCACAGCAATGGCAAGGAGGCAGACTTGCCAATATTTATCTCCCACTAACTATTTTTTTTTTGAAAAGGGAGAATTTACCCAAAAAAAACAAAAAGGCCCAGTATTACACACTGCTTTTCGGTGGGACACAATGAGAGACAGATGCCACACACAGGACTGGCATGGAGGCAGACTTGCCAATATTTATCTCCCACTAACTATTTTTTTTTGGAAAGGGAGAATTTACCCAAAAAAAACCAAAAAGGCCCAGTATTACACACTGCTTTTCGGTGGGACACAATGAGAGACAGATGCCACCCACAGCAGTGGCACGGAGGCAGACTTGCCAATATTTATCTCCCACTAACTATTTTTTTTTTTTGAAAAGGGAGAATTTACCCCCAAAATAAAAAAAGGCCCAGTATTACACACTGCTTTTCGGTGGGACACAATGAGAGACAGATGCCACACACAGGACTGGCACGGAGGCAGACTTGCCAATATTTATCTCCCACTAACTATTTTTTTCTGAAAAGGGAGAATTTACCCCCCCCCCCAAAAAAAATGGCCAAGTGTCACACAGTGGTTTTTTCGGTGCCACACAATGAGAGTGAGATGCCACCCACAGCAATGGCACGGAGGCAGACTTGCCAATATTTATCTCCCACTAACTATTTTTTTTTTGAAAAGGGAGAATTTACCCCAAAAAAACAAAAAGGCCCAGTATTACACACTGATTTTCGGTGGGACACAATGAGAGACAGATGCCACACACAGGACTGGCACGGAGGCAGACTTGCCAATATTTATCTCCCACTAACTATTTTTTTTTGAAAAGGGAGAATTTACCCCCCCCCCAAAAAAAATGGCCAAGTATCACACAGTGGTTTTTTCGGTGCCACACAATGAGAGTGAGATGCCACCCACAGCAATGGCACGGAGGCAGACTTGCCAATATTTATCTCCCACTAACTATTTTTTTTGGAAAAGGGAGAATTTAGCCAAAAAAACAAAAAGGCCCAGTATTACACACTGCTTTTCGGTGGGACACAATGAGAGACAGATGCCACACACAGGACTGGCACGGAGGCAGACTTGCCAATATTTATCTCCCACTAACTATTTTTTTTTTGAAAAGGGAGAATTTACCCCAAAAAAACAAAAAGGCCCAGTATTACACACTGCTTTTCGGTGGGACACAATGAGAGACAGATGCCACACACAGGACTGGCACGGAGGCAGACTTGCCAATATTTATCTCCCACTAACTATTTTTTTTGGAAAAGGGAGAATTTACCCCCTCCAAAAAAATGGCCAAGTATCACACAGTGGTTTTTTCGGTGCCACACAATGAGAGTGAGATGCCACCCACAGCAATGGCACGGAGGCAGACTTGCCAATATTTATCTCCCACTAACTATTTTTTTTGGAAAAGGGAGAATTTACCCAAAAAAACCAAAAAGGCCCAGTATTACACACTGCTTTTCGGTGGGACACAATGAGAGACAGATGCCACACACAGGACTGGCATGGAGGCAGACTTGCCAATATTTATCTCCCACTAACTATTTTTTTTTGGAAAGGGAGAATTTACCCAAAAAAAACAAAAAGGCCCAGTATTACACACTGCTTTTCGGTGGGACACAATGAGAGACAGATGCCACCCACAGCAGTGGCACGGAGGCAGACTTGCCAATATTTATCTCCCACTAACTATTTTTTTTTTTTTGAAAAGGGAGAATTTACCCCCAAAATAAAAAAAGGCCCAGTATTACACACTGCTTTTCGGTGGGACACAATGAGAGACAGATGCCACACACAGGACTGGCACGGAGGCAGACTTGCCAATATTTATCTCCCACTAACTATTTTTTTCTGAAAAGGGAGAATTTACCCCCCCCCCAAAAAAAATGGCCAAGTGTCACACAGTGGTTTTTTCGGTGCCACACAATGAGAGTGAGATGCCACCCACAGCAATGGCACGGAGGCAGACTTGACAATATTTATCTCCCACTAACTATTTTTTTTTTGAAAAGGGAGAATTTACCCCAAAAAAACAAAAAGGCCCAGTATTACACACTGATTTTCGGTGGGACACAATGAGAGACAGATGCCACACACAGGACTGGCACGGAGGCAGACTTGCCAATATTTATCTCCCACTAACTATTTTTTTTTGAAAAGGGAGAATTTACCCCCCCCAAAAAAAAATGGCCAAGTATCACACAGTGGTTTTTTCGGTGCCACACAATGAGAGTGAGATGCCACCCACAGCAATGGCACGGAGGCAGACTTGCCAATATTTATCTCCCACTAACTATTTTTTTTGGAAAAGGGAGAATTTACCCAAAAAAAACAAAAAGGCCCAGTATTACACACTGCTTTTCGGTGGGACACAATGAGAGACAGATGCCACACACAGGACTGGCACGGAGGCAGACTTGCCAATATTTATCTCCCACTAACTATTTTTTTTTTAGAAAGGGAGAATTTACCCAAAAAAAACAAAAAGGCCCAGTATTACACACTGCTTTTCGGTGGGACACAATGAGAGACAGATGCCACACACAGGACTGGCACGGAGGCAGACTTGCCAATATTTATCTCCCACTAACTATTTTTTTGTGAAAAGGGAGAATTTACCCCCCCCCAAAAAAAAATGGCCAAGTATCACACAGTGGTTTTTTCGGTGCCACACAATGAGAGTGAGATGCCACCCACAGCAATGGCACGGAGGCAGACTTGCCAATATTTATCTCCCACTAACTATTTTTTTTTTTTTCAAAAGGGAGAATTTACCCCCAAAATAAAAAAAGGCCCAGTATTACACACTGCTTTTCGGTGGGACACAATCAGAGACAGATGCCACACACAGGACTGGCACGGAGGCAGACTTGCCAATATTTATCTCCCACTAACTATTTTTTTCTGAAAAGGGAGAATTTACCCCCCCCCCAAAAAAAATGGCCAAGTATCACACAGTGGTTTTTTCGGTGCCACACAATGAGAGTGAGATGCCACCCACAGCAATGGCACGGAGGCAGACTTGCCAATATTTATCTCCCACTAACTATTTTTGTTTTGAAAAGGTAGAATTTATACCAAAAAAACAAAAAGGCCCAGTATTACACACTGCTTTTCGGTGGGACACAATGAGAGACAGATGCCACACACAGGACTGGCACGGAGGCAGACTTGCCAATATTTATCTCCCACTAACTATTTTTTTTTTTAAAGGGAGAATTTACCCAAAAAAAAAAAAAATGGCCAAGTATCACACAGTGGTTTTTTCGGTGCCACACAATGAGAGTGAGATGCCACCCACAGCAATGGCACGGAGGCAGACTTGCCAATATTTATCTCCCACTAACTATTTTTTTTTGAAAAGGGAGAATTTACCCAAAAAAAACAAAAAGGCCCAGTATTACACACTGCTTTTCGGTGGGACACAATGAGAGACAGATGCCACACACAGGACTGGCACGGAGGCAGACTTGCCAATATTTATCTCCCACTAACTATTTTTTTTTTAGAAAGGGAGAATTTACCCAAAAAAACCAAAAAGGCCCAGTATTACACACTGCTTTTCGGTGGGACACAATGAGAGACAGATGCCACACACAGGACTGGCACGGAGGCAGACTTGCCAATATTTATCTCCCACTAACTATTTTTTTTTTGAAAAGGGAGAATTTACCCCCAAAATAAAAAAAGGCCCAGTATTACACACTGCTTTTCGGTGGGACACAATGAGAGACAGATGCCACCCACAGCAATGGCACGGAGGCAGACTTGCCAATATTTATCTCCCACTAACTATTTTTTTTTGAAAAGGGAGAATTTACCCAGAAAAAACAAAAAGGCCCAGTATTACACACTGCTTTTCGGTGGGACACAATGAGAGACAGATGCCACACACAGGACTGGCACGGAGGCAGACTTGCCAATATTTATCTCCCACTAACTATTTTTTTTGGGGAAAGGGAGAATTTACCCAAAAAAAACAAAAAGGCCCAGTATTACACACTGCTTTTCGGTGGGACACAATGAGAGACAGATGCCACACACAGGACTGGCACGGAGGCAGACTTGCCAATATTTATCTCCCACTAACTATTTTTTTTTGAAAAGGGAGAATTTACCCACCCCAAAAAAATGGCCAAGTATCACACAGTGGTTTTTTCGGTGCCACACAATGAGAGTGAGATGCCACCCACAGCAATGGCACGGAGGCAGACTTGCCAATATTTATCTCCCACTAACTATTTTTTTTGGAAAAGGGAGAATTTAGCCAAAAAAAAAAAATGGCCAAGTATTACACAGTGGTTTTTTCGGTGCCACACAATGAGAGAGAGATGCCACCCACAGCAATGGCAAGGAGGCAGACTTGCCAATATTTATCTCCCACTAACTATTTTTTTTTTGAAAAGGGAGAATTTACCCAAAAAAAACAAAAAGGCCCAGTATTACACACTGCTTTTCGGTGGGACACAATGAGAGACAGATGCCACACACAGGACTGGCATGGAGGCAGACTTGCCAATATTTATCTCCCACTAACTATTTTTTTTTGGAAAGGGAGAATTTACCCAAAAAAAACCAAAAAGGCCCAGTATTACACACTGCTTTTCGGTGGGACACAATGAGAGACAGATGCCACCCACAGCAGTGGCACGGAGGCAGACTTGCCAATATTTATCTCCCACTAACTATTTTTTTTTTTTGAAAAGGGAGAATTTACCCCCAAAATAAAAAAAGGCCCAGTATTACACACTGCTTTTCGGTGGGACACAATGAGAGACAGATGCCACACACAGGACTGGCACGGAGGCAGACTTGCCAATATTTATCTCCCACTAACTATTTTTTTCTGAAAAGGGAGAATTTACCCCCCCCCCCAAAAAAAAATGGCCAAGTGTCACACAGTGGTTTTTTCGGTGCCACACAATGAGAGTGAGATGCCACCCACAGCAATGGCACGGAGGCAGACTTGCCAATATTTATCTCCCACTAACTATTTTTTTTTTGAAAAGGGAGAATTTACCCCAAAAAAACAAAAAGGCCCAGTATTACACACTGATTTTCGGTGGGACACAATGAGAGACAGATGCCACACACAGGACTGGCACGGAGGCAGACTTGCCAATATTTATCTCCCACTAACTATTTTTTTTTGAAAAGGGAGAATTTACCCCCCCCCAAAAAAAATGGCCAAGTATCACACAGTGGTTTTTTCGGTGCCACACAATGAGAGTGAGATGCCACCCACAGCAATGGCACGGAGGCAGACTTGCCAATATTTATCTCCCACTAACTATTTTTTTTGGAAAAGGGAGAATTTAGCCAAAAAAAACAAAAAGGCCCAGTATTACACACTGCTTTTCGGTGGGACACAATGAGAGACAGATGCCACACACAGGACTGGCACGGAGGCAGACTTGCCAATATTTATCTCCCACTAACTATTTTTTTTTTGAAAAGGGAGAATTTACCCCAAAAAAACAAAAAGGCCCAGTATTACACACTGCTTTTCGGTGGGACACAATGAGAGACAGATGCCACACACAGGACTGGCACGGAGGCAGACTTGCCAATATTTATCTCCCACTAACTATTTTTTTTGGAAAAGGGAGAATTTACCCCCTCCAAAAAAATGGCCAAGTATCACACAGTGGTTTTTTCGGTGCCACACAATGAGAGTGAGATGCCACCCACAGCAATGGCACGGAGGCAGACTTGCCAATATTTATCTCCCACTAACTATTTTTTTTGGAAAAGGGAGAATTTACCCAAAAAAACCAAAAAGGCCCAGTATTACACACTGCTTTTCGGTGGGACACAATGAGAGACAGATGCCACACACAGGACTGGCATGGAGGCAGACTTGCCAATATTTATCTCCCACTAACTATTTTTTTTTGGAAAGGGAGAATTTACCCAAAAAAAACAAAAAGGCCCAGTATTACACACTGCTTTTCGGTGGGACACAATGAGAGACAGATGCCACCCACAGCAGTGGCACGGAGGCAGACTTGCCAATATTTATCTCCCACTAACTATTTTTTTTTTTTTGAAAAGGGAGAATTTACCCCCAAAATAAAAAAAGGCCCAGTATTACACACTGCTTTTCGGTGGGACACAATGAGAGACAGATGCCACACACAGGACTGGCACGGAGGCAGACTTGCCAATATTTATCTCCCACTAACTATTTTTTTCTGAAAAGGGAGAATTTACCCCCCCCCCAAAAAAAATGGCCAAGTGTCACACAGTGGTTTTTTCGGTGCCACACAATGAGAGTGAGATGCCACCCACAGCAATGGCACGGAGGCAGACTTGACAATATTTATCTCCCACTAACTATTTTTTTTTTGAAAAGGGAGAATTTACCCCAAAAAAACAAAAAGGCCCAGTATTACACACTGATTTTCGGTGGGACACAATGAGAGACAGATGCCACACACAGGACTGGCACGGAGGCAGACTTGCCAATATTTATCTCCCACTAACTATTTTTTTTTGAAAAGGGAGAATTTACCCCCCCCAAAAAAAAATGGCCAAGTATCACACAGTGGTTTTTTCGGTGCCACACAATGAGAGTGAGATGCCACCCACAGCAATGGCACGGAGGCAGACTTGCCAATATTTATCTCCCACTAACTATTTTTTTTGGAAAAGGGAGAATTTACCCAAAAAAAACAAAAAGGCCCAGTATTACACACTGCTTTTCGGTGGGACACAATGAGAGACAGATGCCACACACAGGACTGGCACGGAGGCAGACTTGCCAATATTTATCTCCCACTAACTATTTTTTTTTTAGAAAGGGAGAATTTACCCAAAAAAAACAAAAAGGCCCAGTATTACACACTGCTTTTCGGTGGGACACAATGAGAGACAGATGCCACACACAGGACTGGCACGGAGGCAGACTTGCCAATATTTATCTCCCACTAACTATTTTTTTGTGAAAAGGGAGAATTTACCCCCCCCCAAAAAAAAATGGCCAAGTATCACACAGTGGTTTTTTCGGTGCCACACAATGAGAGTGAGATGCCACCCACAGCAATGGCACGGAGGCAGACTTGCCAATATTTATCTCCCACTAACTATTTTTTTTTTTTTCAAAAGGGAGAATTTACCCCCAAAATAAAAAAAGGCCCAGTATTACACACTGCTTTTCGGTGGGACACAATCAGAGACAGATGCCACACACAGGACTGGCACGGAGGCAGACTTGCCAATATTTATCTCCCACTAACTATTTTTTTCTGAAAAGGGAGAATTTACCCCCCCCCCAAAAAAAATGGCCAAGTATCACACAGTGGTTTTTTCGGTGCCACACAATGAGAGTGAGATGCCACCCACAGCAATGGCACGGAGGCAGACTTGCCAATATTTATCTCCCACTAACTATTTTTGTTTTGAAAAGGTAGAATTTATACCAAAAAAACAAAAAGGCCCAGTATTACACACTGCTTTTCGGTGGGACACAATGAGAGACAGATGCCACACACAGGACTGGCACGGAGGCAGACTTGCCAATATTTATCTCCCACTAACTATTTTTTTTTTTAAAGGGAGAATTTACCCAAAAAAAAAAAAAATGGCCAAGTATCACACAGTGGTTTTTTCGGTGCCACACAATGAGAGTGAGATGCCACCCACAGCAATGGCACGGAGGCAGACTTGCCAATATTTATCTCCCACTAACTATTTTTTTTTGAAAAGGGAGAATTTACCCAAAAAAAACAAAAAGGCCCAGTATTACACACTGCTTTTCGGTGGGACACAATGAGAGACAGATGCCACACACAGGACTGGCACGGAGGCAGACTTGCCAATATTTATCTCCCACTAACTATTTTTTTTTTAGAAAGGGAGAATTTACCCAAAAAAACCAAAAAGGCCCAGTATTACACACTGCTTTTCGGTGGGACACAATGAGAGACAGATGCCACACACAGGACTGGCACGGAGGCAGACTTGCCAATATTTATCTCCCACTATTTTTTTTTGAAAAGGGAGAATTTACCCCCCCCCCAAAATAAAATGGCCAAGTATCACACTGTGGTTTTTTCGGTGCCACACAATGAGAGTGAGATGCCACCCACAGCAATGGCACAGAGGCAGACTTGCCAATATTTATCTCCCACTAACTATTTTTTTTTTGAAAAGGGAGAATTTAGCCAAAAAAAACAAAAAGGCCCAGTATTACACACTGCTTTTCGGTGGGACACAATGAGAGACAGATGCCACACACAGGACTGGCACGGAGGCAGACTTGCCAATATTTATCTCCCACTAACTATTTTTTTTTGAAAAGGGAGAATTTACCCCCCCTCAAAAAAAATGGCCAAGTATCACACAGTGGTTTTTTCGGTGCCACACAATGAGAGTGAGATGCCACACACAGGACTGGCACGGAGGCAGACTTGCCAATATTTATCTCCCACTAACTATTTTTTTTTTGAAAAGGGAGAATTTACCCCAAAAAAACAAAAAGGCCCAGTATTACACACTGCTTTTCGGTGGGACACAATGAGAGACAGATGCCACACACAGGACTGGCACGGAGGCAGACTTGCCAATATTTATCTCCCACTAACTATTTTTTTTGGAAAAGGGAGAATTTACCCCCCCAAAAAAAATGGCCAAGTATCACACAGTGGTTTTTTCGGTGCCACACAATGAGAGTGAGATGCCACCCACAGCAATGGCACGGAGGCAGACTTGCCAATATTTATCTCCCACTAACTATTTTTTTTGGAAAAGGGAGAATTTAGCCAAAAAAAAAAAAAATGGCCAAGTATTACACAGTGGTTTTTTCGGTGCCACACAATGAGAGAGAGATGCCACCCACAGCAATGGCAAGGAGGCAGACTTGCCAATATTTATCTCCCACTAACTATTTTTTTTTTGAAAAGGGAGAATTTACCCAAAAAAAACAAAAAGGCCCAGTATTACACACTGCTTTTCGGTGGGACACAATGAGAGACAGATGCCACACACAGGACTGGCATGGAGGCAGACTTGCCAATATTTATCTCCCACTAACTATTTTTTTTTTGGAAAGGGAGAATTTACCCAAAAAAAACAAAAAGGCCCAGTATTACACACTGCTTTTCGGTGGGACACAATGAGAGACAGATGCCACCCACAGCAGTGGCACGGAGGCAGACTTGCCAATATTTATCTCCCACTAACTATTTTTTTTTTTTCAAAAGGGAGAATTTACCCCCAAAATAAAAAAAGGCCCAGTATTACACACTGCTTTTCGGTGGGACACAATCAGAGACAGATGCCACACACAGGACTGGCACGGAGGCAGACTTGCCAATATTTATCTCCCACTAACTATTTTTTTCTGAAAAGGGAGAATTTACCCCCCCCCCAAAAAAAAATGGCCAAGTATCACACAGTGGTTTTTTCGGTGCCACACAATGAGAGTGAGATGCCACCCACAGCAATGGCACGGAGGCAGACTTGCCAATATTTATCTCCCACTAACTATTTTTGTTTTGAAAAGGTAGAATTTATACCAAAAAAACAAAAAGGCCCAGTATTACACACTGCTTTTCGGTGGGACACAATGAGAGACAGATGCCACACACAGGACTGGCACGGAGGCAGACTTGCCAATATTTATCTCCCACTAACTATTTTTTTTTTTAAAGGGAGAATTTACCCAAAAAAAAAAAAAATGGCCAAGTATCACACAGTGGTTTTTTCGGTGCCACACAATGAGAGTGAGATGCCACCCACAGCAATGGCACGGAGGCAGACTTGCCAATATTTATCTCCCACTAACTATTTTTTTTTGAAAAGGGAGAATTTACCCAAAAAAACCAAAAAGGCCCAGTATTACACACTGCTTTTCGGTGGGACACAATGAGAGACAGATGCCACACACAGGACTGGCACGGAGGCAGACTTGCCAATATTTATCTCCCACTAACTATTTTTTTTTTAGAAAGGGAGAATTTACCCAAAAAAACCAAAAAGGCCCAGTATTACACACTGCTTTTCGGTGGGACACAATGAGAGACAGATGCCACACACAGGACTGGCACGGAGGCAGACTTGCCAATATTTATCTCCCACTAACTATTTTTTTTTGAAAAGGGAGAATTTACCCCCCCCAAAATAAAATGGCCAAGTATCACACTGTGGTTTTTTCGGTGCCACACAATGAGAGTGAGATGCCACCCACAGCAATGGCACGGAGGCAGACTTGCCAATATTTATCTCCCAGTAACTATTTTTTTTTTGAAAAGGGAGAATTTAGCCAAAAAAAACAAAAAGGCCCAGTATTACACACTGCTTTTCGGTGGGACACAATGAGAGACAGATGCCACACACAGGACTGGCACGGAGGCAGACTTGCCAATATTTATCTCCCACTAACTATTTTTTTTTGAAAAGGGAGAATTTACCCCCCCTCAAAAAAAATGGCCAAGTATCACACAGTGGTTTTTTCGGTGCCACACAGTGAGAGTGAGATGCCACCCACAGCAATGGCACGGAGGCAGACTTGCCAATATTTATCTCCCACTAACTATTTTTTTTGGAAAAGGGAGAATTTAGCCAAAAAAAACAAAAAGACCCAGCATTACACACTGCTTTTCGGTGGGACACAATGAGAGACAGATGCCACACACAGGACTGGCACGGAGGCAGACTTGCCAATATTTATCTCCCACTAACTATTTTTTTTTTGAAAAGGGAGAATTTACCCAAAAAAAACAAAAAGGCCCAGTATTACACACTGCTTTTCGGTGGGACACAATGAGAGACAGATGCCACACACAGGACTGGCACGGAGGCAGACTTGCCAATATTTATCTCCCACTAACTATTTTTTTTTGAAAAGGGAGAATTTACCCAGAAAAAAAAAAATGGCCAAGTATCACACAGTGGTTTTTTCGGTGCCACACAATGAGAGTGAGATGCCACCCACAGCAATGGCACGGAGGCAGACTTGCCAATATTTATCTCCCACTAACTATTTTTTTTTTGAAAAGGGAGAATTTACCCAAAAAAAAACAAAAAGGCCCAGTATTACACACTGCTTTTCGGTGGGACACAATGAGAGACAGATGCCACACACAGGACTGGCACGGAGGCAGACTTGCCAATATTTATCTCCCACTATTTTTTTTTTGAAATGGGAGAATTTACCCCCCCCCAAAAAAATGGCCAAGTATCACACAGTGGTTTTTTCGGTGCCACACAATGAGAGTGAGATGCCACCCACAGCAATGGCACGGAGGCAGACTTGCCAATATTTATCTCCCACTAACTATTTTTTTTGGAAAAGGGAGAATTTAGCCAAAAAAAACAAAAAGACCCAGCATTACACACTGCTTTTCGGTGGGACACAATGAGAGACAGATGCCACACACAGGACTGGCACGGAGGCAGACTTGCCAATATTTATCTCCCACTAACTATTTTTTTTTTGAAAAGGGAGAATTTACCCCAAAAAAACAAAAAGGCCCAGTATTACACACTGCTTTTCGGTGGGACACAATGAGAGACAGATGCCACACACAGGACTGGCACGGAGGCAGACTTGCCAATATTTATCTCCCACTAACTATTTTTTTTTGAAAAGGGAGAATTTACCCAGAAAAAAAAAAATGGCCAAGTATCACACAGTGGTTTTTTCGGTGCCACACAATGAGAGTGAGATGCCACCCACAGCAATGGCACGGAGGCAGACTTGCCAATATTTATCTCCCACTAACTATTTTTTTTGGAAAAGGGAGAATTTAGCCAAAAAAAAAAAAATGGCCAAGTATCACACAGTGGTTTTTTCGGTGCCACACAATGAGAGAGTACCACTCTATGACACAACTATACTACGGTATGTCTCCTTACTACTCTTTGGTGTTCTGTAGCTCCTGTCCTTTTCATCCAGAACTAGTCAGACCTCAACCCTTGAATGGGTGCTCTCGCTACAACATCTATCTCTTTCCGATGTCCCCTATGGGTGTCCCATACTTGTTTAATGATCCCCCCATAGGCCACTCTGACATGACTCCCATCCCCTATGATACCTAATATGCCGTATACTATATGGCTTTCATTTGTAAATATTGTAAATATTGTATTTATACTGTATATCTTATGTATATTTGTTTTCATCTTTTCCAGCGACACAGTGATCAAGGCCACAGAGTGGCCGAAACGTCTATACTTGTCGCCTCTTCACTTATAAATAAAAACACATGTTATTTTGAAGCAGAAACCTTGTTGCAAAGTGTGCAGTGATTATAGACTTTTACGTATTGATGGGATTACTTCCCGTTCACTAGCACCTTACTTCCCTCAGTCGTGTGCTAGCCATCTCTATACTTGTTACTTGAACTATTTTTTGGCTTTTAAGCACCGACAGAATCCATGTCAACAGAAACCTATGCCTACGATGATGCCACGGGATCCACAATCCTATCAAAAATAAGGAAAGGAACCGATTTTCTCCACGTACCCAGTAAGGACATCAAAACAAGGGACTGGGAAAGAGAGAAGAAGAAACTCATCTCTTATGATCTACACTGTGCCACCCTTGGTGAGTACCATAGACAAGGAAAGATTCCGCGTGGCTTACGTAGCCACCTACGACCTACACTCTTCTCAGATAATGATCAATATTGCGCCACTTTTCAAAAAATTCTGAACAAATGTTCCTTGGACATTATTTTACTAACAATCGAGTACCTACAAGAAGCAATCAAGGAAACGGAGGTGAAGATCACTAACATAGAAACCCAACTTACAGCAACCCTGAATGACACCGAGTTTACCACACTCAAGAATAAAGTTGACTCTATACTATCCTCACATCAAAAAAATCTTGAGGAAAGGAAACGCGCAAAGTTTCAAAGAGACACAGAGGACTATTTGAATAATCGCGTGTACAGATGGGAGGATCCAACTCCCAGACGACAACGGGCGAGATTCCGCCGACCGGCAGGAGGCAATCACCCCTCAGGGGGCTCCTCGGCTGCAGGGGACTCATCGCCGGGCTCAGGCAGCGATACTGGCGGCCCTCACACTACGAGATCCTCGGCTTTTTTAGGAGCAAACGCACGCCAGTACGGAGGGCAAAGAAAAAAGGACGCGGATCATCAGATGACACTGCGGTCGAAGGTAGGAGTCCAAACAATGTAATTAACATTTCTGACTACTCTCTTTCCCCCACTGAACTCAAGGTGTTAAATATGGGTTTGTCCTTTTGCCCCACACCTAGGTGGGACTCTTTCCAACTTGAAAAAGATCTCCACCGTTTCTATAGAAACATTAGACTTAAAGTCCACTTTGATGCCACCTCCCAAACCAATATGAACACATTAGGTACACTACCAAATCGTGGCACAGATCCCAAAATCACCATTGGGACTTTGGGACTACGCACTCCGAGCAACTTTATGCCACCAAAATCCAATCACGCAGTTGAGACCTTTATCAACCTCCTCGATAGGGACATTAAACAAACCATTCACGACCATCGCCTTGGCTTCCTCCCTGTCCGCCACAACCTCAACTCTACTGAGAGACAAGCCTTAGAATCCCTCAGGGACAACAGAAACATTGTCATAAAACCAGCGGACAAGGGGGGCGCCATTGTGATTATGAACAGGAGCTATTACATATCAGAAATTAAGAGACAACTCTCCGATGCCAACACATACAGGAAAGTACAAAATGATCCCACATTCTCAATCCGGCGTAAAATCACGTCAGTTCTAGATAGACACATTGATCTGAAGACAATTGATAACAAAACCAGGACATATTTAATAAACCACCACCCAGTCACACCGGTAATGTACATACTCCCGAAAATACACAAAAACCTTCAAAACCCACCAGGCCGCCCGATTGTAGCTTCTACAGATTCCATCCTTAACCCTCTCTCAATTTTTTTGGAGAAAATTCTTACACCATATACTCGGGACACTAAATCTTTCCTCCTAGACACCGGAGACTTCTTACAAAAACTACACACAATCAATCAGGTTCCACCAGACAGTATTCTGTGCACCCTGGACGTAAACAGTTTGTATACATCAATTACCCATGACAAAGGTATTGATGCAGTACGACTTACTTTAGAGGAAGCTAATGTCGACAGTGAATCACAACAGCTGTGCCTGGAACTCTTGAATCTAGTCTTGAGGGAGAACTTTTTCCTCTTTGAAGACGATTTCTATGTACAGTGCTGCGGGACCGCCATGGGGTCCAACGTAGCTCCAGCCTATGCCAATCTGTACATGGATCGTTTTGAAAGAGACCATATCTACTGTAATACCAACTTTCAGGACCAGGCACTTGCCTGGTACAGATATATAGATGACATTTTTTGCATTTGGCGAGGTGACCAAAAAAGCCTTCTTGATTTCTACAACCACATAAATACCATCAGACCAGAACTGTCATTCACTATCACCTACCAGGTAGATATGATCGCATTTCTGGATACCAAGGTCATCAAGAACCATATGGGCACGTTGAGTACAGACATCTATACCAAACCCACAGACTGTAATAGCTTACTTCTATACAGCAGCTGTCATCCCAGGACCACCAAAAACAGTCTCCCAAGATCTCAATTTAAAAGGGTCTCAAGGATAGTTTCAGATCCCACTACAAGGGAAACGAGACTCAATGAAATGTCGAGGAAGTTTAGGGCCCGCGATTATCCAGTACAGTTACTTGAGACAGAATCTACAAGGGCACTCAATGAAAACACAACCCGTCCAACTGTGACCAATAAAACTCCTAGGATACCGTTTGTCCACTATCATCACCCCTCCATGCTTAGGGTCCATAACCTCATCCGGAGACACTGGCCCCTTTTGCACAGGGCATACCCGAACATTAACATCTTCAGAAATCCTCCACTGATGTGCACAAGACGTCCTAAAAACATTAAAGACAGGGTAGTCCGGGCCGACCTGGGACCAGGGAAAGCAACAGGCACCAGAACTTTGAGCGGCCTAAGAAGGACAGGTACATTCCCCTGCCTCAGTTGTATGTGTTGTTCCAATATAATTAAAGGAAACGAAGTGGTCCACCCAAGAACAGGAAAATCATATCAGATAAGGGATTACTACACCTGTGAATCAAATTTTGTGATCTACATTGTCAAATGTCCCTGTGGCCTGCTATATGTGGGCGAGACGACCCAGGCCATCAGGGACCGAATCTCTGCTCACAAATCCACAATCAGGTGCGAAAAAACATGGTTGCCCCTACCAGCACACTTTAAAGAGGCCAAACATAATGTAGCCCAACTCAGATTTCAGGTGATAGAAGGGGTCCCTAGACCAAGGAGGGGTGGAAACCACATCCAAATGTTGAAACAGCGGGAAACATATTGGATCTATACCCTTGACACACTTCACCCTAAAGGCCTTAACCGTGATATGGATTGGTTAGTATAATATCTTGTCTTTTCTCCATAGATGAACTAATTCTTCTTAATCTACACACTCTTGCGATAAACTATGACTGGGTAAGACTGAACTTCAGATCACCTTTCCTTCTTTTTTCTTTTGTTCTTTTTCTTTTTCATTTCTTTTGTTTCCCCCTTTCCCCCTCCGTTTTCTCCATATTTTGGACCCCCCTTTATTTTTATGGTTTGGACTCCTACAGTATTATATTACTTTTATGATTTTGCATAATTACATTTTGCATCTCATCCCGGTTTATATTACTTTTATGATTTATTACTTTGATTTGTTCCAATTATCCTGTATTGTTTCTATGTTTACAATCTACCATTGTAATTATCTCAACCATTGCTATATATTTGTCTGTGCTTCATTAATGTTCATCTTTTCTTCCGGAATGCGTAATACCTATATGATGTATTTCTATCTTACTTTAATTATTCCATTGTGATGGCACTCTATCCATGCTCTTATGTATGCCTATCATTTTACACATAGGGCGCAATTTAACATACACTAAACATGGAGCCATTCCGGGTACATATATTTATCTCCACAAAAAGAGATATTCAAGTTTATTCCCCCAACTTCATGATCATTTCCCCAGCAAGCTCTATTTTTTCTTTTTCCCCCTTCTGTGGCTTACTGACATCTCCGTAGTCACCAGCATTAGAGCAGTAGGCACGCCTACCGCACACTGCGCATGCGCCCACGCTCCACATCCCTATGAGACTCTGTCATGCCAGACACTCAGGGACACTACGCAGGCGCCGGCGTTTCCCGGCAACTCTCTAGACACTAAGCGTCAGGATCACATCACGGCGCATGCGCCAGCGGGCCGCTCACTTCCGGTCACCGGACCCATGGGCGCTATAAACCAGCGCTCAGCCTGAGTTTCTCCAGGCTTCCCACCGCTAAGGCACGGTTGTGCCAGCATTTCCTGCATCCACATACAACTCCAGATCCGGCCAGGATGTAAGTACACTGTGTTGTCACTTCTACGCAATACCCATTGTGGCATTAGATTTAACCTCTCATACTTGATTTTATCACAGTGACTCCCGCATATTCTGGGCTCATGTACCATTCTGCTTAACCTGAGGGGGCGCACACACAATCTTGGCTTGTGCAGCTCAAACCCAGGGGTAACTATGCCTATGTGTAACCCCCGCATTATGCACCACCACGGTATATGTATACAGATGTATACCCCTCATATGGCTAAACACCTCCACTGTGGCCTCGGCACTATGTAACCCCCACATTATGCACCACCATAGTATACATATACCCCTCTTATAGCCAACACCTCCACTGTGGCCTCGGCAATATTACCATGGTTACTAAACCACCACAGTACTCCAGTACACCTCATCCCCATAGCATTATAGGGGACCCCGAGGATCATGGTGATTTCCTACATAATTCTAAAAAACGTTACATTATGGTTAGCCTACTGTGACTAGTATCCATCACCCTTACCAGGTTACACGTAGCAGATTTTGGCCCATGCCGATCCAGGACGACCAAGTACCACTCTATGACACAACTATACTACGGTATGTCTCCTTACTACTCTTTGGTGTTCTGTAGCTCCTGTCCTTTTCATCCAGAACTAGTCAGACCTCAACCCTTGAATGGGTGCTCTCGCTACAACATCTATCTCTTTCCGATGTCCCCTATGGGTGTCCCATACTTGTTTAATGATCCCCCCATAGGCCACTCTGACATGACTCCCATCCCCTATGATACCTAATATGCCGTATACTATATGGCTTTCATTTGTAAATATTGTAAATATTGTATTTATACTGTATATCTTATGTATATTTGTTTTCATCTTTTCTAGCGACACAGTGATCAAGGCCACAGAGTGGCCGAAACGTCTATACTTGTCGCCTCTTCACTTATAAATAAAAACACATGTTATTTTGAAGCAGAAACCTTGTTGCAAAGTGTGCAGTGATTATAGACTTTTACGTATTGATGGGATTACTTCCCGTTCACTAGCACCTTACTTCCCTCAGTCATGTGCTAGCCATCTCTATACTTGTTACACAATGAGAGAGAGATGCCACCCACAGCAGTGGCACAGAGGCAGACTTGCCAATATTTATCTCCCACTATTTTTTTTTTTTGAAAAGGGAGAATTTACCCAAAAAAAACAAAAAGGCCCAGTATTACACACTGCTTTTCGGTGGGACACAATGAGAGACAGATGCCACACACAGGACTGGCACGGAGGCAGACTTGCCAATATTTATCTCCCACTAACTATTTTTTTTTTGGAAACAGAGAATTTACCCCAAAAAAACAAAAAGGCCCAGTATTACACACTGCTTTTCGGTGGGACACAATGAGAGACAGATGCCACACACAGGACTGGCACGGAGGCAGACTTGCCAATATTTATCTTCCACTAACTATTTTTTTTTTGAAAAGGGAGAATTTACCCCCCCCCCAAAAAAAATGGCCAAGTATCACACAGTGGTTTTTTCGGTGCCACACAATGTGAGTGAGATGCCACCCACAGCAATGGCACGGAGGCAGACTTGCCAATATTTATCTCCCACTAACTATTTTTTTTTTGAAAAGGGAGAATTTAGCCAAAAAAAAAAAAAAAGGCCAAGTATCACACAGTGGTTTTTTCGGTGCCACACAATGAGAGACAGATGCCACACACAGGACTGGCACGGAGGCAGACTTGCCAATATTTATCTCCCACTAACTATTTTTTTTTGAAAAGGGAGAATTTACCCAAAAAAAACAAAAAGGCCCAGTATTACACACTGCTTTTCGGTGGGACACAATGAGAGACAGATGCCACACACAGGACTGGCACGGAGGCAGACTTGCCAATATTTATCTCCCACTAACTATTTTTTTTTGAAAAGGGAGAATTTACCCAAAAAAAAAAAAAATGGCCAAGTATCACACAGTGGTTTTTTCGGTGCCACACAATGAGAGTGAGATGCCACCCACAGCAATGGCACGGAGGCAGACTTGCCAATATTTATCTCCCACTAACTATTTTTTTTTGAAAAGGGAGAATTTACCCCAAAAAAACAAAAAGGCCCAGTATTACACACTGCTTTTCGGTGGGACACAATGAGAGACAGATTTCACACACAGGACTGGCACGGAGGCAGACTTGCCAATATTTATCTCCCAGTAACTATTTTTTTTTTAAAAGGGAGAATTTACCCAAAAAAAAAAAATGGCCAAGTATCACACAGTGGTTTTTTCGGTGCCACACAATGAGAGTGAGATGCCACCCACAGCAATGGCACGGAGGCAGACTTGCCAATATTTATCTCCCACTAACTATTTTTTTGGGAAAAGGAAGAATTTAGCAAAAAAAAAAAAAAATGGCCAAGTATCACACAGTGGTTTTTTCGGTGCCACACAATGAGAGAGAGATGCCACCCACAGCAGTGGCACGGAGGCAGACTTGCCAATATTTATCTCCCACTATGTTTTTTTTTTGAAAAGGGAGAATTTACCCAAAAAAAACAAAAAGGCCCAGTATTACACACTGCTTTTCCGTGGGACACAATGAGAGACAGATGCCACACACAGGACTGGCACGGAGGCAGACTTGCCAATATTTATCTCCCACTAACTATTTTTTTTTTGAAAAGGGAGAATTTACCCCCCCCCAAAAAAAATGGCCAAGTATCACACAGTGGTTTTTTCGGTGCCACACAATGAGAGTGAGATGCCACCCACAGCTATGGCACGGAGGCAGACTTGCCAATATTTATCTCCCACTAACTATTTTTTTTGGAAATGGGAGAATTTAGCCAAAAAAAAATAAAAAATGGCCAAGTATTACACAGTGGTTTTTTCGGTGCCACACAATGAGAGAGAGATGCCACCCACAGCAATGGCACGGAGGCAGACTTGCCAATATTTATCTCCCACTAACTATTTTTTTTTTTGAAAAGGGAGAATTTACCCCAAAAAAACAAAAAGGCCCAGTATTACACACTGCTTTTCGGTGGGACACAATGAGAGACAGATGCCACACACAGGACTGGCATGGAGGCAGACTTGCCAATATTTATCTCCCACTAACTATTTTTTTTGGAAAGGGAGAATTTACCCAAAAAAATCAAAAAGGCCCAGTATTACACACTGCTTTTCGGGGGGACACAATGAGAGACAGATGCCACACACAGGACTGGCACGGAGGCAGACTTGCCAATATTTATCTCCCACTAACTATTTTTTTTTTTGAAAAGGGAGAATTTACCCCAAAAATACAAAAAGGCCCAGTATTACACACTGCTTTTCGGTGGGACACAATGAGAGACAGATGCCACACACAGGACTGGCACGGAGGCAGACTTGCCAATATTTATCTCCCACTAACTATTTTTTTTTGAAAAGGGAGAATTTACCCCCCCTGTTGTGAATTTGGATTCTGGGCTCCCCCGGTGGCTACTGGTGGAATTGAACTGGTGTCTTCATCTTCTCTGTTCACCTGTTCCCATCAAGATGTGGGAGTCGTTATATAACCTTGCTGCTCTGTTAGTTGCTTGCCGGTCAACAATGTTATCAGAAGCCTCTCTGTGCTTGTTCCTGCTCCTAGACAACTACTAGATAAGTTGGACTCTTGTCCATGTTTGTTTTTGCATTTTTGTTCCAGTTCACAGCTGTAGTTTCGTTACTGTGTCTGGAAAGCTCTTGTGAACAGGAATTGCCACTCTGGTGTTATGAGTTAATGCCAGAGTTTTAAAGTAATTTCTGGATGGTGTTTTGATAGGGTTTTTAGCTGACCATGAAAGTGTCCTTCCTGTCTTCTGCTATGTAGTAAGTGGACCTCAAATTTGCTAAACCTATTTTCATACTACGTTTGTTATTTCATCTTGATTCACCGCCAATACATGTGGGGGGCCTCTGTCTCCTTTCGGGGTATTTCTCTAGAGGTGAGCTAGGACTAATATTTTCCTCTGCTAGTTTTATTTAGTCCTCCGGCTGGTGCTGGGCATCTAGAATCAACGTAGGCATGCTACCCGGCCACTGCTAGTTGTGCGTTAGGTTTAGTTCATGGTCAGCTCAGTTTCCATCTTCCAAGAGCTAGTTCCTATATATGCTGATGCTATGATCTCTTGCCATTGAGATCATGACAGTTTGACCGGCCCACTAATGGGTTAAAATCCTTGGCTGAGAAAGGAGAGAAATAAGTAGTCTGCTGAAATTTTTTTTTTTTTTTCTTTCTCTCCTTTGAATGGCTCTGTGTTCACCTGTTTGCAATGGATCTTCAGAGTGTAACTGCAGGTTTGAATAATCTCGCCACGAAGGTACAAAATTTGCAAGACTTTGTTTTTCATGCACCTGTATCTGAGCCGAGAATTCCTTTGCCGGAATTTTTCTCGGGGAATAGATCTGGGTTTCAGAATTTTCGAAATAATTGCAAATTATTTTTGTCCCTGAAATCTCGCTCTGCCGGAGATCCTGCACAGCAGGTCAGGATTGTGATTTCCTTGCTCCGGGGCGACCCTCAAGACTGGGCTTTTTCATTGACACCAGGGGATCCTGCGTTGCGCAATGTGGATGCGTTTTTTCTGGCCTTGGGGTTGCTTTATGACGAACCTCATTTGGAGCTTCAGGCAGAAAAAACTTTGATGTCCCTATCTCAGGGGCAAGATGAAGCGGAAATTTACTGCCAAAGATTCCGTAAATGGTCTGTGCTTACTCAGTGGAATGAGTGCGCCCTGGCGGCGACTTTCAGAGAGGGTCTCTCTGATGCCATTAAGGATGTTATGGTGGGGTTCCCTGTGCCTGCGGGTCTGAATGAGTCCATGACAATGGCTATTCAGATCGATAGGCGTTTGCGGGAGCGCAAACCAGTGCACCATCTGGCGGTGTCCACTGAGAAATCGCCAGAGAGTATGCAGTGTGATAGAATTCTGTCCCGAAGCGAGCGGCAGAATTTTAGACGAAAAAATGGGTTGTGTTTCTATTGTGGTGATTCTACTCATGCTATATCAGCATGCTCTAAGCGCACTAAAAAGCTTGGTAAATCTGTTTCCATTTGCACCTTACCGTCTAAGTTTATTCTATCTGTGACCCTGATTTGCTCTTTGTCATCTATTACCACGGACGCCTATGTCGACTCTGGCGCCGCTTTGAGTCTTATGGATTGGTCCTTTGCCAAACGCTGTGGGTATGATTTAGAGCCTTTGGAGACTCCTATTCCTCTGAAGGGGATTGACTCCACCCCATTGGCTAATAATAAACCACAATACTGGACACAAGTAACTATGCGTATTAATCCGGATCACCAGGAGATTATTCGCTTTCTGGTGCTGTATAATCTACATGATGATTTGGTGCTAGGATTGCCTTGGCTGCAATCTCACAACCCAGTCCTCGACTGGAAAGCTATGTCTGTGTTGAGCTGGGGATGTAAGGGGGCTCATGGGGATGTACCTGTGGTTTCCATTTCATCATCTATTCCCTCTGAAATTCCTGAGTTCCTGTCTGACTATCGTGACGTCTTTGAAGAGTCCAAGCTTGGTTCGTTACCTCCGCACCGAGAGTGCGATTGTGCCATAGATTTAATCCCGGGTAGTAAATACCCAAAGGGTCGTTTATTTAATCTGTCTGTGCCTGAACATGCTGCTATGCGTGAATATATAAAGGAGTCCTTGGAAAGGGGACATATTCGTCCATCGTCATCTCCCTTAGGAGCCGGGTTTTTCTTTGTGTCAAAAAAAGACGGCTCTTTGAGACCATGTATTGATTATCGGCTTTTGAATAAAATCACTGTTAAATATCAATACCCATTGCCGTTGCTGACTGATTTGTTTGCTCGCATAAAGGGGGCCAAGTGGTTCTCTAAGATTGACCTTCGTGGGGCGTATAATTTGGTGCGAATCAGGCAGGGGGATGAGTGGAAAACCGCATTTAATACGCCCGAGGGCCACTTTGAGTATTTAGTGATGCCTTTTGGTCTTTCAAATGCTCCGTCAGTTTTCCAGTCCTTTATGCATGATATTTTTCGCGATTATTTGGATAAATTTATGATTGTGTATCTGGATGATATTCTGATTTTTTCGGATGACTGGGACTCTCATGTCCAGCAAGTCAGGAGGGTTTTTCAGGTTTTGCGGTCTAATTTTTTGTGTGTGAAGGGTTCTAAGTGTGTTTTTGGGGTACAGAGGATTTCCTTTTTGGGATATATTTTTTCCCCCTCTTCCATTGAAATGGATCCTGTCAAGGTTCAAGCTATTTGTGATTGGACGCAGCCCTCTTCTCTTAAGAGTCTTCAGAAATTTTTGGGCTTTGCTAACTTTTATCGTCGATTTATTGCTGGTTTTTCGGATATTGCTAAGCCATTGACCGATTTGACTAAGAAGGGTGCTGATGTTGCTGATTGGTCCCCTGATGCTGTGGAGGCCTTTCGGGAGCTTAAGCGCCGTTTTTCCTCTGCCCCTGTGTTGCGTCAGCCTGATGTTGCTCTACCTTTTCAGGTTGAGGTCGACGCTTCTGAGATCGGAGCTGGGGCAGTGTTGTCGCAGAAAAGTTCTGACTTCTCCGTGATGAGGCCTTGTGCCTTCTTTTCCCGTAAATTTTCGCCCGCTGAGCGGAATTATGATGTTGGGAATCGGGAGCTTTTGGCCATGAAGTGGGCTTTTGAGGAGTGGCGCCATTGGCTTGAGGGGGCCAGACATCAGGTGGTGGTATTGACTGACCACAAAAATTTGGTTTATCTTGAGACCGCCAGGCGCCTGAATCCTAGACAGGCGCGCTGGTCATTATTTTTCTCTCGGTTTAATTTTGTGGTGTCATACCTACCGGGTTCTAAGAATGTTAAGGCGGATGCCCTTTCTAGGAGTTTTGAGCCTGACTCGCCTGGTAACTCTGAGCCCACAGGTATCCTTAAGGATGGAGTGGTATTGTCAGCCGTTTCTCCAGACCTGCGGCGGGCCTTGCAGGAGTTTCAGGCGGATAGACCTGATCGTTGCCCACCTGATAAACTGTTTGTTCCTGATGATTGGACCAGTAGAGTCATCTCTGAGGTTCATTCTTCTGCGTTGGCAGGTCATCCTGGCATTTTTGGTACCAGGGATTTGGTGGCAAGGTCCTTCTGGTGGCCTTCCCTGTCACGAGATGTGCGAGGCTTTGTGCAGTCTTGTGACGTTTGTGCTCGGGCCAAGCCTTGTTGTTCTCGGGCTAGTGGATTGTTGTTGCCCTTGCCTATTCCTAAGAGGCCTTGGACGCACATCTCGATGGATTTTATTTCAGATCTGCCTGTTTCTCAGAAGATGTCTGTCATCTGGGTGGTGTGTGACCGTTTCTCTAAGATGGTCCATTTGGTTCCTCTGCCCAAGTTGCCTTCTTCTTCCGAGTTGGTTCCTCTGTTTTTTCAAAATGTTGTTCGTTTGCATGGTATTCCTGAGAATATCATTTCTGACAGAGGGACCCAATTCGTGTCTAGATTTTGGCGGGCATTCTGTGCTAGGATGGGCATAGATTTATCTTTTTCGTCTGCTTTCCATCCTCAGACGAATGGCCAGACTGAGCGGATTAATCAGACCCTGGAGACATATCTGAGGTGTTTTGTGTCTGCTGACCAGGATGATTGGGTTGCTTTTTTGCCATTGGCGGAGTTCGCTCTCAATAATCGGGCCAGCTCTGCCACTTTGGTGTCCCCGTTTTTCTGTAATTCGGGGTTTCATCCTCGATTTTCCTCTGGTCAGGTGGAATCTTCGGATTGTCCTGGAGTGGATGCTGTGGTGGAGAGATTGCATCAGATCTGGGGGCAGGTGGTGGACAATTTGAGGTTGTCCCAGGAGAAGACTCAGCTTTTTGCTAACCGCCGTCGTCGTGTTGGTCCTCGTCTTCGTGTTGGGGACTTGGTGTGGTTGTCTTCTCGTTTTGTCCCTATGAGGGTCTCTTCTCCTAAGTTTAAGCCTCGGTTCATCGGCCCGTATAAGATATTGGAGATTCTTAACCCTGTTTCCTTCCGTTTGGACCTCCCTGCATCCTTTTCTATTCATAACGTTTTTCATCGGTCATTATTGCGCAGGTATGAGGTACCGGTTGTGCCTTCCGTTGAGCCTCCTGCTCCGGTGTTGGTTGAGGGTGAGTTGGAGTACGTTGTGGAGAAAATCTTAGACTCTCGTGTTTCCAGACGGAGACTCCAGTATCTGGTCAAGTGGAAGGGATACGGCCAGGAGGATAATTCTTGGGTGAATGCATCTGATGTTCATGCCTCTGATCTGGTTCGTGCCTTTCATAGGGCCCATCCTGATCGCCCTGGTGGTTCTGGTGAGGGTTCGGTGCCCCCTCCTTGAGGGGGGGGTACTGTTGTGAATTTGGATTCTGGGCTCCCCCGGTGGCTACTGGTGGAATTGAACTGGTGTCTTCATCTTCTCTGTTCACCTGTTCCCATCAAGATGTGGGAGTCGTTATATAACCTTGCTGCTCTGTTAGTTGCTTGCCGGTCAACAATGTTATCAGAAGCCTCTCTGTGCTTGTTCCTGCTCCTAGACAACTACTAGATAAGTTGGACTCTTGTCCATGTTTGTTTTTGCATTTTTGTTCCAGTTCACAGCTGTAGTTTCGTTACTGTGTCTGGAAAGCTCTTGTGAACAGGAATTGCCACTCTGGTGTTATGAGTTAATGCCAGAGTTTTAAAGTAATTTCTGGATGGTGTTTTGATAGGGTTTTTAGCTGACCATGAAAGTGTCCTTCCTGTCTTCTGCTATGTAGTAAGTGGACCTCAAATTTGCTAAACCTATTTTCATACTACGTTTGTTATTTCATCTTGATTCACCGCCAATACATGTGGGGGGCCTCTGTCTCCTTTCGGGGTATTTCTCTAGAGGTGAGCTAGGACTAATATTTTCCTCTGCTAGTTTTATTTAGTCCTCCGGCTGGTGCTGGGCATCTAGAATCAACGTAGGCATGCTACCCGGCCACTGCTAGTTGTGCGTTAGGTTTAGTTCATGGTCAGCTCAGTTTCCATCTTCCAAGAGCTAGTTCCTATATATGCTGATGCTATGATCTCTTGCCATTGAGATCATGACACCCCCCCAAAAAAATGGCCAAGTGTCACACAGTGGTTTTTTCGGTGCAACACAATGAGAGTGAGATGCCACCCACAGCAATGGCACGGAGGCAGACTTGCCAATATTTATCTCCCACTAACTATTTTTTTTTGAAAAGGGAGAATTTAGCCAAAAAAAACAAAAAGGCCCAGTATTACACACTGCTTTTCGGTGGGACACAATGAGAGACAGATGCCACACACAGGACTGGCACGGAGGCAGACTTGCCAATATTTATCTCCCACTAACTATTTTTTTTTTGAAAAGGGAGAAATTACCCAAAAAAAACAAAAAGGCCCAGTATTACACACTGCTTTTCGGTGGGACACAATGAGAGACAGATGCCACACACAGGACTGGCACGGAGGCAGACTTGCCAATATTTATCTCCCACTAACTATTTTTTTTTGAAAAGGGAGAATTTACCCCCCCCCAAAAAAATGGCCAAGTATCACACAGTGGTTTTTTCGGTGCCACACAATGAGAGTGAGATGCCACCCACAGCAATGGCACGGAGGCAGACTTGCCAATATTTATCTCCCACTAACTATTTTTTTTTGAAAAGGGAGAATTTAGCCAAAAAAAACAGAAAGGCCCAGTATTACACACTGCTTTTCGGTGGGACACAATGAGATACAGATGCCACACACAGGACTGGCACGGAGGCAGACTTGCCAATATTTATCTCCCACTAACTATTTTTTTTTTGAAAAGGGAGAATTTACCCAAAAAAAACAAAAAGGCCCAGTATTACACACTGCTTTTCGGTGGGACACAATGAGAGACAGATGCCACACACAGGACTGGCACGGAGGCAGACTTGCCAATATTTATCTCCCACTAACTATTTTTTTCTGAAAAGGGAGAATTTACCCCCCCCCAAAAAAAATGGCCAAGTATCACACAGTGGTTTTTTCGGTGCCACACAATGAGAGTGAGATGCCACCCACAGCAATGGCACGGAGGCAGACTTGCCAATATTTATCTCCCACTAACTATTTTTTTTGGAAAAGGGAGAATTTAGCCAAAAAAACCAAAAAGGCCCAGTATTACACACTGCTTTTCGGTGGGACACAATGAGAGACAGATGCCACACACAGGACTGGCACGGAGGCAGACTTGCCAATATTTATCTCCCACTAACTATTTTTTTTTTTGGAAACAGAGAATTTACCCCAAAAAAACAAAAAGGCCCAGTATTACACACTGCTTTTCGGTGGGACACAATGAGAGACAGATGCCACACACAGGACTGGCACGGAGGCAGACTTGCCAATATTTATCTTCCACTAACTATTTTTTTTTTGAAAAGGGAGAATTTACTCCCCCCCCAAAAAAAATGGCCAAGTATCACACAGTGGTTTTTTCGGTGCCACACAATGAGAGTGAGATGCCACCCACAGCAATGGCACGGAGGCAGACTTGCCAATATTTATCTCCCACTAACTATTTTTTTTTTGAAAAGGGAGAATTTAGCCAAAAAAAAAAAAAAATTGCCAAGTATCACACAGTGGTTTTTTCGGTGCCACACAATGAGAGACAGATGCCACACACAGGACTGGCACGGAGGCAGACTTGCCAATATTTATCTCCCACTAACTATTTTTTTTTTGAAAAGGGAGAATTTACCCAAAAAAACAAAAAGGCCCAGTATTACACACTGCTTTTCGGTGGGACACAATGAGAGACAGATGCCACACACAGGACTGGCACGGAGGCAGACTTGCCAATATTTATCTCCCACTAACTATTTTTTTTTGAAAAGGGAGAATTTACCCAAAAAAAAAAAAAATGGCCAAGAATCACACAGTGGTTTTTTCGGTGCCACACAATGAGAGTGAGATGCCACCCACAGCAATGGCACGGAGGCAGACTTGCCAATATTTATCTCCCACTAACTATTTTTTTTGGAAAAGGGAGAATTTAGCCCAAAAAAACAAAAAGGCCCAGTATTACACACTGCTTTTCGGTGGGACACAATGAGAGACAGATGCCACACACAGGACTGGCACGGAGGCAGACTTGCCAATATTTATCTCCCACTAACTATTTTTTTTTTGAAAAGGGAGAATTTACCCCAAAAAAAAAAAAATGGCCAAGTATCACACAGTGGTTTTTTCGGTGCCACACAATGAGAGTGAGATGCCACCCACAGCAATGGCACGGAGGCAGACTTGCCAATATTTATCTCCCACTAACTATTTTTTTGGGAAAAGGGAGAATTTAGCCCAAAAAAACAAAAAGGCCCAGTATTACACACTGCTTTTCGGTGGGACACAATGAGAGACAGATGCCACACACAGGACTGGCACGGAGGCAGACTTGCCAATATTTATCTCCCACTACCTATTTTTTTTTTGAAAAGGGAGAATTTACCCCAAAAAAACAAAAAGGCCCAGTATTACACACTGCTTTTCGGTGGGACACAATGAGAGACAGATTTCACACACAGGACTGGCACGGAGGCAGACTTGCCAATATTTATCTCCCAGTAACTATTTTTTTTTGAAAAGGGAGAATTTACCCAAAAAAAAAAAATGGCCAAGTATCACACAGTGGTTTTTTCGGTGCCACACAATGAGAGTGAGATGCCACCCACAGCAATGGCACGGAGGCAGACTTGCCAATATTTATCTCCCACTAACTATTTTTTTTGGAAAAGGAAGAATTTAGCAAAAAAAAAAAAAAATGGCCAAGTATCACACAGTGGTTTTTTCGGTGCCACACAATGAGAGAGAGATGCCACCCACAGCAGTGGCACGGAGGCAGACTTGCCAATATTTATCTCCCACTATGTTTTTTTTTTGAAAAGGGAGAATTTACCCAAAAAAAACAAAAAGGCCCAGTATTACACACTGCTTTTCGGTGGGACACAATGAGAGACAGATGCCACACACAGGACTGGCACGGAGGCAGACTTGCCAATATTTATCTCCCACTAACTATTTTTTTTTGAAAAGGGAGAATTTACCCCCCCCCCAAAAAAAATGGCCAAGTATCACACAGTGGTTTTTTCGGTGCCACACAATGAGAGTGAGATGCCACCCACAGCTATGGCACGGAGGCAGACTTGCCAATATTTATCTCCCACTAACTATTTTTTTTGGAAAAGGGAGAATTTAGCCAAAAAAAAATAAAAAATGGCCAAGTATTACACAGTGGTTTTTTCGGTGCCACACAATGAGAGAGAGATGCCACCCACAGCAATGGCACGGAGGCAGACTTGCCAATATTTATCTCCCACTAACTATTTTTTTTTTTTGAAAAGGGAGAATTTACCCAAAAAAAACAAAAAGGCCCAGTATTACATACTGCTTTTCGGTGGGACACAATGAGAGACAGATGCCACACACAGGACTGGCATGGAGGCAGACTTGCCAATATTTATCTCCCACTAACTATTTTTTTTGGAAAGGGAGAATTTACCCAAAAAAATCAAAAAGGCCCAGTATTACACACTGCTTTTCGGGGGGACACAATCAGAGACAGATGCCACACACAGGACTGGCACGGAGGCAGACTTGCCAATATTTATCTCCCACTAACTATTTTTTTTTTTGAAAAGGGAGAATTTACCCCAAAAATACAAAAAGGCCCAGTATTACACACTGCTTTTCGGTGGGACACAATGAGAGACAGATGCCACACACAGGACTGGCACGGAGGCAGACTTGCCAATATTTATCTCCCACTAACTATTTTTTTTTGAAAAGGGAGAATTTACCCCCCCCAAAAAAAATGGCCAAGTATCACACAGTGGTTTTTTCGGTGCAACACAATGAGAGTGAGATGCCACCCACAGCAATGGCACGGAGGCAGACTTGCCAATATTTATCTCCCACTAACTATTTTTTTTTGAAAAGGGAGAATTTAGCCAAAAAAAACAAAAAGGCCCAGTATTACACACTGCTTTTCGGTGGGACACAATGAGAGACAGATGCCACACACAGGACTGGCACGGAGGCAGACTTGCCAATATTTATCTCCCACTAACTATTTTTTTTTTGAAAAGGGAGAAATTACCCAAAAAAAACAAAAAGGCCCAGTATTACACACTGCTTTTCGGTGGGACACAATGAGAGACAGATGCCACACACAGGACTGGCACGGAGGCAGACTTGCCAATATTTATCTCCCACTAACTATTTTTTTTTGAAAAGGGAGAATTTACCCCCCCCCAAAAAATGGCCAAGTATCACACAGTGGTTTTTTCGGTGTCACACAATGAGAGTGAGATGCCACCCACAGCAATGGCACGGAGGCAGACTTGCCAATATTTATCTCCCACTAACTATTTTTTTTTGAAAAGGGAGAATTTAGCCAAAAAAAACAAAAAGGCCCAGTATTACACACTGCTTTTCGGTGGGACACAATGAGAGACAGATGCCACACACAGGACTGGCACGGAGGCAGACTTGCCAATATTTATCTCCCACTAACTATTTTTTTCTGAAAAGGGAGAATTTACCCCCCCCCAAAAAAAAATGGCCAAGTATCACACAGTGGTTTTTTCGGTGCCACACAATGAGAGTGAGATGCCACCCACAGCAATGGCACGGAGGCAGACTTGCCAATATTTATCTCCCACTAACTATTTTTTTTGGAAAAGGGAGAATTTAGCCAAAAAAACCAAAAAGGCCCAGTATTACACACTGCTTTTCGGTGGGACACAATGAGAGACAGATGCCACACACAGGACTGGCACGGAGGCAGACTTGCCAATATTTATCTCCCACTAACTATTTTTTTTTTGAAAAGGGAGAATTTACCCAAAAAAAACAAAAAGGCCCAGTATTACACACTGCTTTTCGGTGGGACACAATGAGAGACAGATGCCACACACAGGACTGGCACGGAGGCAGACTTGCCAATATTTATCTCCCACTAACTATTTTTTTCTGAAAAGGGAGAATTTACCCCCCCCCCAAAAAAAATGGCCAAGTATCACACAGTGGTTTTTTCGGTGCCACACAATGAGAGTGAGATGCCACCCACAGCAATGGCACGGAGGCAGACTTGCCAATATTTATCTCCCACTAACTATTTTTTTTTTGAAAAGGGAGAATTTACCCAAAAAAAACAAAAAGGCCCAGTATTACACACTGCTTTTCGGTGGGACACAATGAGAGACAGATTTCACACACAGGACTGGCACGGAGGCAGACTTGCCAATATTTATCTCCCACTAACTATTTTTTTTTTGAAAAGGGAGAATTTACCCCCCCCCAAAAAAATGGCCAAGTATCACACAGTGGTTTTTTCGGTGCCACACAATGAGAGTGAGATGCCACCCACAGCTATGGCACGGAGGCAGACTTGCCAATATTTATCTCCCACTAACTATTTTTTTTGGAAAAGGGAGAATTTAGCCAAAAAAAAATAAAAAATGGCCAAGTATTACACAGTGGTTTTTTCGGTGCCACACAATGAGAGAGAGATGCCACCCACAGCAATGGCACGGAGGCAGACTTGCCAATATTTATCTCCCACTAACTATTTTTTTTTTTGAAAAGGGAGAATTTACCCCAAAAAAACAAAAAGGCCCAGTATTACACACTGCTTTTCGGTGGGACACAATGAGAGACAGATGCCACACACAGGACTGGCATGGAGGCAGACTTGCCAATATTTATCTCCCACTAACTGTTTTTTTTGGAAAGGGAGAATTTACCCCAAAAAAACAAAAAGGCCCAGTATTACACACTGCTTTTTGGTGGGACACAATGAGAGACAGATGCCACACACAGGACTGGCACGGAGGCAGACTTGCCAATATTTATCTCCTACTAACTATTTTTTTTGGAAAAGGGAGAATTTAGCCAAAAAAAACAAAAAGGCCCAGTATTACACACTGCTTTTCGGGGGGACACAATGAGAGACAGATGCCACACACAGGACTGGCACGGAGGCAGACTTGCCAATATTTATCTCCCACTAACTATTTTTTTTTTGAAAAGGGAGAATTTACCCAAAAAAAACCAAAAAGGCCCAGTATTACACACTGCTTTTCGATGGGACACAATGAGAGACAGATGCCACACACAGGACTGGCACGGAGGCAGACTTGCCAATATTTATCTCCCACTAACTATTTTGTTTTTTGAAAAGGGAGAATTTACCCTCCCCAAAAAAAAATGGCCAAGTATCACACAGTGGTTTTTTCAGTGCCACACAATGAGAGTGAGATGCCACCCACAGCAATGGCACGGAGGCAGACTTGCCAATATTTATCTCCCACTAACTATTTTTTTTGGAAAAGGGAGAATTTAGCCAAAAAAACCAAAAAGGCCCAGTATTACACACTGCTTTTCGGTGGGACACAATGAGAGACAGATGCCACACACAGGACTGGCACGGAGGCAGACTTGCCAATATTTATCTCCCACTACCTATTTTTTTTTTGAAAAGGGAGAATTTACCCCAAAAAAACAAAAAGGCTCAGTATTACACACTGCTTTTCGGTGGGACACAATGAGAGACAGATGCCACACACAGGACTGGCACGGAGGCAGATTTGCCAATATTTATCTTCCACTAACTATTTTTTTTTTTGAAAAGGGAGAATTTACCCAAAAAAACCAAAAAGGCCCAGTATTACACACTGCTTTTCGATGGGACACAATGAGAGACAGATGCCACACACAGGACTGGCACGGAGGCAGACTTGCCAATATTTATCTCCCACTAACTATTTTGTTTTTTGAAAAGGGAGAATTTACCCTCCCCCAAAAAAAATGGCCAAGTATCACACAGTGGTTTTTTCAGTGCCACACAATGAGAGTGAGATGCCACCCACAGCAATGGCACGGAGGCAGACTTGCCAATATTTATCTCCCACTAACTATTTTTTTTGGAAAAGGGAGAATTTAGCCAAAAAAACCAAAAAGGCCCAGTATTACACACTGCTTTTCGGTGGGACACAATGAGAGACAGATGCCACACACAGGACTGGCACGGAGGCAGACTTGCCAATATTTATCTCCCACTACCTATTTTTTTTTTGAAAAGGGAGAATTTACCCCAAAAAAACAAAAAGGCTCAGTATTACACACTGCTTTTCGGTGGGACACAATGAGAGACAGATGCCACACACAGGACTGGCACGGAGGCAGATTTGCCAATATTTATCTTCCACTAACTATTTTTTTTTTTGAAAAGGGAGAATTTACCCAAAAAAACCAAAAAGGCCCAGTATTACACACTGCTTTTCGATGGGACACAATGAGAGACAGATGCCACACACAGGACTGGCACGGAGGCAGACTTGCCAATATTTATCTCCCACTAACTATTTTTTTTTGAAAAGGGAGAATTTACCCAAAAAAAAAAAAAAATGGCCAAGTATCACACAGTGGTTTTTTCGGTGCCACACAATGAGAGTGAGATGCCACCCACAGCAATGGCACGGAGGCAGACTTGCCAATATTTATCTCCCACTAAATATTTTTTTTTGAAAAGGGAGAATTTAGCCAAAAAAAACAAAAAGGCCCAGTATTACACACTGCTTTTCGGTGGGACACAATGAGAGACAGATGCCACACACAGGACTGGCACGGAGGCAGACTTGCCAATATTTATCTCCCACTAACTATTTTTTTTTTGAAAAGGGAGAAATTACCCAAAAAAAACAAAAAGGCCCAGTATTACACACTGCTTTTCGGTGGGACACAATGAGAGACAGATGCCACACACAGGACTGGCACGGAGGCAGACTTGCCAATATTTATCTCCCACTAACTATTTTTTTTTGAAAAGGGAGAATTTACCCCCCCCAAAAAAATGGCCAAGTATCACACAGTGGTTTTTTCGGTGTCACACAATGAGAGTGAGATGCCACCCACAGCAATGGCACGGAGGCAGACTTGCCAATATTTATCTCCCACTAACTATTTTTTTTTGAAAAGGGAGAATTTAGCCAAAAAAAACAAAAAGGCCCAGTATTACACACTGCTTTTCAGTGGGACACAATGAGAGACAGATGCCACACACAGGACTGGCACGGAGGCAGACTTGCCAATATTTATCTCCCACTAACTATTTTTTTTTTGAAAAGGGAGAATTTACCCAAAAAAAACAAAAAGGCCCAGTATTACACACTGCTTTTCGGTGGGACACAATGAGAGACAGATGCCACACACAGGACTGGCACGGAGGCAGACTTGCCAATATTTATCTCCCACTAACTATTTTTTTCTGAAAAGGGAGAATTTACCCCCCCCCCCAAAAAAATGGCCAAGTATCACACAGTGGTTTTTTCGGTGCCACACAATGAGAGTGAGATGCCACCCACAGCAATGGCACGGAGGCAGACTTGCCAATATTTATCTCCCACTAACTATTTTTTTTGGAAAAGGGAGAATTTAGCCAAAAAAACCAAAAAGGCCCAGTATTACACACTGCTTTTCGGTGGGACACAATGAGAGACAGATGCCACACACAGGACTGGCACGGAGGCAGACTTGCCAATATTTATCTCCCACTAACTATTTGTTTTTTGAAAAGGGAGAATTTACCCAAAAAAAACAAAAAGGCCCAGTATTACACACTGCTTTTCGGTGGGACACAATGAGAGACAGATTTCACACACAGGACTGGCACGGAGGCAGACTTGCCAATATTTATCTCCCACTAACTATTTTTTTTTTGAAAAGGGAGAATTTACCCCCCCCAAAAAAAATGGCCAAGTATCACACAGTGGTTTTTTCGGTGCCACACAATGAGAGTGAGATGCCACCCACAGCTATGGCACGGAGGCAGACTTGCCAATATTTATCTCCCACTAACTATTTTTTTTGGAAAAGGGAGAATTTAGCCAAAAAAAAATAAAAAATGGCCAAGTATTACACAGTGGTTTTTTCGGTGCCACACAATGAGAGAGAGATGCCACCCACAGCAATGGCACGGAGGCAGACTTGCCAATATTTATCTCCCACTAACTATTTTTTTTTTTGAAAAGGGAGAATTTACCCCAAAAAAACAAAAAGGCCCAGTATTACACACTGCTTTTCGGTGGGACACAATGAGAGACAGATGCCACACACAGGACTGGCATGGAGGCAGACTTGCCAATATTTATCTCCCACTAACTGTTTTTTTTGGAAAGGGAGAATTTACCCCAAAAAAACAAAAAGGCCCAGTATTACACACTGCTTTTTGGTGGGACACAATGAGAGACAGATGCCACACACAGGACTGGCACGGAGGCAGACTTGCCAATATTTATCTCCTACTAACTATTTTTTTTGGAAAAGGGAGAATTTAGCCAAAAAAAACAAAAAGGCCCAGTATTACACACTGCTTTTCGGGGGGACACAATGAGAGACAGATGCCACACACAGGACTGGCACGGAGGCAGACTTGCCAATATTTATCTCCCACTAACTATTTTTTTTTTGAAAAGGGAGAATTTACCCAAAAAAAACCAAAAAGGCCCAGTATTACACACTGCTTTTCGATGGGACACAATGAGAGACAGATGCCACACACAGGACTGGCACGGAGGCAGACTTGCCAATATTTATCTCCCACTAACTATTTTGTTTTTTGAAAAGGGAGAATTTACCCTCCCCAAAAAAAAATGGCCAAGTATCACACAGTGGTTTTTTCAGTGCCACACAATGAGAGTGAGATGCCACCCACAGCAATGGCACGGAGGCAGACTTGCCAATATTTATCTCCCACTAACTATTTTTTTTGGAAAAGGGAGAATTTAGCCAAAAAAACCAAAAAGGCCCAGTATTACACACTGCTTTTCGGTGGGACACAATGAGAGACAGATGCCACACACAGGACTGGCACGGAGGCAGACTTGCCAATATTTATCTCCCACTACCTATTTTTTTTTTGAAAAGGGAGAATTTACCCCAAAAAAACAAAAAGGCTCAGTATTACACACTGCTTTTCGGTGGGACACAATGAGAGACAGATGCCACACACAGGACTGGCACGGAGGCAGATTTGCCAATATTTATCTTCCACTAACTATTTTTTTTTTTGAAAAGGGAGAATTTACCCAAAAAAACCAAAAAGGCCCAGTATTACACACTGCTTTTCGATGGGACACAATGAGAGACAGATGCCACACACAGGACTGGCACGGAGGCAGACTTGCCAATATTTATCTCCCACTAACTATTTTTTTTTTGAAAAGGGAGAATTTACCCAAAAAAAAAAAAATGGCCAAGTATCACACAGTGGTTTTTTCGGTGCCACACAATGAGAGTGAGATGCCACCCACAGCAATGGCACGGAGGCAGACTTGCCAATATTTATCTCCCACTAACTATTTTTTTTGGAAAAGGGAGAGTTTAGCCAAAAAAAACAAAAAGGCCCAGTATTACACACTGCTTTTCGGTGGGACACAATGAGAGACAGATGCCACACACAGGACTGGCACGGAGGCAGACTTGCCAATATTTATCTCCCACTAACTATTTTTTTTTGAAAAGGGAGAATTTACCCAAAAAAAAAAAAAAATGGCCAAGTATCACACAGTGGTTTTTTCGGTGCCACACAATGAGAGTGAGATGCCACCCACAGCAATGGCACGGAGGCAGACTTGCCAATATTTATCTCCCACTAAATATTTTTTTTTTGAAAAGGGAGAATTTACCCCAAAAAAACAAAAAGGCCCTGTATTACACACTGCTTTTCGGTGGGACACAATGAGAGACAGATGCCACACACAGGACTGGCACGGAGGCAGACTTGCCAATATTTATCTCCCACTAACTATTTTTTTTTTGGAAACGGAGAATTTACCCAAAAAAAACAAAAAGGCCCAGTATTACACACTGCTTTTCGGTGGGACACAATGAGAGACAGATGCCACACACAGGACTGGCACGGAGGCAGACTTGCCAATATTTATCTTCCACTAACTATTTTTTTTTGAAAAGGGAGAATTTACCCCCCCCCAAAAAAATGGCCAAGTATCACACAGTGGTTTTTTCGGTGCCACACAATGAGAGTGAGATGCCACCCACAGCAATGGCACGGAGGCAGACTTGCCAATATTTATCTCCCACTAACTATTTTTTTTTTTGAAAAGGGAGAATTTAGCCAAAAAAAAAAAAAAAGGCCAAGTATCACACAGTGGTTTTTTCGGTGCCACACAATGAGAGACAGATGCCACACACAGGACTGGCACGGAGGCAGACTTGCCAATATTTATCTCCCACTAACTATTTTTTTTTGGAAAAGGGAGAATTTCCCCCCCCCAAAAAAAATGGCCAAGTATCACACAGTGGTTTTTTCGGTGCCACACAATGAGAGTGAGATGCCACCCACAGCAATGGCACGGAGGCAGACTTGCCAATATTTATCTCCCACTAACTATTTTTTTTGGAAAAGGGAGAATTTAGCCAAAAAAAACAAAAAGGCCCAGTATTACACACTGCTTTTCGGTGGGACACAATGAGAGACAGATTTCACACACAGGACTGGCACGGAGGCAGACTTGCCAATATTTATCTCCCACTAACTATTTTTTTTTGAAAAGGGAGAATTTACCCCCCCAAAAAAAAAATGGCCAAGTATCACACAGTGGTTTTTTCGGTGCCACACAATGAGAGTGAGATGCCACCCACAGCAATGGCACGGAGGCAGACTTGCCAATATTTATCTCCCACTAACTATTTTTTTTTTGGAAACGGAGAATTTACCCGAAAAAAACAAAAAGGCCCAGTATTACACACTGCTTTTCGGTGGGACACAATGAGAGACAGATGCCACACACAGGACTGGCACGGAGGCAGACTTGCCAATATTTATCTCCCACTACCTATTTTTTTTTTGAAAAGGGAGAATTTACCCCAAAAAAACAAAAAGGCTCAGTATTACACACTGCTTTTCGGTGGGACACAATGAGAGACAGATGCCACACACAGGACTGGCACGGAGGCAGACTTGCCAATATTTATCTCCCACTAACTATTTTTTTTTTGAAAAGGGAGAATTTACCCAAAAAAAAAAAAATGGCCAAGTATCACACAGTGGTTTTTTCGGTGCCACACAATGAGAGTGAGATGCCACCCACAGCAATGGCACGGAGGCAGACTTGCCAATATTTATCTCCCACTAACTATTTTTTTTGGAAAAGGGAGAGTTTAGCCAAAAAAAACAAAAAGGCCCAGTATTACACACTGCTTTTCGGTGGGACACAATGAGAGACAGATGCCACACACAGGACTGGCACGGAGGCAGACTTGCCAATATTTATCTCCCACTAACTATTTTTTTTTTGAAAAGGGAGAATTTACCCAAAAAAAACAAAAAGGCCCAGTATTACACACTGCTTTTCGGTGGGACACAATGAGAGACAGATGCCACACACAGGACTGGCACGGAGGCAGACTTGCCAATATTTATCTGCCACTAACTATTTTTTTTTGAAAAGGGAGAATTTACCCAAAAAAAAAAAAATGGCCAAGTATCACACAGTGGTTTTTTCGGTGCCACACAATGAGAGTGAGATGCCACCCACAGCAATGGCACGGAGGCAGACTTGCCAATATTTATCTCCCACTAACTATTTTTTTTGGAAAAGGGAGAGTTTAGTCAAAAAAAACAAAAAGGCCCAGTATTACACACTGCTTTTCGGTGGGACACAATGAGAGACAGATGCCACACACAGGACTGGCACGGAGGCAGACTTGCCAATATTTATCTCCCACTAACTATTTTTTTTTTGAAAAGGGAGAATTTACCCAAAAAAAACAAAAAGGCCCAGTATTACACACTGCTTTTCGGTGGGACACAATGAGAGACAGATGCCACACACAGGACTGGCACGGAGGCAGACTTGCCAATATTTATCTCCCACTAACTATTTTTTTTTGAAAAGGGAGAATTTACCCCAAAAAAAAAAAATGGCCAAGTATCACACAGTGGTTTTTTCGGTGCCACACAATGAGAGTGAGATGCCACCCACAGCAGTGGCACGGAGGCAGACTTGCCAATATTTATCTCCCACTATTTTTTTTTTTGAAAAGGGAGAATTTACTCAAAAAAAAACAAAAAGGCCCAGTATTACACACTGCTTTTCGGTGGGACACAATGAGAGACAGATGCCACACACAGGACTGGCACGGAGGCAGACTTGCCAATATTTATCTCCCACTAACTATTTTTTTTTGAAAAGGGAGAATTTACCCAAAAAAAAAAAAAAATGGCCAAGTATCACACAGTGGTTTTTTCGGTGCCACACAATGAGAGTGAGATGCCACCCACAGCAATGGCACGGAGGCAGACTTGCCAATATTTATCTCCCACTAACTATTTTTTTTTTGAAAAGGGAGAATTTACCCAAAAAAAACAAAAAGGCCCTGTATTACACACTGCTTTTCGGTGGGACACAATGAGAGACAGATGCCACACACAGGACTGGCACGGAGGCAGACTTGCCAATATTTATCTCCCACTAACTATTTTTTTTTTGGAAACGGAGAATTTACCCAAAAAAAACAAAAAGGCCCAGTATTACACACTGCTTTTCGGTGGGACACAATGAGAGACAGATGCCACACACAGGACTGGCACGGAGGCAGACTTGCCAATATTTATCTTCCACTAACTATTTTTTTTTGAAAAGGGAGAATTTACCCCCCCCCCAAAAAAATGGCCAAGTATCACACAGTGGTTTTTTCGGTGCCACACAATGAGAGTGAGATGCCACCCACAGCAATGGCACGGAGGTAGACTTGCCAATATTTATCTCCCACTAACTATTTTTTTTTTTGAAAAGGGAGAATTTAGCCAAAAAAAAAAAAAAAGGCCAAGTATCACACAGTGGTTTTTTCGGTGCCACACAATGAGAGACAGATGCCACACACAGGACTGGCACGGAGGCAGACTTGCCAATATTTATCTCCCACTAACTATTTTTTTTGGAAAAGGGAGAATTTACCCCAAAAAAACAAAAAGTCCCAGTATTACACACTGCTTTTCGGTGGGACACAATGAGAGACAGATGCCACACACAGGACTGGCACGGAGGCAGACTTGCCAATATTTATCTCCCACTAACTATTTTTTTTTGAAAAGGGAGAATTTCCCCCCCCCAAAAAAAATGGCCAAGTATCACACAGTGGTTTTTTCGGTGCCACACAATGAGAGTGAGATGCCACCCACAGCAATGGCACGGAGGCAGACTTGTCAATATTTATCTCCCACTAACTATTTTTTTTGGAAAAGGGAGAATTTAGCCAAAAAAAACAAAAAGACCCAGTATTACACACTGCTTTTCGGTGGGACACAATGAGAGACAGATTTCACACACAGGACTGGCACGGAGGCAGACTTGCCAATATTTATCTCCCACTAACTATTTTTTTTTGAAAAGGGAGAATTTACCCCCCAAAAAAAAAAATGGCCAAGTATCACACAGTGGTTTTTTCGGTGCCACACAATGAGAGTGAGATGCCACCCACAGCAATGGCACGGAGGCAGACTTGCCAATATTTATCTCCCACTAACTATTTTTTTTGGAAAAGGGAGAATTTAGCCAAAAAAAACAAAAAGGCCCAGTATTACACACTGCTTTTCGGGGGGACACAATGAGAGACAGATGCCACACACAGGACTGGCACGGAGGCAGACTTGCCAATATTTATCTCCCACTAACTATTTTTTTTTTGAAAAGGGAGAATTTACCCAAAAAAAACCAAAAAGGCCCAGTATTACACACTGCTTTTCGATGGGACACAATGAGAGACAGATGCCACACACAGGACTGGCACGGAGGCAGACTTGCCAATATTTATCTCCCACTAACTATTTTGTTTTTTGAAAAGAGAGAATTTACCCTCCCCAAAAAAAAATGGCCAAGTATCACACAGTGGTTTTTTCAGTGCCACACAATGAGAGTGAGATGCCACCCACAGCAATGGCACGGAGGCAGACTTGCCAATATTTATCTCCCACTAACTATTTTTTTTGGAAAAGGGAGAATTTAGCCAAAAAAACCAAAAAGGCCCAGTATTACACACTGCTTTTCGGTGGGACACAATGAGAGACAGATGCCACACACAGGACTGGCACGGAGGCAGACTTGCCAATATTTATCTCCCACTACCTATTTTTTTTTTGAAAAGGGAGAATTTACCCCAAAAAAACAAAAAGGCTCAGTATTACACACTGCTTTTCGGTGGGACACAATGAGAGACAGATGCCACACACAGGACTGGCACGGAGGCAGATTTGCCAATATTTATCTTCCACTAACTATTTTTTTTTTTGAAAAGGGAGAATTTACCCAAAAAAACCAAAAAGGCCCAGTATTACACACTGCTTTTCGATGGGACACAATGAGAGACAGATGCCACACACAGGACTGGCACGGAGGCAGACTTGCCAATATTTATCTCCCACTAACTATTTTTTTTTTGAAAAGGGAGAATTTACCCAAAAAAAAAAAAATGGCCAAGTATCACACAGTGGTTTTTTCGGTGCCACACAATGAGAGTGAGATGCCACCCACAGCAATGGCACGGAGGCAGACTTGCCAATATTTATCTCCCACTAACTATTTTTTTTGGAAAAGGGAGAGTTTAGCCAAAAAAAACAAAAAGGCCCAGTATTACACACTGCTTTTCGGTGGGACACAATGAGAGACAGATGCCACACACAGGACTGGCACGGAGGCAGACTTGCCAATATTTATCTCCCACTAACTATTTTTTTTTGAAAAGGGAGAATTTACCCAAAAAAAAAAAAAAATGGCCAAGTATCACACAGTGGTTTTTTCGGTGCCACACAATGAGAGTGAGATGCCACCCACAGCAATGGCACGGAGGCAGACTTGCCAATATTTATCTCCCACTAAATATTTTTTTTTTGAAAAGGGAGAATTTACCCCAAAAAAACAAAAAGGCCCTGTATTACACACTGCTTTTCGGTGGGACACAATGAGAGACAGATGCCACACACAGGACTGGCACGGAGGCAGACTTGCCAATATTTATCTCCCACTAACTATTTTTTTTTTGGAAACGGAGAATTTACCCAAAAAAAACAAAAAGGCCCAGTATTACACACTGCTTTTCGGTGGGACACAATGAGAGACAGATGCCACACACAGGACTGGCACGGAGGCAGACTTGCCAATATTTATCTTCCACTAACTATTTTTTTTTGAAAAGGGAGAATTTACCCCCCCCCAAAAAAATGGCCAAGTATCACACAGTGGTTTTTTCGGTGCCACACAATGAGAGTGAGATGCCACCCACAGCAATGGCACGGAGGCAGACTTGCCAATATTTATCTCCCACTAACTATTTTTTTTTTTGAAAAGGGAGAATTTAGCCAAAAAAAAAAAAAAAGGCCAAGTATCACACAGTGGTTTTTTCGGTGCCACACAATGAGAGACAGATGCCACACACAGGACTGGCACGGAGGCAGACTTGCCAATATTTATCTCCCACTAACTATTTTTTTTTGGAAAAGGGAGAATTTCCCCCCCCAAAAAAAAATGGCCAAGTATCACACAGTGGTTTTTTCGGTGCCACACAATGAGAGTGAGATGCCACCCACAGCAATGGCACGGAGGCAGACTTGCCAATATTTATCTCCCACTAACTATTTTTTTTGGAAAAGGGAGAATTTAGCCAAAAAAAACAAAAAGGCCCAGTATTACACACTGCTTTTCGGTGGGACACAATGAGAGACAGATTTCACACACAGGACTGGCACGGAGGCAGACTTGCCAATATTTATCTCCCACTAACTATTTTTTTTTGAAAAGGGAGAATTTACCCCCCCAAAAAAAAAATGGCCAAGTATCACACAGTGGTTTTTTCGGTGCCACACAATGAGAGTGAGATGCCACCCACAGCAATGGCACGGAGGCAGACTTGCCAATATTTATCTCCCACTAACTATTTTTTTTTTGGAAACGGAGAATTTACCCGAAAAAAACAAAAAGGCCCAGTATTACACACTGCTTTTCGGTGGGACACAATGAGAGACAGATGCCACACACAGGACTGGCACGGAGGCAGACTTGCCAATATTTATCTCCCACTACCTATTTTTTTTTTGAAAAGGGAGAATTTACCCCAAAAAAACAAAAAGGCTCAGTATTACACACTGCTTTTCGGTGGGACACAATGAGAGACAGATGCCACACACAGGACTGGCACGGAGGCAGACTTGCCAATATTTATCTCCCACTAACTATTTTTTTTTTGAAAAGGGAGAATTTACCCAAAAAAAAAAAAATGGCCAAGTATCACACAGTGGTTTTTTCGGTGCCACACAATGAGAGTGAGATGCCACCCACAGCAATGGCACGGAGGCAGACTTGCCAATATTTATCTCCCACTAACTATTTTTTTTGGAAAAGGGAGAGTTTAGCCAAAAAAAACAAAAAGGCCCAGTATTACACACTGCTTTTCGGTGGGACACAATGAGAGACAGATGCCACACACAGGACTGGCACGGAGGCAGACTTGCCAATATTTATCTCCCACTAACTATTTTTTTTTTGAAAAGGGAGAATTTACCCAAAAAAAACAAAAAGGCCCAGTATTACACACTGCTTTTCGGTGGGACACAATGAGAGACAGATGCCACACACAGGACTGGCACGGAGGCAGACTTGCCAATATTTATCTGCCACTAACTATTTTTTTTTGAAAAGGGAGAATTTACCCAAAAAAAAAAAAATGGCCAAGTATCACACAGTGGTTTTTTCGGTGCCACACAATGAGAGTGAGATGCCACCCACAGCAATGGCACGGAGGCAGACTTGCCAATATTTATCTCCCACTAACTATTTTTTTTGGAAAAGGGAGAGTTTAGTCAAAAAAAACAAAAAGGCCCAGTATTACACACTGCTTTTCGGTGGGACACAATGAGAGACAGATGCCACACACAGGACTGGCACGGAGGCAGACTTGCCAATATTTATCTCCCACTAACTATTTTTTTTTTGAAAAGGGAGAATTTACCCAAAAAAAACAAAAAGGCCCAGTATTACACACTGCTTTTCGGTGGGACACAATGAGAGACAGATGCCACACACAGGACTGGCACGGAGGCAGACTTGCCAATATTTATCTCCCACTAACTATTTTTTTTTGAAAAGGGAGAATTTACCCCAAAAAAAAAAAATGGCCAAGTATCACACAGTGGTTTTTTCGGTGCCACACAATGAGAGTGAGATGCCACCCACAGCAGTGGCACGGAGGCAGACTTGCCAATATTTATCTCCCACTAATTTTTTTTTTGAAAAGGGAGAATTTACTCAAAAAAAACAAAAAGGCCCAGTATTACACACTGCTTTTCGGTGGGACACAATGAGAGACAGATGCCACACACAGGACTGGCACGGAGGCAGACTTGCCAATATTTATCTCCCACTAACTATTTTTTTTTGAAAAGGGAGAATTTACCCAAAAAAAAAAAAAAATGGCCAAGTATCACACAGTGGTTTTTTCGGTGCCACACAATGAGAGTGAGATGCCACCCACAGCAATGGCACGGAGGCAGACTTGCCAATATTTATCTCCCACTAACTATTTTTTTTTTGAAAAGGGAGAATTTACCCAAAAAAAACAAAAAGGCCCTGTATTACACACTGCTTTTCGGTGGGACACAATGAGAGACAGATGCCACACACAGGACTGGCACGGAGGCAGACTTGCCAATATTTATCTCCCACTAACTATTTTTTTTTTGGAAACGGAGAATTTACCCAAAAAAAACAAAAAGGCCCAGTATTACACACTGCTTTTCGGTGGGACACAATGAGAGACAGATGCCACACACAGGACTGGCACGGAGGCAGACTTGCCAATATTTATCTTCCACTAACTATTTTTTTTTGAAAAGGGAGAATTTACCCCCCCCCCAAAAAAATGGCCAAGTATCACACAGTGGTTTTTTCGGTGCCACACAATGAGAGTGAGATGCCACCCACAGCAATGGCACGGAGGTAGACTTGCCAATATTTATCTCCCACTAACTATTTTTTTTTTTGAAAAGGGAGAATTTAGCCAAAAAAAAAAAAAAAGGCCAAGTATCACACAGTGGTTTTTTCGGTGCCACACAATGAGAGACAGATGCCACACACAGGACTGGCACGGAGGCAGACTTGCCAATATTTATCTCCCACTAACTATTTTTTTTGGAAAAGGGAGAATTTACCCCAAAAAAACAAAAAGTCCCAGTATTACACACTGCTTTTCGGTGGGACACAATGAGAGACAGATGCCACACACAGGACTGGCACGGAGGCAGACTTGCCAATATTTATCTCCCACTAACTATTTTTTTTTGAAAAGGGAGAATTTCCCCCCCCCAAAAAAAATGGCCAAGTATCACACAGTGGTTTTTTCGGTGCCACACAATGAGAGTGAGATGCCACCCACAGCAATGGCACGGAGGCAGACTTGTCAATATTTATCTCCCACTAACTATTTTTTTTGGAAAAGGGAGAATTTAGCCAAAAAAAACAAAAAGACCCAGTATTACACACTGCTTTTCGGTGGGACACAATGAGAGACAGATTTCACACACAGGACTGGCACGGAGGCAGACTTGCCAATATTTATCTCCCACTAACTATTTTTTTTTGAAAAGGGAGAATTTACCCCCCAAAAAAAAAAATGGCCAAGTATCACACAGTGGTTTTTTCGGTGCCACACAATGAGAGTGAGATGCCACCCACAGCAATGGCACGGAGGCAGACTTGCCAATATTTATCTCCCACTAACTATTTTTTTTCGAAAAGGGAGAATTTACCCCAAAAAAACAAAAAGGCCCAGTATTACACACTGCTTTTCGGTGGGACACAATGAGAGACAGATGCCACACACAGGACTGGCACGGAGGCAGACTTGCCAATATTTATCTCCCACTAACTATTTTTTTTTTGAAAAGGGAGAATTTACCCCCCCCAAAAAAAATGGCCAAGTATCACACAGTGGTTTTTTCGGTGCCACACAATGAGAGTGAGATGCCACCCACAGCAATGGCACGGAGGCAGACTTGCCAATATTTATCTCCCACTAACTATTTTTTTTGGAAAAGGGAGAATTTAGCAAAAAAAAAAAAAAATGGCCAAGTATTACACAGTGGTTTTTTCGGTGCCACACAATGAGAGAGAGATGCCACCCACAGCAATGGCACGGAGGCAGACTTGCCAATATTTATCTCCCACTAACTATTTTTTTTTTGAAAAGGGAGAATTTACCCAAAAAAACCAAAAAGGCCCAGTATTACACACTGCTTTTCGGTGGGACACAATGAGAGACAGATGCCACACACAGGACTGGCATGGAGGCAGACTTGCCAATATTTATCTCCCACTAACTATTTTTTTTGGAAAGGGAGAATTTAGCCAAAAAAAACAAAAAGGCCCAGTATTACACACTGCTTTTCGGTGGGAAACAATGAGAGACAGATGCCACACACAGGACTGGCACGGAGGCAGACTTGCCAATATTTATCTCCCACTAACTATTTTTTTTTTGAAAAGGGAGAATTTACCCAAAAAAACCAAAAAGGCCCAGTATTACACACTGCTTTTCGGTGGGACACAATGAGAGACAGATGCCACACACAGGACTGGCACGGAGGCAGACTTGCCAATATTTATCTCCCACTAACTATTTTTTTCTGAAAAGGGAGAATTTACCCCCCCAAAAAAAAATGGCCAAGTATCACACAGTGGTTTTTTCGGTGCCACACAATGAGAGTGAGATGCCACCCACAGCAATGGCACGGAGGCAGACTTGCCAATATTTATCTCCCACTAACTATTTTTTTTGGAAAAGGGAGAATTTAGCCAAAAAAAAAAAAAATGGCCAAGTATCACACAGTGGTTTTTTCGGTGCCACACAATGAGAGTGAGATGCCACCCACAGCAATGGCACAGAGGCAGACTTGCCAATATTTATCTCCCACTAACTATTTGTTTTGGAAAAGGGAGAATTTAGCCAAAAAAAACAAAAAGGCCCAGTATTACACACTGCTTTTCGGTGGGACACAATGAGAGACAGATGCCACACATAGGACTGGCACGGAGGCAGACTTGCCAATATTTATCTCCCACTAACTATTTTTTTTTTGAAAAGGGAGAATTTACCCAAAAAAAACAAAAAGGCCCAGTATTACACACTGCTTTTCGATGGGACACAATGAGAGACAGATGCCACACACAGGACTGGCACGGAGGCAGACTTGCCAATATTTATCTCCCACTAACTATTTTTTTTTTTGAAAAGGGAGAATTTACCCCAAAAAACCAAAAAGGCCCAGTATTACACACTGCTTTTCGATGGGACACAATGAGAGACAGATGCCACACACAGGACTGGCACGGAGGCAGACTTGCCAATATTTATCTCCCACTAACTATTTTTTTTTTGAAAAGGGAGAATTTACCCCAAAAAAAAAAAAATGGCCAAGTATCACACAGTGGTTTTTTCGGTGCCACACAATGAGAGTGAGATGCCACCCACAGCAATGGCACGGAGGCAGACTTGCCAATATTTATCTCCCACTAACTATTTTTTTTTTTGAAAAGGGAGAATTTACCCCAAAAAAAACAAAAAGGCCCAGTATTACACACTGCTTTTCGGTGGGACACAATGAGAGACAGATGCCACACACAGGACTGGCACGGAGGCAGACTTGCCAATATTTATCTCCCACTAACTATTTTTTTTTTGAAAAGGGAGAATTTACCCAAAAAAAACAAAAAGGCCCAGTATTACACACTGCTTTTCGGTGGGACACAATGAGAGACAGATGCCACACACAGGACTGGCACGGAGGCAGACTTGCCAATATTTATCTCCCACTAACTATTTTTTTTTGAAAAGGGAGAATTTACCCCCCCACAAAAAAAAATGGCCAAGTATCACACAGTGGTTCTTTCGGTGCCACACAATGAGTGTGAGATGCCACCCGCAGCAATGGCACGGAGGCAGACTTGCCAATATTTATCTCCCACTAACTATTTATTTTTTTGAAAAGGGAGAATTTACCCCAAAAAAAACAAAAAGGCCCAGTATTACACACTGCTTTTCGGTGGGACACAATGAGAGACAGATGCCACACACAGGACTGGCACGGAGGCAGACTTGCCAATATTTATCTCCCACTATTTTTTTTTTGAAAAGGGAGAATTTACCCAAAAAAACCAAAAAGGCCCAGTATTACACACTGCTTTTCGGTGGGACACAATGAGAGACAGATGCCACACACAGGACTGGCACGGAGGCAGACTTGCCAATATTTATCTCCCACTAACTATTTTTTTTTGAAAAGGGAGAATTTACCCCCCCCCAAAAAAAAATGGCCAAGTATCACACAGTGGTTTTTTCGGTGCCACACAATGAGAGTGAGATGCCACCCACAGCAATGGCACGGAGGCAGACATGCCAATATTTATCTCCCACTAACTATTTTTTTTGGAAAAGGGAGAATTTAGCCAAAAAAAAAAAAAAATGGCCAAGTATCACACAGTGGTTTTTTCGGTGCCACACAATGAGAGAGATGCCACCCACAGCAGTGGCACGGAGGCAGACTTGCCAATATTTATCTCCCACTATTTTTTTTTTTGAAAAGGGAGAATTTACCCAAAAAAAACAAAAATGCCCAGTATTACACACTGCTTTTCGGTGGGACACAATGAGAGACAGATGCCACACACAGGACTGGCACGGAGGCAGACTTGCCAATATTTATCTTCTACTATTTTTTTTTGAAAAGGGAGAATTTACCCCCCCCCAAAAAAAATGGCCAAGTATCACACAGTGGTTTTTTCGGTGCCACACAATGAGAGTGAGATGCCACCCACAGCAATGGCACGGAGGCAGACTTGCCAATATTTATCTCCCACTAACTATTTTTTTTTGAAAAGGGAGAATTTAGCCAAAAAAAAAAAAAGGCCAAGTATCACACAGTGGTTTTTTCGGTGCCACACAATGAGAGACAGATGCCACACACAGGACTGGCAGGGAGGCAGATTTGCCAATATTTATCTCCCACTAACTATTTTTTTTTGAAAAGGGAGAATTTACCCCAAAAAAACAAAAAGGCCCAGTATTACACACTGCTTTTCGGTGGGACACAATGAGAGACAGGTGCCACACACAGGACTGGCACGGAGGCAGACTTGCCAATATTTATCTCCCACTATTTTTTTTTTGAAAAGGGAGAATTTACCCCCCCAAAAAAAAAATGGCCAAGTATCACACAGTGGTTTTTTCGGTGCCACACAATGAGAGTGAGATGCCACCCACAGCAATGGCACGGAGGCAGACTTGCCAATATTTATCTCCCACTAACTATTTTTTTTTGAAAAGGGAGAATTTACCCAAAAAAAACAAAAAGGCCTGTATTACACACTGCTTTTCGGTGGGACACAGTGAGAGACAGATGCCACACACAGGACTGGCACGGAGGCAGACTTGCCAATATTTATCTCCCACTAACTATTTTTTTTTTGGAAATGGAGAATTTACCCAAAAAAAACAAAAAGGCCCAGTATTACACACTGCTTTTCGGTGGGACACAATGAGAGACAGATGCCACACACAGGACTGGCACGGAGGCAGACTTGCCAATATTTATCTTCCACTATTTTTTTTTGAAAAGGGAGAATTTACCCCCCCCCAAAAAAAATGGCCAAGTATCACACAGTGGTTTTTTCGGTGCCACACAATGAGAGTGAGATGCCACCCACAGCAATGGCACGGAGGCAGACTTGCCAATATTTATCTCCCACTAACTATTTTTTTTTGAAAAGGGAGAATTTAGCCAAAAAAAAAAGGCCAAGTATCACACAGTGGTTTTTTCGGTGCCACACAATGAGAGACAGATGCCACACACAGGACTGGCACGGAGGCAGACTTGCCAATATTTATCTCCCACTAACTATTTTTTTTTTGAAAAGGGAGAATTTACCCAAAAAAAACAAAAAGGCCCAGTATTACACACTGCTTTTCGGTGGGACACAATGAGAGACAGATGCCACACACAGGACTGGCACGGAGGCAGACTTGCCAATATTTATCTCCCACTAACTATTTTTTTTGTAAAAGGGAGAATTTAGCCAAAAAAAAACAAAAAGGCCCAGTATTACACACTGCTTTTCGGTGGGACACAATGAGAGACAGATGCCACACACAGGACTGGCACGGAGGCAGACTTGCCAATATTTATCTCCCACTAACTATTTTTTTTTTGGAAAGGGAGAATTTACCCAAAAAAAACAAAAAGGCCCAGTATTACACACTGCTTTTCGGTGGGACACAATGAGAGACAGATGCCACACACAGGACTGGCACGGAGGCAGACTTGCCAATATTTATCTCCCACTAACTTTTTTTTTTTGAAAAGGGAGAATTTACCCCCCCCCCAAAAAAATGGCCAAGTATCACACAGTGGTTTTTTCGGTGCCACACAATGAGAGTGAGATGCCACCCACAGCAATGGCACGGAGGCAGACTTGCCAATATTTATCTCCCACTAACTATTTTTTTTTGAAAATGGAGAATTTAGCCCCCCAAAAAAAAAAAGGCCAAGTATCACACAGTGGTTTTTTCGGTGCCACACAATGAGAGACAGATGCCACACACAGGACTGGCACGGAGGCAGACTTGCCAATATTTATCTCCCACTAACTATTTTTTTTTTGAAAAGGGAGAATTTACCCCAAAAAAACAAAAAGGCCCAGTATTACACATTGCTTTTCGGTGGGACACAATGAGAGACAGATGCCACACACAGGACTGGCACGGAGGCAGACTTGCCAATATTTATCTCCCACTAACTATTTTTTTTTGAAAAGGGAGAATTTAGCCAAAAAAAAAAAAATGGCCAAGTATCACAGTGGTTTTTTCGGTGCTACACAATGAGAGAGAGATGCCACCCACAGCAATGACACGGAGGCAGACTTGCCAATATTTATCTCCCTGCAGTTATCTCAGAAAAGTATGGCAGGCAGCTAGAAAAAGGACTGCTGCACACAAGAGTGTGGACAAACACACAAGATAGCTGTGCAGAAAGGAAGGAAATACAGGATTTGTTCTTTGAAAAAAGCAGTTGGTTTGCACAGCGTCGTACACACACAGGCACCAGCAACGCAGCTATCAGGGTCAGGGAGCCTTCTAGGGCAGCCCAATGAGCGACAGCGCTGAGGAAAAAAAAACGTAGCTTCCACTGTCCCTGCAAACAAAAGGTGGTGTTGGACAGTGGAAATCGCTACAGCACAAGCGGTTTGTAGCTTTATGTACCCTGCCTATCACTATCCCTGCTTCTGAAGAAGCGGCAGCAACCTCTCCCTACGCTCACATCAGCAGCAGTAAGATGGCGGTCGGCGGGAACGCCCCTTTATAGCCCCTGTGACGCCGCAGAAAGCAAGCCAATCACTGCAATGCCCTTCTCTAAGATGGTGGGGACTGAGATCTATGTCATCACGCTGCCCACACTCTGTGTCCACCTTCATTGGCTGAGAAATGGCGCTTTTAGCGTCATTGAAACGCGACTTTGGCGCGAAAGTCGCGTACCGCATGGCCAACCCCACACAGGGATCGGCTCGGTTTCATGAGATGCCGACTTTGCCAAAAGTCGGCGACTTATGAAAATGAACGATCTGTTTCGCTCAACCCTAGTTTTTATTAGTGTTTGTCTGATGTTTATATCACATACAGAAATATAATTGCAATCATATTATGAGTACCAATAGGTTATATTGACAGTTAGAATGAGTTAATGCAGCAAGTCAATATTTGCAGTGTTGACCCTTCTTCTTCAAGACCTCTGCAATTCTCCCTGGCATGCTCTCAATCAACTTCTGGACCAAATCCTGACTGATAGCAGTCCATTCTTGCATAATCAATGCTTGCATTTTGCCAGAATTTGTTGGTTTTTTTTTGTCCACCCGTCTCTTGATGATTGACCACAAGTTCTCAATGGGATTAAGATCTGGTGAGTTTCCAGGCCGTGGACCCAAAATCTCTATGTTTTGTTCCATGAGCCATTTAGTTATCACCTTTGCTTTATGGCAAGGTGCTCCATCATGCTGGAAAAGGCATTGTTGGGCGCCAAACTGCTCTTGGACGGTTGGGAGAAGTTGCTCTTGGAGGACATTCTGCTACCATTCTTTATTCATGGCTGTGTTTTTAGGCAAGACTGTGAGTGAGCCGATTCCCTTGGCTGAGAAGCAACCCCACACATGAATGGTTTCAGGATGCTTTACAGTTGGCATGAGACAAGACTGGTGGTAGCGCTCACCTCTTCTTCTCCGAATAAGCTGTTTTCCAGATATCCCAAACAATCGAAAAGGGGAAAAGTCCTCAGCAGTCCACTCCCTGTACCTTTTGCAGAATATCAGTCGGTCCCTGATGTTTTTTCTGGAGAGAAGTGGCTTCTTTGCTGCCCTCCTTGAAACCAGGCCTTGCTCAAAGTGTCTCCGCCTCACAGTGCGTGCAGAAGCACTCACACCAGCCTGCTGCCATTCCTGAGCAAGCTCGGCACTGCTGGTAGTCCGATCCCGCAGCTGAAACAGTTTTAAGATACGGTCCTGGCGCTTGCTGGTCTTTCTTGGGCGCCCTGGAGCCTTTTTGACAACAATGGAAGCTCTCTCCTTGAAGTTCTTGATGATGCGATAGATTGTTGACTGAGGTGCAATCTTCGTAGCTGCGATACTCTTCCCTGTTAGGCCATTTTTGTGCAGTGCAATGATGGCTGCACGTTTTTCTTTAGAGATAACCATGGTTAACTGAAGAGAAACAATGATACCAAGCACCAGCCTCCTTTTAAAGTGTCCAGTGATGTCACTCTTACTTAATCATGACTGATTGATCGCCAGCCCTGTACTCATCAGCACCCACACCTGTGTTAATGGATCAATCACTAAAATGATGTTAGCTGCTCCTTTTAAGGCAGGACTGCAATGATGTTGAAATGTGTTTTGGGGGTTAAAGTTCATTTTCTGGGCAAATATTGCCTTTGCAAGTACAGTAATTGCTGTTAAGCTGATCACTCTGACATTCAGGAGTATATGCAAATTGCCATTAGAAAAAATGAAGCAGTAGACTTTGGAAAAATTAATATTTGTCTCATTCTCAAAATTTATGTCCATGACTGTAGGTGCAAGGAGGGAGAAGTTACAGTAACCACTAACTACAAAGTAAGCGTGCTGGAATAACATCCCAGCATTCTGATCGTGACATCGTCAATGGAGCCTAACCTCAGACTGAGCTTCATTGACGACTAAGATGGCAGCAGCACGTGACACCCATCAGCAACCTGCAACTGCGTCACAGGAGGCTGATGGGTGCAGGTGAGTGCAGGCTCCGGCCATCGTGCCATCTAAATGCCACTGTCATTGATTGACAAGGGTATTTAAATAGTTAAAACAGCAGCAATCAAGGCGAGCTCTGATCACTGCTGTTACAGGCAGATGCCGGCTGTGTATCACATCTGACATCTGCCTGGTATGGAGCAGGCTCAGCTCCTGAACCTGCTCAATACAATCACATCCCTATGGTGACAGCTGTGACAAGGTTAGAAAATTTCACTTGTCTGTTCCTAAACATGGGAAGACTAATGAAATTCCCTAACACATACAGTATGAAAGAGCCCTTAGATATAGTAAATGTGCACAAACATATGAATACTTTTACACACCACAATGCACTGTTACATACACACATCTTACAAAAATACATATAATTCCAGATATACAAACATGCAGACAGGCACACACACATCAGTATACAGTATAAGTACATCACCTGAACCACCATCAGTACATGGTACATCATTTGTAGTGTCAGGTCAGCCCCATGTACCTTTGTATCACATGAACCTACAACTCCCAGTATGTCCTTAACAATGGAGATACTGGGAGTTGTCAGTCATCAGACTGCGGACCATACAGGAACCACAGCACTGATGAGACGCAGGCAGGATCACAAATAAACATTTACATCCCGGTATCTTACCTGTGAACCTGTGATGTCTTTTCTGATTAGAGTCGTTCTCTTTCTTTTCAGCTCCATCTTGTCCAGACTCCATGATGACTCTTCTCATCCACAGCCGTCTCCGCAGACGTCCATCTTCTCCGGTCTTCTGCAGCACATCTCCACTCGACGCCCTTAAAAATAGTAGTGTCATTATAACACGCCTGAATAAAAATATCTGCCCTACACTGAGCCCCTGTAAAGACTGCTCACAATATGACCCACACTGTCCCTCTAATGGTACATGCCCTCCACAATGTCCTCTCACATGGTATCCCCCTATACTGTCCAGTTCCTATACTGTGCCCCCTCATCACACTTCTTCTCTTCAGCATACTATTCCCTCCTTGCTGTGTCCTCACACTGTCCCCCCATACTGCCGCATCTATATGTCCCCCACCACTACGTAGTTCTCTCTGTTCTGTGTCCCCTCACACTTTTCTCCCCCAATGCCATCTCCTCATACTGTACAATACATTCCTCCCACTCTCCATAATGTCTCCTCACACCTGCCCCTTCAGTTCCCGCACCCATTAACATACCATTTCTTCACACATTATCCCCATACTGACTCCTAAAATGTCTTCTGCTATCTCTCCACAATTATAATAAATCTTTGGAAGAGCACAAAGACACACACAGACATGTAGAAGAACATATACACACCAAGACACCTACACACGTGTGCAGACATGCACTCGTAGACACACACACTTGCAGATTGCACACATGCAGAAATGGGGACACACATATACACACAGGCAACCGCACTTACACACGCAAAAAGGCACACGTAAACACACAGACATGCTCATAAACGCAGATACTCGCATAAAAATTCACACTCCGACAAGTACACACACAAAATGTGAAAATGCACACACGTGAAGACGCATATACACAAAAATGCACACCCAGGGAGACATGCACATGCACAATCACATGCAGACACTCAAAGGCATACACACCCAGAAATGCACATGTAAATGGAGCGCCCCCACACCGCCGCAGGGCCGAGGGGCACCCGGTACCGGGCCTCTGGGTCTCAGTCCTGGGGTTGTCACGGTGGCTAGACCCGGTCCGTGGCCCTGTCTGTCAGTGGGGGACGTCCGGTGCAATAAGTGGTGTTGTAACGGTGCAGTTGTGGGGTGCAGGTCGCGGTAAATAACGAGGACACCAGGTTGCAGTCTCTTTACCTCTTTACTGGAGATCTCTGAGTCCTCAGTCCAGAATACGGTTCACCAGGCTGCGCAAGTCCGGCCGGTCCAATGGCACCTCCAGAGTTCACTTCACAGGTGGAAATCGGTGCCTTCCTTCTTAGCGCTATGTGTTGTAGTCCTTCCCTGCTGTGCTTACGGAAAGTACCCCACAACCGTTGTGTCTGTTTCTTAAGTTCCCTCACAACTCGATTAAATGATGTTCTTCTAATCTTCCGTCCCTTCCTGATGTTACAGTTAGAACGGCACCCGTTTGTCGGATAGGCCTGGAGTTCTTCCGGGACCCTAGAGACGCCCCTCTCCCGCAATTGCCTCCCAAGACTTCATAGGTGATATGTGTTAGCCAGCCCGCCTTAAACTGACTGTCCTGCCGCTGTTTAGAGTATTGCTTGAAGCTGAATGTTATAATACTCCCTCGGCGTTCCGGCCACCGGTAGTGCGCCTCAGTAAGGTGTTGCTCCGGTCTTACAGCACGACCCCTACTGGAATTCTCCTATTGCTTGATCTCGTTTCTCACTCAGCACAATCTATCTCGCTTCTAGTCCTTTCTTGGGTCCCGCCGCTTCCCGGAGCTGGCGCGGACCCGTTACGTTCTTTTCAATGCCAAGCCTCTGTCAGGATCCCACCCCTGACAGAGACCCTACTGTCTCATCCTCCACAACACCCTCTGCCACTAGGTGTTGCTTCGTCCAATCCAGTCAGCTTTCTCATCTAACTTCCTGCCTGACCCCCAGTTTACCCACTATGGTGGGGAGTGGCCTAATGAATAGCACCCTTAGCTCCCCCCGGAGGCCCGGCTGTGAAATGTATTGGTGTCTGTGATACCTGATCAGATGAACTCTTTCAGTGCCATCGGACGCACCATGGCTCCCCATAGTGGCGGAGCCACAGTACTGCAACGACCAGGACTCTGGGGCGCTGCACTCCCCCCTGGTTAAACACAGTACTCCGGGACTGGGAAGAAAACAACAATACAAGTTAGCAAAAAGACATACAATTTGTTGAGTGCAATGACAATAAGTATACTTGAACAGGCTTCCCTTTATGGGAGGTAAGGACACTTGAACGTTACAAACATGGCAAAAATATCATAGCAACATGCTATAATTAACTTTTCTCACCCAACCGGGTATTCTACTAAGTGCAAACATTATTGAACAATAATTTAACTTTGCCTTTAAGGACATACACTCTTTATCCACTAAAGACCTTCCTATAATCACATTATAAGGCACTTTAACTTTTTCATTCTCCTACTTTGGATCTGCAGGACCGCCTGTCCTATCGGCACCAGACCTACTGCCTCTCCTTTCTGTTACAGGACCGCCCCGTTCAGCCAGGGCCTACTGCCTTTTCAACTACTATACATGGTATAGAACATAACATACTTTCAGTTTTAGAAGCATTGAGCCATCTACGTATAGCTCCTAGGAGGACTCACTACCTAACCCCTACGGGTTCACTTTCTGTCCTCTGTAACACATTACTAACTCTTTCTTAACTTTCTATGGAGGACTCAGGGTTTACCTTCTATCCCCATTTCTTATCAACATTATCAACTTATCTTCTTAGATCATCAACCTTCATTAATACTTTCTTACTTCCGACTATGCAGGACACTCTGTCTACCCCTAGGGGCCTACTGCATCTTCCTTCTGTCTCTCAATCTTTCTTCTAAGGAACATTATCAGCATTTCTTTACAGTTAACCAGTTGGGTACATATAACTTTTACATGTAAGCATCATCATTTTCTCTTATCAAACATCATTGCTATCTATCAGTCTTAAAGCAATACCATTTCTTTAAGTGCAACACGTGAACATCCCCTTTAAGAGAGGACCAAGTCTCTGTGAGGTAGCGTATCTTCTCAAGCTACCAGTCCATACTCATCAAAGGTTCCAGTGCGGTATCTTCGCAAAGAGTCCTTGTTTAAGTAAAACCAGTAGGGAGCGCCTTTAATAAGGTGCAAACTATATACAAAAGAGTTCGGATCATGCACTGTTCATGATTCAGCAGTTTTTAAAACTTGTGCAAAACTTTTGGTAACAAAAACAAACAATAGGGATCCCGGGTCAACAAAGGGATCCCTTTAAAAGTTAACCCTAGACGGGTTCAGCAGCAAAACAGGAACAAACAGTTAAACGAAGAACTATATACATTTTCAAAGCTTACTCATTTTCAGAATCCCCCACGAGGCGCCACCTGGCGGGTGAACCCCTGCAGGCCAGGTCCCAAGTCCACTCCCGCTGCCAGGTACACCCCATGGGTTCGGGTCTGTTGCACAACCAGGTCGTGTGCGGTGATCAAGGTCTGTGTTCCCACTTCTCTCTGTGCTGGCACAGCAGGAACACCGGTCACAGACCGGTCACACGGTGACACTTTGGCTACAGGGGCCGTTTTTTCCGGCACCTTGGGCGGGGGTTCCATTGGCCTCTTCTTGCGCACATTCAGAGCGAACCACCCCTTCTCCCCGAAATGTCTGGTGTAGATGACACTGTCTCCCGGGTAGAGGTCTCGATCGGGGTGGCCCTCCCTGAGGTGCGACTCAACGTCCCGGCGGTTAACAAAGACCTCCGCGTATAACCCCGGTTCTTTAATAAAGCCCCAGCCTCCTCGGAGCTTAAAGGTGGTGACGATGCCCTGCCTGCGCGGGGCCTGGTGAGCGGTGGGGTCCTTGCGGGCCCGATCCTTTACTGCCAGGTCCTTCTGATGGTAAGCCTCCATCCCAGCCCGGTACGCCTCGTCCTCTTCCTTCCATTGCTGTTCCAGCTGGGCCTGGTATGTCTCCCAGCTCAGGGCCTGCACCATCTCCCCTTCCCGTGTCTCCACCCCAGGGAATCCCATGAGGTCGGGTCCGGGGTTCACCCAGCGGTATACCGTGCGCTCCGTGCGGGCCTCGCAGGACAGGGTGATTGGTGTGATCGGGGCCTTCATACGATGTTCCATGCCCGTGGCTTCCTCCCAGGGCAACAGACGTTGGAGCTTATGAGTCCCAGGGGAAGGGGGCGCTGCAACGGGGCCTACTAACACACCCTCTGCTGGCGGGGCAGGATCGGCGGACTCACCAACCGGTGCGAGTTCACTTTCCGCGACAGGTCCCGCTGGTTCCTCCGGTGAGGTCTCCGATGTCCGGGAACCCTCTGCCGGCACCACTGAGTGCGGAGCCTGGACCCTCACATTCAGTTGGAGAAGTTGGTTGAATAAGTCCTCCATCTCGGCTCTCAGGAATCTGGTGTTGTCCACGGAGGACGGGCTGCTGTGCTCATCCGGGTAGTCGGGGGAGATTTCCACTTCAACCCCGCTGTCGGGTACAGAGCTGCTGGCCATGGCGTCCTCCACGTGGGTCGCTTCCTGGTCTCTTTCCCGCTCTCTCCTTCGTGGGCGGTGTCGTTTTCTCGGTCTCCGCCCTCCATTGAGGATTAGGAGGCGGATCTCTGCTGCTGACGGACACGTCCTCACCGTGCAGAAATATTTAGACTGGGCGGCCATTGTTTTTCGCGCTCTCCAGCTTGCCTATGCCCACTCCACGCCCCTCTTCTCTTCCTGCGCTCTCCTCAGCGCTGTAATGGCGGCGGATTTTGGCGGAAAATGGTGTGGCACAGTTCTTGCAATAAAGCACAGTCCAAGCACAATAAATCACAGTTCCAAGGCACACATGACCTGATTCTTCAGGCTTAAGTAGATCCTGTTCGTGACGCCAAGTTTGGAGCGCCCCCACACCGCCGCAGGGCCGAGGGGCACCCGGTACCGGGCCTCTGGGTCTCAGTCCTGGGGTTGTCACGGTGGCTAGACCCGGTCCGTGGCCCTGTCTGTCAGTGGGGGACGTCCGGTGCAATAAGTGGTGTTGTAACGGTGCAGTTGTGGGGTGCAGGTCGCGGTAAATAACGAGGACACCAGGTTGCAGTCTCTTTACCTCTTTACTGGAGATCTCTGAGTCCTCAGTCCAGAATACGGTTCACCAGGCTGCGCAAGTCCGGCCGGTCCAATGGCACCTCCAGAGTTCACTTCACAGGTGGAAATCGGTGCCTTCCTTCTTAGCGCTATGTGTTGTAGTCCTTCCCTGCTGTGCTTATGGAAAGTACCCCACAACCGTTGTGTCTGTTTCTTAAGTTCCCTCACAACTCAATTAAATGATGTTCTTCTAATCTTCCGTCCCTTCCTGATGTTACAGTTAGAACGGCACCCGTTTGTCGGATAGGCCTGGAGTTCTTCCGGGACCCTAGAGACGCCCCTCTCCCGCAATTGCCTCCCAAGACTTCATAGGTGATATGTGTTAGCCAGCCCGCCTTAAACTGACTGTCCTGCCGCTGTTTAGAGTATTGCTTGAAGCTGAATGTTATAATACTCCCTCGGCGTTCCGGCCACCAGTAGTGCGCCTCAGTAAGGTGTTGCTCCGGTCTTACAGCACGACCCCTACTGGAATTCTCCTATTGCTTGATCTCGTTTCTCACTCAGCACAATCTATCTCGCTTCTAGTCCTTTCTTGGGTCCCGCCGCTTCCCGGAGCTGGCGCGGACCCGTTACGTTCTTTTCAATGCCAAGCCTCTGTCAGGATCCCACCCCTGACAGAGACCCTACTGTCTCATCCTCCACAACACCCTCTGCCACTAGGTGTTGCTTCGTCCAATCCAGTCAGCTTTCTCATCTAACTTCCTGCCTGACCCCCAGTTTACCCACTATGGTGGGGAGTGGCCTAATGAATAGCACCCTTAGCTCCCCCCGGAGGCCCGGCTGTGAAATGTATTGGTGTCTGTGATACCTGATCAGATGAACTCTTTCAGTGCCATCGGACGCACCATGGCTCCCCATAGTGGCGGAGCCACAGTACTGCAACGACCAGGACTCTGGGGCGCTGCACTCCCCCCTGGTTAAACACAGTACTCCGGGACTGGGAAGAAAACAACAATACAAGTTAGCAAAAAGACATACAATTTGTTGAGTGCAATGACAATAAGTATACTTGAACAGGCTTCCCTTTATGGGAGGTAAGGACACTTGAACGTTACAAACATGGCAAAAATATCATAGCAACATGCTATAATTAACTTTTCTCACCCAACCGGGTATTCTACTAAGTGCAAACATTATTGAACAATAATTTAACTTTGCCTTTAAGGACATACACTCTTTATCCACTAAAGACCTTCCTATAATCACATTATAAGGCACTTTAACTTTTTCATTCTCCTACTTTGGATCTGCAGGACCGCCTGTCCTATCGGCACCAGACCTACTGCCTCTCCTTTCTGTTACAGGACCGCCCCGTTCAGCCAGGGCCTACTGCCTTTTCAACTACTATACATGGTATAGAACATAACATACTTTCAGTTTTAGAAGCATTGAGCCATCTACGTATAGCTCCTAGGAGGACTCACTACCTAACCCCTACGGGTTCACTTTCTGTCCTCTGTAACACATTACTAACTCTTTCTTAACTTTCTATGGAGGACTCAGGGTTTACCTTCTATCCCCATTTCTTATCAACATTATCAACTTATCTTCTTAGATCATCAACCTTCATTAATACTTTCTTACTTCCGACTATGCAGGACACTCTGTCTACCCCTAGGGGCCTACTGCATCTTCCTTCTGTCTCTCAATCTTTCTTCTAAGGAACATTATCAGCATTTCTTTACAGTTAACCAGTTGGGTACATATAACTTTTACATGTAAGCATCATCATTTTCTCTTATCAAACATCATTGCTATCTATCAGTCTTAAAGCAATACCATTTCTTTAAGTGCAACACGTGAACATCCCCTTTAAGAGAGGACCAAGTCTCTGTGAGGTAGCGTATCTTCTCAAGCTACCAGTCCATACTCATCAAAGGTTCCAGTGCGGTATCTTCGCAAAGAGTCCTTGTTTAAGTAAAACCAGTAGGGAGCGCCTTTAATAAGGTGCAAACTATATACAAAAGAGTTCGGATCATGCACTGTTCATGATTCAGCAGTTTTTAAAACTTGTGCAAAACTTTTGGTAACAAAAACAAACAATAGGGATCCCGGGTCAACAAAGGGATCCCTTTAAAAGTTAACCCTAGACGGGTTCAGCAGCAAAACAGGAACAAACAGTTAAACGAAGAACTATATACATTTTCAAAGCTTACTCATTTTCAGAATCCCCCACGAGGCGCCACCTGGCGGGTGAACCCCTGCAGGCCAGGTCCCAAGTCCACTCCCGCTGCCAGGTACACCCCATGGGTTCGGGTCTGTTGCACAACCAGGTCGTGTGCGGTGATCAAGGTCTGTGTTCCCACTTCTCTCTGTGCTGGCACAGCAGGAACACCGGTCACAGACCGGTCACACGGTGACACTTTGGCTACAGGGGCCGTTTTTTCCGGCACCTTGGGCGGGGGTTCCATTGGCCTCTTCTTGCGCACATTCAGAGCGAACCACCCCTTCTCCCCGAAATGTCTGGTGTAGATGACACTGTCTCCCGGGTAGAGGTCTCGATCGGGGTGGCCCTCCCTGAGGTGCGACTCAACGTCCCGGCGGTTAACAAAGACCTCCGCGTATAACCCCGGTTCTTTAATAAAGCCCCAGCCTCCTCGGAGCTTAAAGGTGGTGACGATGCCCTGCCTGCGCGGGGCCTGGTGAGCGGTGGGGTCCTTGCGGGCCCGATCCTTTACTGCCAGGTCCTTCTGATGGTAAGCCTCCATCCCAGCCCGGTACGCCTCGTCCTCTTCCTTCCATTGCTGTTCCAGCTGGGCCTGGTATGTCTCCCAGCTCAGGGCCTGCACCATCTCCCCTTCCCGTGTCTCCACCCCAGGGAATCCCATGAGGTCGGGTCCGGGGTTCACCCAGCGGTATACCGTGCGCTCCGTGCGGGCCTCGCAGGACAGGGTGATTGGTGTGATCGGGGCCTTCATACGATGTTCCATGCCCGTGGCTTCCTCCCAGGGCAACAGACGTTGGAGCTTATGAGTCCCAGGGGAAGGGGGCGCTGCAACGGGGCCTACTAACACACCCTCTGCTGGCGGGGCAGGATCGGCGGACTCACCAACCGGTGCGAGTTCACTTTCCGCGACAGGTCCCGCTGGTTCCTCCGGTGAGGTCTCCGATGTCCGGGAACCCTCTGCCGGCACCACTGAGTGCGGAGCCTGGACCCTCACATTCAGTTGGAGAAGTTGGTTGAATAAGTCCTCCATCTCGGCTCTCAGGAATCTGGTGTTGTCCACGGAGGACGGGCTGCTGTGCTCATCCGGGTAGTCGGGGGAGATTTCCACTTCAACCCCGCTGTCGGGTACAGAGCTGCTGGCCATGGCGTCCTCCACGTGGGTCGCTTCCTGGTCTCTTTCCCGCTCTCTCCTTCGTGGGCGGTGTCGTTTTCTCGGTCTCCGCCCTCCATTGAGGATTAGGAGGCGGATCTCTGCTGCTGACGGACACGTCCTCACCGTGCAGAAATATTTAGACTGGGCGGCCATTGTTTTTCGCGCTCTCCAGCTTGCCTATGCCCACTCCACGCCCCTCTTCTCTTCCTGCGCTCTCCTCAGCGCTGTAATGGCGGCGGATTTTGGCGGAAAATGGTGTGGCACAGTTCTTGCAATAAAGCACAGTCCAAGCACAATAAATCACAGTTCCAAGGCACACATGACCTGATTCTTCAGGCTTAAGTAGATCCTGTTCGTGACGCCAAGTTTGGAGCGCCCCCACACCGCCGCAGGGCCGAGGGGCACCCGGTACCGGGCCTCTGGGTCTCAGTCCTGGGGTTGTCACGGTGGCTAGACCCGGTCCGTGGCCCTGTCTGTCAGTGGGGGACGTCCGGTGCAATAAGTGGTGTTGTAACGGTGCAGTTGTGGGGTGCAGGTCGCGGTAAATAACGAGGACACCAGGTTGCAGTCTCTTTACCTCTTTACTGGAGATCTCTGAGTCCTCAGTCCAGAATACGGTTCACCAGGCTGCGCAAGTCCGGCCGGTCCAATGGCACCTCCAGAGTTCACTTCACAGGTGGAAATCGGTGCCTTCCTTCTTAGCGCTATGTGTTGTAGTCCTTCCCTGCTGTGCTTATGGAAAGTACCCCACAACCGTTGTGTCTGTTTCTTAAGTTCCCTCACAACTCGATTAAATGATGTTCTTCTAATCTTCCGTCCCTTCCTGATGTTACAGTTAGAACGGCACCCGTTTGTCGGATAGGCCTGGAGTTCTTCCGGGACCCTAGAGACGCCCCTCTCCCGCAATTGCCTCCCAAGACTTCATAGGTGATATGTGTTAGACAGCCCGCCTTAAACTGACTGTCCTGCCGCTGTTTAGAGTATTGCTTGAAGCTGAATGTTATAATACTCCCTCGGCGTTCCGGCCACCGGTAGTGCGCCTCAGTAAGGTGTTGCTCCGGTCTTACAGCACGACCCCTACTGGAATTCTCCTATTGCTTGATCTCGTTTCTCACTCAGCACAATCTATCTCGCTTCTAGTCCTTTCTTGGGTCCCGCCGCTTCCCGGAGCTGGCGCGGACCCGTTACGTTCTTTTCAATGCCAAGCCTCTGTCAGGATCCCACCCCTGACAGAGACCCTACTGTCTCTTCCTCCACAACACCCTCTGCCACTAGGTGTTGCTTCGTCCAATCCAGTCAGCTTTCTCATCTAACTTCCTGCCTGACCCCCAGTTTACCCACTATGGTGGGGAGTGGCCTAATGAATAGCACCCTTAGCTCCCCCCGGAGGCCCGGCTGTGAAATGTATTGGTGTCTGTGATACCTGATCAGATGAACTCTTTCAGTGCCATCGGACGCACCATGGCTCCCCATAGTGGCGGAGCCACAGTACTGCAACGACCAGGACTCTGGGGCGCTGCATAAACACCAGACGCACTCACGCATGCACAGAAATGCAAACACTCAAAGACATACACACAAATGCATATGTAAATACAGACGCGTGAACGCAGACGCACAAAAATGCATACGCTGACACGCACACATAGACATACATGAGCACACATACATACACATACAGGCATGTACACACAGGCAGGCACATATATACACACACACAGGCATATACACACACACATAGGCATATACACACAGGCATATATACACACACAGGCATATATACACATACAGGCATATATGCACACAGGCATATATACACGTACAGGCATATATACACATACAGGCATATACACACACAGGCATATATATACACACACAGGCATATATATACACACACAGGCATATATACACACACACACAGGCATATATACACATACACAGGCATATGTACACACACAGGCATATATACACACACAGGCATATACACACACACGGGCATATATACACATACACAGGCATATATACACACACAGGCATATATACACACACAGGCATATACACACACACGGGCATATATACACACACGGGCATATATACACACACGGGCATATATACACACAGGCATATACACACACACAGGCATATATACACACACACAGGCATATATATGCAGCGCCCCAGAGTCCTGGTCGTTGCAGTATTGTCGCTCTTCCACCAGGGGGAGTGATGGTACGTCTGATGGCACTAAAGGAGTTCACCTGACCAGGTATCACAGTCACACATTACACTTCACACTCCGGCCACCAGGGGGAGCAAAAGGTTCTATGTATTAGGCCACTCCTCACACTCTGGTAAAACTGGGAGTCGGATAGGAAGTTAGGGAGAAGCTGACTGGGTTTTGCCCAGGTAATATCTAGAGAGAGAATGTTGCTTGGGAAGACTCAGGGGGGTCCCTGTCAGGGGTGGGATCCTGGCAGTGGCCTAGCACCAGACAGAACATTACGGAGCTGCGCCTGCACTTCCTTGCGGCAGCATCCTAAGAAAGGATACGAAGCGAAGCATTTTGTGGAGAAGTGAGAAACGAGATCACAGCACAAAGGGGATAAAACCAGAAGGAGTCCTGCCATAGAGATCGGCAACATCCTTCTGATGCGCGTAGCCGGTGGCCGGAACATCGAGGGGGTGATTGGCTCCAAGCATTACCCCGAACCGCGGCAGGGCAGTTAACTCTAGGTTGGCTGTTCACACTTTACACCTAATGAAGACAACGGAGGCAAATTGTGGTAGAGGGGCGTCTCTAGGGTCCCTATAAAATAGCTCCAGGCCTACCCCATCATACGGGTGCGTCCTATCCATATCATCTGGGGGACGGAGAGAGAGAACCGAAACAGAACAGAAACGTACACGACAGTTGTGAGGACTATCCTGTGGTGCTCAGCTGGGAGGTACTACAACACACAGGCGCTAGTAGGAAGGCTACTGATTTCCACCTGCAAAGGGAACTCTGCATGTGCCTTCGGACCGGCCGGTCTCAGCCAGCCCTGTTAGCAGTGCTCTGGATTGTGGATGCCGAAGCCTTCAGTAAAAAGGTAAAGAGACTGCAACCCTGTGTCCTCGTCATTTACTGCGTACTACACCATCACTATCTATTCCTCAAGGGAAGCCCTGGGAACATACTTCACCTGTGGGAAGTTACACCACCTAGCTGCCATTCCATCACCCCAGCGGACCCCTAGCAGCGTCGGTCACCCTGACCGAACACTACAGGTGGCATCACGAACTCTTGACAAGCTTTCACCTACACCTTTAATTGCGCGCCCCTTAGCAGGGCTACGGACCGGGTCAGGCCACCGTGACATCCCCAGGACCGGGACTGAAGAGACCTGGTACCTAGTACCCCGCCTTCCTGCGTCTGGGGGTGCTCCAAACTTGGCGTCACGAACAGGATCTACTTAAGCCTGAGAATCAGGTTATGTGTGCCTTGGAACTGTGACTGAATTGTGCTTGAATCGTGATTTATTGTAAAGACTGTGTATTGCTACTTGCCGCCAAAACCGCCACCATTACAGTGCAACGAGGAGCGCAGGAGAAGAAGAAGGGCGTGGAGTTGTGGGCGTGAACGAACTGAAGGGCGCGAAGAACAATGGCCGCCCAGTCTAAATATTTCTGTACCTTGAGGACGTGTCCATCAGCAGCCGAGATCCGCCTCCTGATTCTCAATGGAGGGCGGAGACAAAGAAAGCAAAACCGCCCATGGAGGAGAGAGCGGGAAAAGGACCAGGAAGCGAGCCACGTGGAGGACGCCAAGGCCAGTCGCCCAGAACCAGAATGTGGGGTCGAAGCAGAGGATTCCCCCAGCTACCTGGAAGAGCACAGCAGCCAAACCCCCATGGTTGGCACCGACCTCCTGCAGATGGAGGAATTGATCGATCAGCTCCTTCAGCTACGGGTAAAGACCAAGGCCCCGTACCAGGCAGCACCGGCGGAGGATTCCCCGACATTGGTTCCTGTACCGCTACCCGAGCTGCTGCCGATGCCTCCACCGACGCCAGTAGAGCCCGTCGCTGAGGACACCGCAACGGCAGGTAAGCCCGCCGACCCTGCCCCGCCAGCAGAGGATCTGCTTATAGGCCCGTCGCAGCGCCGCCTGTTGTGAACTCTGTTTTTGGGCTCCCTCTTGTGGTCACAAGTGGTACTGTGTGAGTGCTATATTTGGGCTCCCTCTGGTGGCGCCCTGGGGGTTTTGGTGAGGGTTCGGTGACCCCTCCTCAAGGGGGGGGTACTGTTGTGAACTCTGTTTTTGGGCTCCCTCTTGTGGTCACAAGTGGTACTGTGTGAGTGCTATCTTTGGGCTCCCTCTGGTGGCTCTTTTTGTCATTCTGCGGGTCTGTGGCTGGGATCAGCTGTCTCGTTATCTGCTAGTTGGTTTCCTATTTAGCTCACCTGGACTTTCAGTTGTGGCCTGCTGTCGATGTATTCAGTGTTATTTTGATCTCTCCTGACTACCTTCGTTATCAGTCTCTCCAAGAGAAGCTAAGTTTCTGTTTGTTCATTTTTTGCTTATCAGTGTTCAAAATGTTTCTTGGTTTACTATTAGTCTTTTTCCAGCTTGCTAGTATGTGATTTCCTCGCTTGCTGGTAGCTCTAGGGGCTGAGTTTCTCCCCTCACACCGTTAGATGGTGTGGGGGTTCTTGAATTCTCAGCATGGATATTTTGTATAGGGTTTTCTACTGACCGCACAGTTTCCTATCTATCTTCTGCTATCTAGTATTAGTGGGCCTCATTTGCTGAATCTGTTTCATTTCTACATTTGTATTTTCCCCTTACCTCACCGTTATTATTTGTTGGGGGCTTTTCTATATCTTTGGGGTTATTTCTCTAAGGCAAGTGAGGTCTTTGCTTTCTCTCTAGGGGTAGCTAGTTTCTCAGGCTGCGTCGAGACGTCTAGGAATTCAGGCACGTTCACCTTTAGTGTGTGCGGTTAGGATCAGGATTGCGGTCAGTCCAGTTACCACCTCCCTAGAGCTCGTCCTATGTTCAGTTACTTAGCTAGTCAGTTCTGTGATCCTCAGCCACTAAGGATCATAACAGTGGGCGTTCAAACCCTGTGGACGCAGATGCGCGGATGAGTACTTCCTTTTCCTAACAAGAGTCTCATGTAAAAAAAAAAATTGCACTCAGGACTTCTCTTATCCCACTTCTGCGAAGCATTAAACACTTTAGGGCCTGCTGTACTGTTATGATCCTTAGTGGCTGAGGATCACAGAACTGACTAGCTAAGTAGCTGAACATAGGACGAGCTCTAGGGAGGTGGTAACTGGACTGACCGCAATACTGATCCTAACCGCACACACTAAAGGTAGCCGGTGAACGTGCCTGAATTCCTAGACGTCTCGACGCAGCCTGAGAAACTAGCTACCCCTAGAGAGAAAGCAAAGACCTCACTTGCCTCAGTGAAATAACCCCAAAGATATAGAAAAGCCCCCAACAAATAATAACGGTGAGGTAAGGGGAAAATACAAATGTAGAAATGAAACAGATTCAGCAAATGAGGCCCACTAATACTAGATAGCAGAAGATAGATAGGAAACTGTGCGGTCAGTAGAAAACCCTATACAAAATATCCACGCTGAGAATTCAAGAACCCCCACACCAACTAACGGTGTGAGGGGAGAAACTCAGCCCCTAGAGCTACCAGCAAGCGAGGAAATCACATACTAGCAAGCTGGAAAAAGACTAATAGTAAACCAAGAAACATTTTGAACACTGATAAGCAAAAAATGAACAAACAGAAACTTAGCTTCTCTTGGAGAGACTGATAACGAAGGTAGTCAGGAGAGATCAAAATAACACTGAATACATCGACAGCAGGCCACAACTGAAAGTCCAGGTGAGCTAAATAGGAAACCAACTAGCAGATAACGAGACAGCTGATCCCAGCCACAGACCCGCAGAATGACAAAAAGAGCCACCAGAGGGAGCCCAAAGATAGCACTCACACAGTACCACTTGTGACCACAAGAGGGAGCCCAAAAACAGAGTTCACAACAGCCGCCTGCCCCTGGGATCCTGTTGTGAATTCTGCTCTTGGGCTCCCTCCGGTGGTGTAAGTGATAGTGCTGCTGTTTGTCCTTCACAGCAGTCATCAGGTGTGTCCACTTCGGACTGGGCTATTTATTCTGGCTTCACCCTTTAGTGAGTGCCAGTTGTTCATTGTTTCTGGAGGATTCACATCCCTTCCTGGTCGCTCCTGCTTGCTGTTCATTTCTACAAGATAAGCTCTGCTTGTTTTGCTGCCCACATGTTGTGGGCCTCATTGTTCAGTGCATTGCATGTTTTTTCTTGTCCAGCTTAATCTGTGTAAGGATTTATGCAGCCAAGCTGGAATCTCTGGAGAGGCAGATATACCCTCCATGTCTTTAGTTAGATGTGGAGTTTTTTGTATTTTCTGTGGTGGACATTTCCTAGTATTTTAATACTGACCGCATAGTTCTCTGTCCTATCTTTCCTATCTAGCTAGATTGGCCTCCTTTGCTAAATTCTGTTTTCAGTCTGTGTATGTTTTTTCCTCTCCTCTCACAGTCAATATTTGTGGGGGGCTGTCTATCCTTTGGGAATTTTCTCTGAGGCAAGATAGTTTTCCCTTTTCTATCTATAGGGTTAATTAGTCCTCCGGCTGTGTCGAGGTGTCTAGGATTGGTAGGTACATCCCACGGCTACTTCTAGTTGCGGTGTTAAGTTCAGGGTCTGCGGTCAGTACAGTTACCACATTCTCCAGAGTACGTCTCATGCCGCTCCTAGGCCACCAGATCATAACAGGACCCATAGACTCCAGTGCTTTGAACCCTGGGACCAGGCCACGGGCATGGATCACTTCTTAAAGGCCCCGATTGCGCCCACCATTCTGCCGGGTGAAATCTACGCGGAGCGGACCGTGTGCCGCTGGCTGAATCCCGGGCCTGACTTCATGGGGTTCCCTGGGGTAGAATCGCACAAGGGAGAGAAGGTGGAGGCCCTTAGCTGGGAAGAATACCAGGCCCAGCTTGACCGACAGTGGGAAGAGAAGGAGGGAGAGTATCGGGCCAAACGTGAGGCCCATAACCGACGGGATCTGGAGGTGAAGGCCAAGGCCCAACAAGACCGCACCACTCACCAGGCCCCGCGCAGGCAGGGCACTGTCGTGGACTTCAAGCTCCAAGGAGGATGGGGCTTTGTGAAGGAGCAGGGGCTGTATGCGGAGGTCTTTGTAAACCGGAGGAACGTGGAATCCCACCTGCGGGAAGGCCACCCCGATCGGAATCTCTACCCGGGGGACGAAGTTACCTGCACTAGGCACTTCGGGGAAAAGGGCTGGTTCACCTTGAATGTGCATAAGAAACGAGACACCACAGCACCCCCCGTGCAGAGCTCAGTTAAGCGGTCCCCTGTGGCAGTGGTTCCCCCGCGTACTCAGGCTACGGCTGTCACCAAGACGACGACTGTCACCCCGATGTGGACCATCATCCGCACTACAACATGTACTGTTGCTACATCCGCCACCGTTGTGGCCAAGGGACTGACCTCCCCGATGGTTGGCGCTTTAGCTGTCCCAGAGCAGAGAACTGTGGGTACACAGAACCCCGTTTGGAGTGAGGGAGTTCCTGGTACGACACCTGGTGGCCGCAGGTACCCCAGCGGATGGCCCCGCCCATTGCTACCTGCAGAGCTACGGCCGCCGGAACAAGAGTAAACCTCGGAACCCCAAACCATGTATATAGTTCTTTAAACTGTTTGTTTTTCTGTTTTGCTGCTTTACACCCCGTCTAAGGTTATTCTTAAAGGGATCCCTTTATTGACCCGGAATCTCTATTGTTTTAAGTTTTTCTATCTTTTGCATCAAAGAACTGCGGGATCATGAACTGCAAATGATTCACAAACTACTTGTACATAGTTTGCACCTTTTTTAAAGGTGTTCCCTACTGGTTTTACAAAAGAGGCTGTTACAGAGACTGCCTCTTACAGAAGTTGCTGTAAATTACATTTTGCCTTACAGACCTGAAGAAAAACCCGTTGGGGTGGCAGAATGCCGGGTCACAATTACACGTCTTGTAGCCCACCCAAGACCAGCGTTTGAGGGTTCATAGCGGGTCCTTCATACTGCATCACGTCATGTTGCCTTTAGGAGAACTTGGAAAGATAATGATGTGATTGGTTGCACTACCTCAGAAAAGACTAGAGAGTCCCTCTTAAAGGGAATGTCAATTGTTGCAATTTTTGCCTTAGTAATAAAGGGTTAATAATGTTGAAGTTAGAAAGTTTGATAATGTACTGTGAATAAGATTGAGCTCATAGGAGAAAAGATGCAGTAGGCCCGTAGGGGTAGACAGATAGTCCTGCATACATGAAAGAGAGAAAAATAAAGAAAATGTTGAATCACACTTATGCCTTTAGTGGGTCCAGTATATTCCCTTAAGGGAAATGTTAAATTATTGTTATAGCACTTAGTAGCATACCCGGCTGGGTAGTGGTCAAGTTAATAATTGTTATCAAAATGCCTTTTGCACAATGTAAATATGTTCCTATTGCAACGTTCAAGTGTCCTCACCTCCCATAAAGGGAAGCACTGTTAAATTTACTTGTTTACAGCATTCCAAAAATTTGGTATCTCTTTTACTAACATGTATTGTTGTTCTTCTTTTCCCAGTCCGGGAGTACTGGATTAAACGGGGGGGAGTGCAGCGCCCCAGAGTCCTGGTCGCTGCAGTATTGTCGCTCTTCCACCAGGGGGAGTGATGGTACGTCTGATGGCACTAAAGGAGTTCACTTGACCAGGTATCCCAGTCACACATTACACTTCACACTCTGGCCACCAGGGGGAGCAAAAGGTTCTATGTATTAGGCCACTCCTCACACTCTGGTAAAACTGGAAGTCAGATAGGAAGTTAGGGAGAAGCTGACTGGGTTTTGCCCAGGTAACATCTAGAGAGAACGTTGCTTGGGAAGACTCAGGGGGGTCCCTGTCAGGGGTGGGATCCTGGCAGTGGCCTAGCACCAGACAGAACATTATGGAGCTGCGCCTGCACTTCCTTACGGCAGCATCCTAAGAAAGGATACGAAGCAAAGCATTTTGTGGAGAAGTGAGAAACGAGATCACAGCACAAAGGAGATAAAACCAGAGGGAGTCCTGCCATAGAGATCGGCAACATCCTTCTGAGGCGCGTAGCCGGTGGCCGGAACGCCGAGGGGGTGATTGGCTACAATCATTACCCCGAACCGCGGCAGGGCAGTTAACTCTAGGTTGGCTGTCCACACTTTACACCTAATGAAGACAACGGAGGCAAATTGTAGGAGAGGGGCGTCCTATCCATATCATCTGGGGGACGGAGAGAGAGAACTGAAACAGAACAGAAACGTACACGACAGTTGTGAGGACTATCCCGTGGGGCTCAGCAGGGAGGTACTACAACACACAGGCGCTAGTAGGAAGGCTACTGATTTCCACCTGCAAAGGGAACTCTGGATGTGCCTTCGGACCGGCCGGTCTCAGCCAGCCCTGTTAGCAGTGCTCTGGATTGTGGATGCCGAAGCCTTCAGTAAAAAGGTAAAGAGACTGCAACCCTGTGTCCTCGTCATTTACTGCGTCCTACACCATCACCATCTATTCCTCAAGGGAAGCCCTGGGGACATACTTCACCTGTGGGAAGTTACACCATCTAGCTGCCATTCCATCACCCCAGCGGACGCCTAGCAGCGTCGGTCACCCTGACCGAACACCACAGGTGGCGTCACGAACTCTTGACAAGCTTTCACCTACACCTTTAATTGGGCGCCCCTTAGCAGGGCTACGGACCAGGTCAGGCCACCGTGACATCCCCAGGACCGGGACTGAAGAGACCCGGTACCGAGTACCCCGCCATCCTGCGTCTGGGGGCGCTACATATACACACAGGCATATATACACACACACACACAGGCATATATACACAGACACAGGCATATATACACACACAGGCATATATACACATACAGGCATATATATACACACACACACACACGCATATATATATATATACACACAGGCATATATACACACACAGGCATATACACACATACAGGCATATACACACAGGCATATACACACACACAGGCATATACACACACAGGCATATATACACACACAGGCATATATACACACACAGGCATATATACACACACAGGCATATATACACACACAGGCATATATACACATACACACAGTTGGGAACACTCACCAAGAAAAACCATGTATTGCACTTTAGAATAAGGCAGCAACCCAAGCTGTAGTCGGCGCTTCCAGGGAGGAAGTCATAACTCAGTTGGAGTTACAGGGCAGGACAGCAGGGGGGGAAGGGGTAGACAGGAGAGCACAGTGCGGTGTCACCTGACACCACTGCTATAGCAACAACTGACAGGACTGCAGGAAAACAGAGTGCCGTGCGAGTCGCCGCCCACAAAGAATGTCAACATCCTCCTGAATCCTTATCACGTGAGACAGTGACACCGTCGCCGCGGTCAATATATGTGCACGTGGCCCTGCATAACCTTAAGAGGCGCTTTTAAAGGGCCCCGCACAGTCTCTCAATCATCAGGGCCCACCGTGCAATTCCCCTGTATCCCACCAGGCCAGTCCGACCCTGGTACCACCTCTGTGGACTGTACTGGGGGTGATGTTGAGGTGGAGAAAAAGGAGAAGAGGCCCCTTGAATCTGGGCTTGCCATCCACTCAAGCACATGCTCTTTCTGGGCCTTATCAGCAAGGAGTACTGCTGTGCTTCTGCCAAAGAAAGGTAATGGAGTAGACTGTCCAGTAACAGAAATTGTCAGATGTCTTTGCATAGGACATGTTGTTGTTGGGTCACTAGTGCTTTCAAACATTACCACCTACCCCACGTACATCTTGAACATCAAGCCTAATGCCCCTTCCTTCATGACCTCCTTTTTTCCCTGTCATGTTTTTCAGATAGTGTGGTAGTAACACAGCATTAGCTACAAAAAATTAGATAGTTGTTTGAGTGTGGATGAGTCCTGTATAGTGTTGAGCATTCCGATACCACAAGTATCGGGTATCGGCCGATATTTGCGGTATCGGAATTCCGATACCGATTTCCGATATTTACCGCATATCGGATACCGGAATCGGAAGTTCCCAGAATTCAAACTGCACGAATTCAGCCAATGAGCAATGATTACAAGTGTGGGCACATCCTGTTCAGCATGGTGGGCATGTAACTACTGGCAAGGCTGTGATTGGCTGCTGAAATGATGTCATGATGCACTATAAAAAACGCTGCCACCATTTCGGGCTCACTCTGCTGTGAATTCAGTTAGGCATAGCACGCTGTGTTCTGACTGAGGGCCAGTTGAGATAGCGATTTGCTTCATTGTGCCTTCCCCAGGCTAATTTAGCAACCGCTGTGTATTCACCTTGCTTTTGCCTTGAAGCGCTGTTTTCACAGCTGTCTGCAAGGTCTCTGTGTGTGTGTGAGTGCAGCTCACTCTGTAGTCTGTGTGCAGCCACAGCTGGTTGTATTCAGCTCAGAGTGCTTCACTGCCTCATACTGTTCTATCCATTGTCCTTTTTTGCTAATAGTGCAGCCTGCTGCACATTTTTTCAAATAATTCCTATTAGTGGCTTTCCACCCGTATCCAGCTAAATTGTGGAAAAACACTACATAGGATAACATAGAGGAGGTTTTTTGAGCCTTGCAGCACCGTTTACAGCTGTCTGCACGGTCTCCGTGTGAGTGCAGCTCGCCCTGTAGTCTGTGTGCAGCCACAGCCGGTTGTATTCAGCTCAGGGTGCGTCACTGCCTCATACCGTAAAATCCATTGTCCTTTTTTGCTAATAGTGCAGCCTGCTGCATATTTTTTCAAATAATTCCTATTAGTGGCTTTCTACCTGTATCCAGCTAAATTGTGGAAAACACTACATAGGATAACCTAGAGGAGGTCTTTTGGGCCTTGCAGCGCCGTTTACTGCTGTCTGCACGGTCTCCGTGTGAGTGCAGCTTGCCCTGTAGTCTGTGTGCAGCCACAGCCGGTTGTATTCAGCTCAGGGTGCGTCACTGCCTCATACTGTGAAATCGATTGTCCTTTTTTGCTAATAGTGCAGCCTGATGCACATTTTTTCAAATAATTCCTATTAGTGGCTTTCCACCCGTATCCAGCTAAATTGTGGAAAAACACTATATAGGATAACCTAGAGAAGGTGTTTTGGGCCTTGCAGCACCGTTTACGGCTGTCTGCATGGTCTCCGTGTGAGTGCAGCTCGCCCTGTAGTCGGTTCCTCCAAAAAAAAAATATAATAATAATAAAGTTCACCAAACACACCACTTTACAGTTGTGTAGGCCACATTAGCTCATATTAAAGTCTAGTCCACAATTTAGAAAATTAGTGTTTCTTATACCTGTTAGGAGCTGTTCAGGAATAAGCACACTAAGCCCTTAGTACTTTTCTGCTTATCTTTATCAGTCAACCAAGATGAAAAGGGCAGGGAGTAAAGCACGTGGGCGTGGGTGTGGGCACGGAGCAGGGAGAGGAAGTGGGGATTCTGTGCCTGCTGCGGGCACCGGTGACTCATCATCACCCAGTTTCAGCAGGGAACAGTCCTTCATGCGCAGCTTTGTCGGAGAGCGCCATACACCGCTGCTGCGTGAAGAACAAATTGAATCCGTTGTGGATGGATGGCAGCTAACGCATCGACTTCAATTAGTGCCACATCCTCTCAGGCACAGAGCACTGGAGAGCACCCATCTGTCTCTTCACCACCTGCCAAATTGCCCAGGCAGTCAGAGAGCCCAGGACAGGAGCCGTCTCTACTTCTGTTCTCTGAATCTCTTGGCTTGGAAACAGGGGGCCAGCCTAGCAGCATTGGAGAAATGGAAGAAGAGGCAGTGTGCAGTGATGCGCAACAGCTTTGTCTCTCTGACTCTGAAGAGGCGGGTGGGCCAGTGCCTCCGGTCACCACACCGCAGTACGCATCTGATGATGACACTCAGGTGCCACTTTCTTGTGCGTGCTGTGCTGCTGAGACTACCCAGGAGGAGCAGTTGGTGGCCGAGGGTAGTGTAGATGATGAGGTCCTTGACCCATCATGGCGTGAGGTACGGGAAGGTGGTGGGAGCAGCTCTGAGAAAGAGATTCCCCGAATGGGCCAAAGATGGAGAGGGAGGGGGAAGACTGCGGAGCCTGTAGCCTCCACTTTGGCACCCGTTAGGAGCATGCCTCTTCCAAAAGCCAAAAAGGGCGCTCCCAAGACTTGCAGTGCCTGGTCCTTTTTTGACACAGTTGCAGATAACATTTGCTTTGTCAAATGCAAGGTGTGTCATCATAAAATCAAAAGAGGGAGAAATGTCAGCAACCTCAATACCTCAAATATGTAGAAACATGTGTGGACCAGGCACGCGGTGGAGTTACAAAAACACACTGAAGACCTAGGCCAACCAACAGCGGCAGCTACCACCACTTCAGCTCGTGTTGCCTCTTCCTCCAGCTCACATACAGCTGTTTCGGCTTCCTCCCAGGATCACCATGGAAGAACCTCTGGCACTGTTGTCCAGAGACCCACTGTAATTCCACCCGCAGCACCACGTTCCCAGTCATCCTCACACTCCCAGCCCAGTCTACAGCCATCGGTAGTACAGGCATGGGAGAAAAGGCGGCCATTCTCGGCAAACCACCCACGAGCACAAGCTCTGAATGCTGCATTGCAAAACTACTGTCCCTTGAAATGCTGTCATTCAGGCTGGTGGAGACTGACAGCTTCCGTGACTTGATGGCATTGGCAGTCCCACAGTACAATGTGCCCAGCCGCTTTTATTTCAGCAGGCAAGCCCTCCCTGCCCTGTACAAGCATGTGGAGGGACATATAATACACGCACTACTGAACGCCATCAGTAGCAAGGTCCACCTCACCACCGATGCGTGGACCAGTCACCATGGACAGGGGCGATACCTTTCCCTCACTGCCCATTGGGTTAATGTTGTTGAGCCGGGTACAGATCGTGCGAGTGGCACAGGACGTTTTCTGTCCACTCCAAGGATTGCAGGAATCCAGTCTGTATGCATTGACTCCTCCTCATACACAAGTTCCTCAGAATCATCGCTGCAGGAGCCGTCACAGTCCACCTCCACATGGACCCGTGAACGTTTACCTGTTACGACCGACATGAGCACAGCCGTGGCCAAACGTCAACAGGCCGTCTTGAAATTAATTTCTTTGGGGAATCGAAGCCACACAATGCAGGAGCTCTGGAATGCCATCAAGCAGGAGAGCGATGTGTGGTTTGTGCCAGCGAATCTCCAGCCAGGCATGGTAGTGTGTGACAATGGCCGAAATCTGGTGGCAGCTCTGGGCCTCGGCAACCTCACTCACATCCCATGTCTGGCACATGTGCTCAACTTGGTCGTGCAGAGTTTTTTGAGGGACTATCCGGATCTTGATGCACTGCTGCACAAGGCCCGCCTAGAGTGTGCTCACTTGCGGCATTCCAGCATGGCAAGATCGTGCATTGCAGCTCTGCAGCGCCAATTCTGCCTTCTGGAACATCGCATCATATGTGACCTACCTACCAGGTGGAATTCCACGTTACATATGTTGGAGCGGTTGTGTGAGCAGCAGCCAGCAGTAGAGGAGTACCAGCTGCATCAGGCGCAAAGAAGTCACACTCCGCGCCGTTCAGACTTCACAACCACAGAGTGGGCCACTATGAAGGACGTCTGCCAGGTTTTGCATCCCTTTGATTATTCCAAGCGGATGGCGAGTGCAGAAGATGCACTAGTCAGCATGACTGTCCCCGTTATCTGCCTGCTTCAACAAACACTGCAAGCGCTAAGGGATGATGTTGTGGAAGAGGTGGAGGATGAGGAGTCACCATTTCCATCAGCTTCTGGACAGTCAGCGCCACGCGGTTCCTCACAAAGGCGTAGGCAGGAAACACTTTGTGAGGAGGATGAGGAGGAGTCAATGGAGGAGAAAGACATCCGTCCAGAGGAGGGAGTTACACAGTTGTCCAGTAGTCAGTGTGTACAGTGAGGGTGGGGTGATGAAGAGCGGGCAGAGATCACGCCTCAAGCAGGGAACAGCGTTTCTTGGCCAGTTGGCAGTCTGCAGCACATGGTTGATTACATGCTGCAGTGCCTGAGAAACGACCGCCGCATCGCCCACATTCTCAACATGGCTGATTATTGGGTGTACACCTTCCTCGATCCTCGCTACCGGGACAACGCACAAAGCCTCATCACACCATTGAACCGGGACCATAAAATGCGGGAGAAGCAAGACACACTGGTGATTCCATCATCTTCTCCAGTACAACTGAGAGCAGTGCTGCTAGTGCTTTACAAAGCAGCTCAGTGCGTCGAGGCAGTGGAGGAGGCTCTGCCCAAAGAGGGAGCAGAAGCAGTGCCTCTGTGTTGGCCTAATGCATATTGATCTGTATGTATTGCAACAACTATTGTTTGTTTAATATGATGTGATTTTTATGTCTGCATGCATATTGTTCACATGTTAACAATTTTTTTTTTTTTTTTTTAAAAAGGTCCTCATTTGCAGACAGGATGTTGCTCCTCCCTCTCTCCCTGTGAGCACATTTTCTTGTGTGCAACTGAAGCTGAATGTAACAGCATATCTCTCTCTCAGAAACCAGATTGATCCTGTTCTCATGTTGTAATGCTGGATGTTCTTAAAGGGAACCTGTCACCTGAATTTGGCGGGACCAGTTTTGGGTCATATGGGCGGGGTTTTCGGGTGTTTGATTCACCCTTTCCTTACCCGCTGGCTGCATGCTGGCTGCAATATTGGATTGAAGTTCATTCTCTGTCCTCCGGAGTACACGCCAGCGCAAGGCAATATTACCTTGCACTTGCGTGTACTCCAGAGGACAGAGAATGAACTTCAATCCAATATTGCAGCCAGCATGCAGCCAGCGGGTAAGGAAAGGGTGAATCAAACACCCAAAAACCCCGCCCATATGACCAAAAACTGGTCCCGCCAAATTCAGGTGACAGGTTCCCTTTAATTCTCAATAAAAGAACATTCTCTGTTGCTCGTTGTGGACATCACGCTGCTTAACCCGCTGCTAACAGGTTATCGGCCCAGGAGTCAAGGCAGTCCCAAACCTGCAGAGCCCAGAGATAGAAAGACGACAGCAAACTGAGAAGAAGTAAAATGGCCACCAGCAGCAACTTAACAAAGTTTACAGTGCCAAGCCTGAATAACCAGAACTACCAATCCTGGAAATTCAAGGTGAAGATGCTGCTGATAAGAGAAGGTACGTGGAAATACACTCAGGACCCTAAGCCTGACCCAGTACCACAGGAATGGCTAGAGATGGATCAGAAAGCACAGAGCACCATATCACTCAGTATAGAGGATGATCAGATTGTGCATGTGTGCAAGTGTGAATCTGCAAAGGAAATGTGGGAGCAGTTGCAGAAAGTACATGAGAGAATAAATTTAAGTAATAAACTCTATCTAATGAGAAAGCTGTATCATTCTAAGCTGCACAATGACCAGGACATGCAGGACTACATTAGAAATACTCTAGAGACTGTAGAGCGCCTGCAGGGCATTGGGGAAGATATGAAGGACTTCCATGTAGCAGCACTATTACTTAGTGGTCTCCCAGAAAGCTATGATACGCTTGTTATTGCATTAGATGCACGCCCAGATGATGAGCTGACATTGGAGTACATCAGAGGAAAGCTTGTAGATGAATATAAGAGAAAAGCTGAAAATGTGAGCAGCAAAACATGTAACAAGGAAACTGCTTTACAAACACAGGGTGTGCCCACCAGCAGAATCCACCCTAAAGAGACACGTGAATGTTTTGTATGCAAGAAGCCAGGTCATTTAAAAGCTGAATGCAGAGTCTGGAAAGCTAAAATGAATCAGCTGAAAAAGCAAAACAGCCAACAGAGAGTTAAGAGTGCTGTATCTGGAAACAATGATTCAGTGAATACTGAAGCTGCATTCACATCAGTCAATGCATTTAAATCAAAGCATGCATGTTGTATAGATTCTGGTGCAACCAGTCACATGACCAATGACAGAGACTTCTTTACTAAACTTAATCAAAATAAGTCAGAGAAAGTGATAATGGCGAATGGTCTGTGCATGAACTCAGAAGGCGTAGGAGACCGTTATATTGATTGTAACATCTCTGCAACACAAAGTAGAAGGATCCATGTAAAAGATGTACTATATGTGCCTAGTCTTGAAAGTAATCAATTATCTGTGAAAAAGCTCACAAAACAAGGTAATGAAGTTATATTTAAGGAAGATAGCTGCATCATCTCAAAAGAGGGTCACACATTAGCAAAAGGAAAAATCAGAGATGAACTGTATCAGTTGAATTGTAAAGAGTGTGCATGCACAGCTAAGCAAGAACTGCACAAGAACTGTATTCATGTATGGCACAGGCGGCTTGCGCATAGAGACCCAGAAGCAATAAGAAAGTTATTTCAAGAACAATTAGCTGACAATATTACAATTGATTCATGTAATCAGACAATGAAGTGTTCCAGCTGTATCAAAGGGAAAATGTCCAGAAAGGCCTTTCCTAAGAAAAGTACTACAAGAACAGAACAACCACTAGATTTAGTACACACGGATATCTGTGGTCCAATGCGTACTCAGACCCATGGAAAAAAGAGATATTTTCTTACATTTATTGATGACAATTGAAGATATACAGTTGTCTATTTACTTCACAGCAAAAATGAAGTTCCAGAGAAACTTGGAATATATCTAGCTGAAGTACATAACAAGTTTGGAAGAATGCCAAGAATTTTACGCGCAGATAATGGAACTGAGTATACAAGTAATGAAACACAGAGCATTTTAAAGAAAAATGGAATCATATTTCAAACTACTGTACCATACAACCCTGAGCAAAATGGTATAGCAGAAAGAAGGAACCGGACACTCTGTGAAAGCGCAAGGAGTATGTTATTTGATGCAAATTTGCCTACAGTATATTGGGGCGAAGCTATTATGACGGCTTGTTATCTTCAGAACAGACTACCAAGTAAAGCGACAGAGAAAACTCCATTTGAGCAATGGAATGGTACAAAACCAAAACTACAACACATAAGGATTTTCGGAAGTAAAGCATTTGCACATGTTCCCAAAGAAAAACGAACTAAGTGGGAATCTCATGCCAAGGAAGGCATCCTGGTAGGCTACAGTGAAACCCAGAAAGATTATAGAATTTTACACCCAGAGACAAACAAGGTCACAATAAGTAAAGATGTAGTGTTTGATGAAAACTTCGTGTCACCCAAGTTTTATGACATTATGCCAGTAGTCCAGATGAAGCAACAACAACAACAATCACAATTACAAGACAACAAAGAAAAGAATGTAGAAGTCTGGCTGGACTCTTCAACCACTGAAGGAACAACAAAAGGCCTAAGTGAACCTGAAATTAGATGGTCGTCAAGATCAAACAAAGGAATACCAGCTAAACGTTTATCCTACGTTGTGAAGACACTGCCTGAGTCAGAACCACAGTCATGGGATGAAATGCAGAAACTACCCACCCATGAAAGAACAAAGTGGATCATTGCCACGACCTAGGTTCCAAGAATTGAGAAGCACTATGGGACTGACAGAATAAGTAGTTGTTGAGTGGGGGTGTTGGCCTAATGCATATTGATCTGTATGTATTGCAACAACTATTGTTTGTTTAATATGATGTGATTTTTATGTCTGCATGCATATTGTTCACATGTTAACAAAGTAAAAAAAAAAAAAAGGTCCTCATTTGCAGACAGGATGTTGCTCCTCCCTCTCTCCCTGTGAGCACATTTTCTTGTGTGGAATTGAAACTGAAAGTAACAGCATATCTCTCTCTCAGAAACCAGATTGATCCTGTTCTCATGTTGTAATGCTGGATGTTCTTAATTCTCAATAAATGAACATTCTCTGTTGCTCGTTGTGGACATCACGCTGATTAACCCGCTGCTAACACTCTGCCCAAGGCAAGACCAGTATGGCCCAACTGTGGCACAGTTTTGTGTGCCCGCCACAAATGTCTACACCATCACAGGCGGCATCGGTTCCATCAGATGGTGACAGACTACATGTCTTGCCCTCTTACTGTACTCCCAGACGGCTCTTCCCATTTCAAGTTTTGGGTCTCTAAGCTGGATACATGGCCAGAGCTAAGCCAGTATGCATTGGAGGTGCTGGCTTGCCCTGCGGCTAGTGTATTATCGGAACGCGTCTTTAGTGCTGCAGGTGGTGTACTAACAGACCGTTGCATGCGACTATCCTCCGATAACGTTGATCGGCTTACTTTTCTGAAAATGAACCAGGCCTTGATCTTGCAGGAATTTGCCACTACTCTTCCTGATTAAATAATTGGGTGACTGTCTACAGTATCCAGGTCTCCTGTTGTGTTCATCTTTCTACCACCTGAACTGTAATTCCTGGGCTCCAACACCGCCAGTTGAGGCTCAGAAGTGCAGGCTGCACAGTCAAAACATACGACCCAGTGTTATTGGGTTTCAGTAACCTCAGCTGATCCCCAGCTGTGTAGCTGGCAATGTGTCCTGCGACCGCCACGCTGACACAACAAATTAAATGTAAGGGAACCTGTCCCCCCCCAAGGCGTTTGTTACTGAAAGAGCCACCTTGTGCAGCAGTAATGCTGCACAAGGAAAAGGTAGCTCTTTTAGTTTAGCTCCTTGCACACGCAGAACTTAACACTTACAAAATGTGTCCACTAATGCCGTAAAACCGTCCCGGAGGTGGGACTTTCCTTCGTAATGTGACGCAGCACAGCCGTCATTCCTACCCCCTTGGTGCCGTGCGCGGCCTCCTCAGCATTGTTTGATTTTGTCCCGGAGCCTGCACTGTTATGTTATCCCTTGGCTAGTCACACTTAGCGCTGCCTGTCTTCTGACATCATTTGGTGTCAGGCTGGCTGCACCTGTGCGGCCGCGCTGCCCGAGATCCCGCCTCGCAGTATCTTCTGATTTAATCACACTGTGGGCCTGGGATCCATGGGCATGCGCAGTGCATATCTTCACCTCAGGCTCTCACTCATCTCCCTCCGCCTTCTTCAGACTGTGCTCTTTCAGCTGATCCCTAATAGCATGCCACGGCCGTGACGCCGCACAGTCTGAAGAAGCCTGAGGGAAGGGAGTGAGAGGCGGGGATATGCACTGCGCATGCCCATGGATCCCAGGCCCGCAGTGGGATTACATTAGACGACACTGCGAGGCGGGATCTCGGGCAGCGCGGCCGCACAGGCGCAGCCAGCCTGACACATAATGATGTCAGAAGACGGGCAGCACTAAGTGCGCCTGGCCAAGGGATAACATGACAGCGCAGGCTCCGGGACAGAATCAAACAACGCTGAGGAGGCTGCACACAGCACCAAGGGGGTAGGAATGACAGTTGTGCTGCGTCCCATTATGAAGGAAAGTCCCACCTCCGGGACGGTCTCACGGTATCAGGGGACACATTCTAAAAATGTTTAGTTCTGTGTTTGGAAGGAGCATAATTAAAAGAGCCACCTTTTCCTTTTGCATCCTTAGTGCTGCACAAGATGGCTCTTTCAGCTACAATTGCCTTGGGGGGGGCTAAAGGTTCCCTTTCGACTTGCTCCAATCAGGCTTCGGTCTACACTGTGTTCCTCCTCTCCTCCTGCTGTCCCTGGGCTTCAACACCGCCAGTTGGTGCCTGGAAGTGCTGTCCGCACAGTCAACAGTCGCTCCTCTGTTATTGGGGTTCAGTAATGTCAGCTGTTCCCCAGCTGTGTGTGCGGCAATACCTCCAATCTGCTCCTCCTGCTGTCCATGGGCTCTAACACCACCAGTTGGTGCCTGGAAGTGCTGTCCGCACAGTCAACAGTCGCTCCTCTGTTATTGGGGTCCAGTAGCGTCAGCTGTTCCCCAGCTGTGTGTGCGGCAATACCTCCAATCTGCTCCTCCTGCTGTTCCTGGGCTCTAACACCGCCAGTTGGTGCCTGGAAGTGCTGTCCGCACAGTCAACAGTCGCTCCTCTGTTATTGGGGTTCAGTAACGTCAGCTGCTCCCCTGCTGTGTATCTGGCAAAACAAATCTGCTCCTCCTGCTGTCCCTGGGCTCTAACACAGCCAGTTGGTGCCTGGAAGTGCTGTCCGCACAGTCAACAGTCGCTCCTCTGTTATTGGGGTTCAGTAACATCAGCTGCTCCCCTGCTGTGTATCCGACAACATGTCATGCGACCGCCATGCTGGCACACTAAGAGACATTTACATGCCTCCAGTGCAGGCTTCGGCCTACACTCTGCTCCTCCTGCTGTCCCTGGGCTCCAACACTGCTGGTTGCTGCCCGGAAGTGCTGATTGCACAGAGACAAACACCTTGACAATGTGTTAGTGGGGTTCAGTAACGCTTGCTGCTCCCCTGCTGTGTATCCGGCAATGTGTCATGTGACCGCCACGCTGGCACAACTACTTAAATTTAAGGGAACCTGTCCCCCCCCAGGCGTTTGTTACTGAAAGAGCCACCTTGTGCAGCAGTAATGCTGCACAAGGAAAAGGTGCCTCTTTTCGTTGTGCTCCTTGCACACGCTGAACCTAACACTTATGAAATGTGTCTCCTCACACCGTAAAACCGTCCCGGAGGTGGGACTTTCCTTTGTAATGTGACGTAGCACAGCCGTCATTCCTACCCCCTTGGCGCCGTGCGCCGCCTCCTCAGCGTTGTTTGATTCTGTCCCAGAGCCTGCGCTGTTATGTTATCCCTTGGCCAGGCACACTTAGCGCTGCCTGTCTTCTGACATCATTTGGTGTCAGGCTGGCTGCGCCTGTGCGGCCGCGCTGCCCGAGATCCCGCCTCGCAGTGTCTCCTGATTTAATCACACTGCGGGCCTGGGATCCATGGGCATGCGCAGTGCATATCTTCACCTCAGGCTCTCACTCATCTCCCTCCCCCTTCTTCAGACTGTGCGCCGTCAGCTGATCCCTAATACCATGCCACGGCCGTGACGCCGCACAGTCTGAAGAAGCTGGAGAGAGGGGAGTGAGAGGCGAGGATATGCACTGCGCATGCCCATGGATCCTAGGCCCACAGTGGGATTACATTAGACGACACTGCGAGGCGGGATCTCGGGCAGTGCGGCCGCACAGGCGCAGTCAGCCTGACACCAAATGATGTCAGAAGACGGGCAGCGCTAAGTGTGCCTGGCCAAGGGATAACATAACAGTGCAGGCTCCGGGACAGAATCAAACAACGCTGAGGAGGCCGCGCACGGCGCCAAGGGGGTAGGAATGACGGCTGTGCTGCGTCACATTAAAAAGGAAAGTCCCACCTCTGGGACGGTTTTACGGTGTGAGGGGACATATTACATAAGTGTCTAGTTTAGCATTTGCAAGGAGCATAATTAAAAGAGCCAACTTTTCCTTTTGCAGCATTAGTGCTGTACAAGATGGCTCTTTCAGCAACAAACGCCTGGGGGGGTTTAAAGGTTCCCTTTCAACTTGCTTCAGTGCAGGCTTCGGCCTATACTCTGCTCCTCCTGCTGTCCCTGGGCTCTAACACCGCCAGTTGGTGCCCGGAAGTGCTGGCTGCACAGAGAGAAACACCCGCCAATGTGTCAGTGGGGTTCAGTAACGCCAGCTGTTCCCCTGCTGTGTAGCCGGCATCGTGTCCTGCAAACGCCACGCAGACACAGCAACTGAAATCGAAGGGAACCTGCCCCCCCAGGCGTTTGTATGTATAACAGCCACCTTGTACAGCAGTAATGCTGCATTTGTACAAGGTGGCTCAATAAGTTTTTCTCCTTGCACACGTCGAACTCAACACGTATAAAATGTGTCCCCTGATACCATTAAACCGTCCCTGAGGTGTGACTTTCCTTTGTAATGACACGCAGCAACCCCCTTGGTAGTGCTGCCCGTCTTCTGACATCATTGGTTCGCAGGATGGCTGCGCCTGTGCGGCCGCTCTGCCCGACACAACGCCCCTAGGTGTCTTATTTATTTTGACTGCGAGGGTGTGATTGATGGGCATGAGCAGTGCATATCTTCGCCTGTCACTCATCTCCTTCTGCCGTCTTCAGACTGTGCGGCTTCATGGCCATGGCATGTGATAAGGGATCAGCTGACGCCTCACAGTCTGAAGCAGGTGTAAGGACATGAGTGAGAGGCGAACATATTTAGTGCGCACAGCCATGAATCCCAGCCCCGCAGTGTGAATAAATGAAAAAACACTGCGGGGCTGGGATTCATGGGCATCGCGAACCGTTCCAGTAACGTCAGCTGGTCCTCGGTAGTTCCATTGGCTCTTGGACCTTTGGCTACCCATCATGGTTCCAGTACCGTCAGCTGATTCCGGGCAGAGCCTCTGGCTTAGGTGCCTCCTTCTGGGTATCCGAGTTCCACCAACGTCAGGTGGTCCTTGGTAGTGCTTTCTGGCACGGGTACCTCCTGCTTAGTAACCGGGTTCCAGTAACGTCAGCTGGTCCTCAGTAGTTCCATTGGCTCTTCGAAATTCGGGTAGCCATCCGAGTTCCAGTTCCATCAGCTGGTTCTCGGCATTTTCTCAGCCTTCTTGTACCTTCTGCTACATTCCCAAGTTCAAGACCCTAAAGATGACGACCCGGAAGACCACCCCTAAGATGACGACGACACCAGAGACGACAACCACTGAGATGAAGACGACCCTGGAGACGATGACCCTGAAGACCACCCCGATGACGACGACGACCCCAGAGACGACCACCCTGGAGACAATGACATGGAAGACCGAGAAGCAGAAGAACAAGAGGCTGCAGAACAAAGAGCAGAAGAACATTAAGCATAACACTAAACATCAGAGCAAAAGATATTATCTAAATTATAAGCAGAAGAAGACTAAGCAGCGTATGGGGGTGAGTCCGTTCCTCCTCATGGTGCCCCTGGATAAAGCCTGCTGCTGCAGGCCAAACTGAACGAGGACAAATCCTGTTATAACTCTTTTGTGACAGGCAGAACGGAAGGTGTAATCTTCAAACTTTCATAGATAACAACTACACGAATGCCTCTCACAAAGAAAAATATGATGAAGTAGAATATGAAGAAGAATAATAGTTGAAAAAAAAGAATATGAAGAATGTAACAAAAAAAAATAGGTAGCAGATGAAGAAGAAGAAGTTGATGTCAAAGATGCTGCAGCTGAGGATGATGAAGAAGAAAGTGTGGGAGAAGTTAAAAAAAGGACAAGGGCATGGAAGTAGTGAAACATCAATATCTGACAAAATAAAAAAAAAATTCACATAGTCAATATCTTGGTAAATCCGAATGTCTTAAAAAAATTAAATAAAATTCCTGCTATTCTATTTGATTGGGCTAAACCTCTGTGCCTTATGCAGCTATCAGGGAGCCTTATAAGGCAGCCTAATAAGCTACAGAACTGATGCAAAAAAAAAGGTGGTGTTGGACAGTGGAAATCGCTACAGCACAAGCAGTTTGGGAGTTAATCTTCCCTCCCTAACTATATCCCTTCTTCTGAAGCTGCAGCTACCTCTCCCTATGCTAAGATCGGCAGAAGTAAGATGGCGGTCGGCGTGCACGCCCCTTTATAGCCCCTGTGACGCCTCAGAAAGTAAGCCAATCTCTGTCATGCCCTTCTCTAAGATGGTGGGGACCGAGACCTATGTCATTCCGCTGCCCACACTCTGCGTCCTCCTTCATTGGCTGAAAAATGGAACTGAAAGCATCATATGAAACGCGACTTTGGCGCACAGATCGCCGACCTCATGGCCAATCCCACACTAGGATCGGGTTGGGTTTCATGAAACCCGACTTTGTCGAAAGCCTGCGATTTTTTAATTTGTCCGATCCGTTTTGCTCAACCCTAGTCCTAAAGCCTCAAAGAATCTGTCCAGACACATGTTTAGGGCCAGAAGCAGGAAAAGAGAAAGCCATGACTGAGGTCCCTCGCGCAGTAAGGAAATGATTATCCCCACCCGCAGACTCTTATCTCCAGAAGATCGGGGTCTAAGAAAAAAAAAAAGCTTGCAACTCTCCTTAAAAGTATAAAATCTCTCCCTCTCCCCAGATAAGGTATCTGGGAGCTTGACTGTAGGTTCAGGAGAGTGCAAAGAGACATCAACAGTGTCAAAGTGCTTACAGTCAGTCTGCAATGATTTAACTGTGTCAGAAAGCTCCCTTTGTAGGTGGTTATGAGACTAGGACAAGGCTCTCTGTTCCACAAACAGGTCTTGTATCATAACTGTCAAACTGTCCATTTGATCCACCCAGGCATGGAGTGGATCCATAGCAAACAGAGCAGAGGAAAAAAAATGCAGAAATCCCTTTAAATGTATTGGTCAGCTATAATGTCATGCTGCTGCAGTGCAGTGCAGTGCAACCTCCACCAGGGGGAGCTTGAGAGGGAAGTGAGACTGCACACACAGAGAGCAAGAGATCAGTACACCAGAAAGGGCAATATACGGTACAATAGGGACAAACAGTAACGGAGTCAATAGCCAAGCCAGGAGGTCAGAACCGGAGAATCAAACAGATAAACAGATAGAGAACCGCTGGGAAAAGGGCAGACAGAGGGAATTAACAGACACAGGACAAGTCAGGGTTCACAGCAGGACAAATCAAGAGCTACCAGCAAGGTCAGATTCACATGTCGAATGCAGAACTATAGCTGACACTGCCAGCATGATTTACGGGAGCTAAATAGCAAACCTGAACCCAGAATGAAGCACAGCAAAATTAACCCTTGACATGATCTGCCCAGAAAAAGGGCAGACAGGAATAAACCCTGGAACAGATCATGACATCACCAACCAGTAATGAGTGTCACCCAAAATTTTTATAATGTGAGCGTCACGTGAAACACAGCGCAGCATAAAGTCAGCCATGCATGCCAGACTGCCAACAGGCAAGACTTCAGTGTCCTCACCAACAAGACGACTGACTATGCTGTCCTCCTCCTTCTCATCCTCCTCCTCCCTGTCCTCAGGCCATCCCTGCTGAACAGACGGTATGACAGCTGTGTTTGTAGTACCGTCTATAGCGTATGAAAATAGCTACTGTTCTTCCTTCTCCTCCTCATTGCCTACCAATCCACATTGAGAAGACGTGAGGCTGGGCTAAGTGTAATCCCCATGTATGGTTCCTTGCTCCATGTCCTCGTGCAGAGAAGTTTTCAGAATGCTCAGAAGCGGGATGGTTTTGGAGGATGGTACATATGTCGGACATCCATGTCCACACCTGAGGTCTTATGTGTGGAATCTGAACTGAATATCGATGGCCTTCTTGATGTTGGCAGTCAACAACTCCTTTCCAACATATGCAGCGTAGAGTTCCAGCACATGGGGATATCACACACCAGTCTGTGAGCTGGAAGCTGAAAACGCTGCTGAAGCATGGCAAGGGTGGCTGAAGCTGCAGCTGACTTTCTAAAGTGGGCAGACAGATGGCGTACTTTCACTAGCAGATCCGGCATCTCCGGATAGCTTTTCAGAAAACGTTGAACCACGAGGTTAAGCACATGAGCCAAGAGAGGTGCGTGTGTGAGCTCGCCTTGCCTCAGAGCTGCCACCAGTTTACGGGCATTGTCACACATGACAATACCTGGCTGTAGGTTCAGCAGTGGCATCCAAACATCTGACTGCTCTTTCAGCGCTGTCCACAAATCTTCTGAATTGTGGGGTTTGTCACCTATGCAGACTAGCTTCAGCACAGCCTGTTGCCGCTTGGCTGAGGTAGTGCTGCAGTGCTTCCAGCTTCTGACTGATGTGTTGATTTCAGAGATGGAGGATAAAGAGGAGGAAGTGCAGGAGCTGCAGACTGTGGGGGCAACCCTGATTTACATAGGGCCAGAAATCCTTGGCGTGGGGAGGATGTGTTCCATCCCAAGGTCTGACAGGGTCCCGGCTTCCACTATGTTAACTCAGTGTGCCGTCAGTGAGGTGTACCGTCCCTGCCCACAAGCACTTGTCCATGTGTCTGTGGTTAGGTGGACTTTCCCTGTAACAGCATGTTGTGGGACACATGCTGGTGTAATGCCGGTACGGCACACTGGGAGAAATAGTGGCGACAGGGGATCGAGTACCTTGGGACAGCCGCCGCCATCAGGTTGCAGAAAGCTTCCGTCTCAATGAGCCTAAAAGGCAACATTTTTAGTGCAAGAAGAAGATAAATATTAGAATTTAGGACTGTGGCCTGTGGGGCGTTGGCTGGGTATTTCCGCTTGCGTTCCAAAGACTGGGGTATAGACAACTGAAGGCTGTGCTGGGACAAGGACATGGACAGGCTTGATGATGGTGCTGCATGACTGTGGGCAACAACAGGTGCAGGACTAGAGGCATCTTCACATGCACGGTGTACTGCGGATTGGCTTCTACGCAAAACAGTGGAAGAAGCAGTGGTGTGACCTGCAGACAGTCGTCCTGGAACCTGGGTTTCAGCCCACAAAGTCAGGTGCTTTGCTACCATGTGCCTGATCATGCTCGTGGTGGTCAGGCTGGTTGTTTGGCCTGCTTATGCGGGCATGGCAGGTGCTGCAAATGGCCTGTTTGGGGTTATCGGCAGGGTCTTTAAAAAATAACCAGACTTGGTAAGATCTAACAGTTGGAATGGCAACTTCCCTCATGTTGGTGTTATGTGGAATGGATGCATGCCTTCTGTCTGTGGCCACCACACTGCTTCTTCCTGCTTGTTGGGGTGATATGCCTTTTTTCCCATGTGTGCTGCTGCCCTCGCTCTGCATGTCCTCCTGCCAGGTTAGATCAGTCACATAATCATCCACCACCTTGTCTTACACATCGGCACCCTACTCCTCCGCCTGACTTTCTGGCAATTGTGTCTTGTGATCGTCCACCTCTTCTGACACTTTCCCACCATCGCCTTCATGTGACCGGGGCTGGTCAAAGCTTTGGGCATCTCTAAATGCGATCTCATCTGTCCCCATTTCAAGTTGACCGGCCCAGAGTTCTGAATCTTGAAATGGAAAACTGAACAGCTCTTCAGAGTGTCCAAGTGTGGGATCAGTTGACTCAGGACACTCGGCATGGTGGAAGGAGGGAGGATCAGTGTGAGGAATATCCGGGCCACACTCACAGCTACTTAGACTTGACCATGTGGAAGACATGGTGGTGGTGGTGGCTAAGTGACTGGAAGCATTATCCGCTATCCAACCAACAACCGTTTCACACTGCTCTGGCTTCAATAGTGGTGTGCTGCGGTCCCCTAGAATGTGGGACCAGAAGGTCCATCGAGAAGATGTGGGTCTTTGTTGTTTCCCACTGCCTCATCCTCTACCATGCACCATCATCATCACATCCACTTACCCATCCCTAGCCCCTTGCCTTGCCCATTTTAAATGGACTACTGCACTATTTCAAAAGTTCAACACAAATGTATTTATTTGGAGTGAAATATCTGATCAGTATGCCTGCAAATCTACGATTTTTCAAACACAAACACCAGGCAGGCCTCAGCTTGACATAACAGACTATATTCTATTTTGGCTTTTTTGTGAATTTAATTTATGCAAAATAGTGCTGTATATAAGTAGAGTAACAGATAGGAAAAAACAGTGGCAAAACTGCCCACAATGTCCAAGCTTGGAGCACGCAGATATATGAGGCCTGCCGTCGAAATACCACACTGCCAAAAATGTGGCCTTTTTATTTTTTTATGCAAAATAGTGTTGTATATAATTAGAGTAACAGCAAAAACAGTGGAAAACTGGCCTAAAATGCCCAAACTTGGAGCACGCAGATATATGAGGCCGGTCACGGAAATACCACACTGCCAAATATGTGGTCTGCTTTTTTAGTTTAATGCAAAATAGTGCTGCATATAAGTTGAGTAACAGACAGGAAAAAAAAGTGGTAAACCAGACTACAATGCCCAAACTTGGAGCAAGCAGATATATGAGGCCTGTCACAGAAATACCACACTGCCAAATATGTGGCCTGTTTTTTTTTATGCAAAATAGTGCTATTTATAATTAGAGTAACAGACAGCAAAAAAAGTGGTAAACCAGCCTACAATGCCCAAACTTGGATCACGCAGATATATATGAGGCCTGTCACGGAAATACCACACTGCCAAATGTGTGTCCTGTTTTTTTGTAAAATGCAAAATAGTGCTGTATATAAGCAGAGTAACAGACAGCAAAAACAGTGGCAAAATGGCCTAAAATACCCAGACTTGGAGCACGCAGATATATGAGGCCTTTTTTGATGAATTTAAAACACACAAAAAAAACAGTGGCACAAGGCTAGCACACACAACTATGCTATGTACTGTATGACTGACAAACTATGATTTTTAAAAGAACTTGGCACTCAGTATTTGAAAGTTATTTTTGCTTCCTTTTATTAGTGCATCCAGACAAAAAATAGCTAGTGAACGTTTTCGGTCCGGCAAAGGACCTTCATCAGACAATTCTTTGACATGAACTATAAGGTGAAAAGAAAGGACTTCACAAAACATGAATTGTCACATGATGAAGAGATATTGATATACAATATTAAATAATCATATAATGATAAGTAAATATGAGCAACGTAGATCTAAACAAAACAAAACTAAAAAGCGAGCTCTATTCGTGAGTGCTCAGTGAACGGTGGAGGTTCTGGTGAGGCTGCAGAACATACTGTAAAACCAATATAAGGGAAATAAAACAGTGATATGACTATATACATGACTACGTATATATATGAGACATCGTGATTACTCGTAAATCCCGCCCCCTGCACAGTAGCTCCGCCCCACCACATATAATCCCGCCCCCCAGCCCATTACCACACACAATCCCGCCCCCACCACATTACCACACACAATGCCGCCCCCCCACCACATCACCACACACAATCCCGCCCGCCCACCACATCACCACACACAATCCCGCCCACCACATCACCACACACAATCCCGCCCGCCCACATCACCACACATAATCCTGCCCCCCACCACATTACCACACATAATCACACACCCCACGACATTACCACACATAATCCCGCCCCCCACCATATTACCACACATAATGCCGCCCCCACCACATTACCACCATTACCACAGATAATCCCGCCCCCACCACACATAATCCCGCCCCCACCACATCACCACACATAATCCCGCCCCCACATTACCACACATAATCCCGCCCCCCACCACATTGCCACACATAATCCCACCCCCCACCACATTACCACAGATAATCTCGCCCCATACCACATTACCACACATAAAGCCGGCCCCCACATTACCACTCGAGGCTCCATCCCCACACAATAACACACGAGGCTCCGTCCCTCCACATTACCACACAAGGCTTCGTCCCCACACATTACCACACGAGGTTGTCCCCACACATTACCACACGAGGCTCCATTCCCCCACATTACCACATGAGGCTCTGTCCCCACACATTACCACATGAGGCTCCATCCCCACACATTACCACATGAGGCTCCGTCCCCACACATTACCACACGAGGCTCCGCCCCCCCACATTACCACATGCAGCACTTCCTTTCTATGTAATTCAACCACTTCAGCCAAGGTAAACGTACATTTAATTGCATCCGCATTCTCCAAAACAAAATGAGCCAAGAAGAGTCGCCAGGTCCATCTCACAGGCCGCAGGAAAATCTGGACAACGATGCAGTAGCTGATCGACAACAACAATATCGACTAAATCATAGGATTGTTGTCATTATTTACTTTAGTTTAATGACCAGCCGCGTTAATTAGATAGCAATGAGCGTGCCGAGCGTTAGCTGGCTGGAAACAGCTAGTACAAATAATAAAGGTTAAAGAATCCTAGAGAAACTAAGTAGTGAAGGATACATAGTGGAATATTCCTTTCATAGAGAGACCACGATCTAATCTAGGACATTTGATACAGGTATCGGTGAGGGTCTAGACAGCCAATAACAGTGAATATCAAGTGAAAGACCTAGAAAACATGAGCAGGCATTAGATGATAACATGTGTACGCAATATAAAACAAATAGTGTAACATACCTAGTGACCAATACAGAATGATAAAGAACACCCATGCTTGAATTATAAGATAAAAGGAGTAAAAGTAGTAGAAGGATATGTGCTATGATAAACTGTACCTGGATGTGGAAGCAAACCAGAAAGGATTAGAGAGCATTAAACTAATGGCAGCCTGCTGCAGCGGGTAAATGGCTATGAAGGACAAGAAAAAAGAAAAAAAGAACACAGGTGATATATGGGGCTAGAGATAATACTAGATTAGGTACTAGAGAATATAGCACAATAGTGCAAAATACCTGGGGGGTAGGACACCACTCAAAAGGAGAAAAAGCGCTGGGGTCTGAAGCAAAAGGGTTGCGGGAGCAAAGCGTTGTAAAAGAGGTGTATATAAATTAGAAGCAGGGAGATGAAAGAGGGGGCAGGGGACGCACCGTCCCACTCAATATACCTGTGTCCGCATCAAAGGAGAAGGAGAGCGGCAGTGCGCCGTACAGCAGGAGCAATGCTGCAGCGCTGTAAGACTTCCGGGTTTAAATCCCTGCAAGAGGTGGCGTCATCACGGGCATGTGACCGCCCGGGGAGCAAGAGCACATGTGCAGAGACCCAGAAGGGGAGCGAAAAAAAGGAGGAGAAGACAGAGCTCGTAATAGCACATGCAAGGGCATAATAAGAGCCAGGTGGGTATAGTAAACTCAAGAGTCCTGACGGGGAGGAAATGTAAAAGGTATAGAGGCAAGGGAGAGAGAGGAAGAGAAGGCTGCAGCAAAATAATAGAAAATAAAGAAAAGAGGGAAACGGACCAGTCTATGACCAAAGACAAATAAAACAGTGCTAAATCTAATATGCACTATACCATATAAAGTGATAGTGGTGCCCAGTGCGGTGAAAAGGAGTCATGTTACCGATTCTAAAAAGAAGAAGAAGAACATTGAGTTAAAAACAATATACAAGTACAAAGTCATAACACTACTGTATAAACATTTACAAAAAGGATGACAAATCATATTCCCTATTGAGCCCTTTGGGCTCAAGGGTCTGGAGTGTAAATATCCAGAAAGCTTCCCTTTTTTTAAGCATTTTGGTCCTGTTGAGACCTCTCCTATTGGGATCAATTTGTTCCAGAACTTGGAACCTAAGTTGGGAGATGTTATGATTTTTTTCGTGGAAGTGATATGAAAGGGGCAAGTGGGTTTTTTACACCAAATGGTCGACTTATGTTGTGACACCCTGTCCTTAATTGATTGAGTGGTTTCACCCACGTAGGCTAAGCCGCATGGGCACTTTATTATGTAGACAACATATGCGGACTCGTATGTGTAGAAGCCCTTAATAGGGATACCTTTACCCGTATGGGGATGACAAACCTTTGGACCTTTTGGTACATTGTTGCATTGAAGGAAACTCAAGCAAGGAATGGTACCCTGTTTTTGCGTCTGCAAAAAAAGTTTGCCTAGGTAGAAAGATTTTGGAGCCCACATCTGCTTTCACCAATCTGTCCCGTATTTGTATACGTAGTCATGTATATAGTCGTATCACTGTTTTATTTCCCTTATATTGGTTTTACAGTATGTTCTGCAGCCTCACCGGAACCTCCACCGTTCACTGAGCACTCACGAATAGAGCTCGCTTTTTAGTTTTGTTTTGGTTAGATCTACATTGCTCATATGTACTTATCATTATATGATTATTTAATATTGTATATCAATATCTCTGCATCATGTGACAATTCATGTTTTCTGATGTCCTTTCTTTTCACCTTATGTATTTATAGTTCATGTCAAAGAATTGTCTGATGAAGGTCCTTTGCCGGACCGAAAACGTTCACTAGCTATTTTTTGTCTGGATGCACTAATAAAAGGAAACAAAAATAACCTTCAAATACTGAGTGCCAAGTTCTTTTACTATTGTCTTATGGGTTGAAGACCCTACTTGAGCACCAACAGCACCTACTCTATTGAGTGCTGTGTTTCCCTCTAGTTGAAACTATGATTTTTAAACAGGCCTCAGTCTGACAGAACACACTGTATATATTTTTTTTTTGGGGGGTGAATTTTTGGGAAAAAAAAATGCAACTAGGTATATAGCAAAGAAGCTGCAACAGCAGCAGCAGACAGTTATGGAGCTTTGAGAGGGATACAGTGGGAGCAATGGACGCACATACAGTGCCTGCAGGCCTTGCACTGATGTGGATATGCTGTGCCCTGCCTACCTAGCGCTGCAATATCGGGACCCACGAATTAGCCCTAAAAAGGACTGTTGGTTTCTCAGGAGTTTTGGATTTAACAGTTGCAGACCTACACTAACTATAAAAACCACCATTCTGATCCTATCTCGGCAGCCCTCCCTACTCTCACTGAATCTGGAGCAGAATGCGGCGAGCAGGGCAGCGCCAGGTCTCTTATACTCGGGATGATGCTGTGCGGCCAAGCCAAATCACTGCACGACCACAACAAAGATGGCTTCGGCGTTTCATGGCCTGGCAGACAATCTCTGCAGCGGGATTGGTTGGGTCTCTAAAGTCCGACAAAAATACTGGGTGGATACACCAGTTACCAGCGAATAATCCCGGAAATGCTCGGTGCTCACTGAGTACACCGAGCATAGTGATACTCGGACGAGTAACGAGTAGTGGCGAGCACGTTTGCTCATCACTAATAACAATGTATGGGTTCCTGATAAGATACATATATTAGCGAATACATCCAAATTTATGTTTTTTTCTAGGTATATATGTGTCTGTATGTGGGCACTTTGTATGCAGGTGTCTGTATGAAGGTGGTCTGTGTATAACCATTTGTCTATATGTATGCAAGTGCTCTATGCATGCATGTGTCTGTATGTATGTGCTCTGTTTGCACATATTTGTATGTGTCCTGTGTATAAATATATGTGTGTGCATGTATGTGATTGGTGTATACTTGTGTGTCTGCTATGTGTGTAGACATATGTAACACCTGCACTGGGAACTGTCAGGGCAGCTTCTGGTATACTGGGACTTACAGACACTAAGAAGAGCTTTGCAGCTGCTGTTAAACAGGGACCTACAGACATTAGCAGATTTTCCCCTGAGCTGCAGTGGACTACAATTCCCAGGTACCCTTGTTTCAGTCAGAAGACACAGCCTGGATTGGATGAGGAGGGACTTGAAGGGAGGAGCTGGGCAGAAAGTGAAAGCAAGAGTGCAGAGAAAGAAGTGAACGTGGCAACTTGCTGTGAGAGACTGAGCACGGCGGATTTGCATCCCTCTACGCTGCATTGTTGTTGTCCCCTCGGATATACTCGCGCAGCTGGAGAGAGTGCGGCTTTCTTTTACCCTCTGAAGCAAGTTACATCAAGAACTTGGAGAGTTCTGCCGGCACTCCCACCATATAAAGGACTGAATCCGGCCGCCCCCAGCTGGTGTTCAGCGAAACATCCGACCGTTGGAAACACGCAGTGATGCCCTTCTGAGACTTGTGGTCCTACCAGCGCTATTTACAGTGAGTACACTACAGCCCAGATTATTGCCATTAATATTCATCTAAGTGCACCAACTGTTCTAATTTGTGCGCCAACAATCCGCGCCAACTGGGCCCCAACGTTAGGACTGAGTTAAACCAGAAGAAACAAAAAACCCTGCTACGTTATACTTGCAGGGTTGAAGTAGAATTAGAGTGTGATGTGTATATGACTTTGACAGAGCACAGTTATTTGTATTGCATGTTATCCTTTTAAATCCATCTCATTTATGCTGCATAGCAATAAACCTGTTAAACTGTTTTACTCCTGATCCCTGTGAGTGTGTACTGAGTGTGGCAGGGGCTTCCCGAGTCAGCCCCTGGCAGAAGATAATAGTCCTTCTGCAGTCCCAGAGAGAGCTCCAATCAAGATTCGGGTGGAGGCACTGCACCCTGGAGAGGTGAGACCCCCCATAACACCCAGTGTACCGTGGTAGCCCTAAAGGGGTGTTACACATATATGTGTGTAACACACAATGTGTATGTCACATACTGTGTGTGTATGTAGCATCCTCTTATAAATCTCAACTGCAAAGACAAGAGTTTATAGGTGTAAACATGACAGCAAACGACCAACAAATGAGCAAAATGCTGCTCATTCAGTGGGCCATTGGATTGGTTTTGGTGGAACAAAAACCATTGATCTCATCAGCAAATCACTCGGTGCAAACAGCAGATGTGGTGCTGATAATATGATACTTTATGGGGACAGATTGATCTACTGGTGATCGTTCTGTGCCCAAAATTTGTCATCGTGTAAAGAGGCCGATAAAATAGCACCAAACGACTTCAATATTGTCAATAGTGCTCATTTAGCGGTCTGAACTCAGTGCAAGTAAATGTAACCTAAATGTTTGCGTGTGATGGTGTAATATGTGAGCATTTAGGGCCCTACTATACATTTTTGCCCAGGGCCCCACTTGGTGTAAAACCAGCCCTGCTATCAAGGTATAGGTGAAATACAACAAATCCTGTACTCAACTTATTGAATACTCTGCTGGCCAGTGCCCCTCCACTAATGAGTGACAGCTACGGACAGTGGTTGGCGGCAACAGTCATGGAGGGATATATGTAGCGCCCCCACCGCTGCAGGGCCGAGGGGTACCCGGCACCGGGCCTCTGAGTCTCGGTTCTGGGGTTGTCACGGTAGCTAGACCCGGTCCGTGGCCCTGCCTGCGCGGGGGCTTCCAGGGAAAGGGTGTTGTATAGTGGTGATGTTACGGTGCAGTGTAGGCCGCAGTAAATAACGAGGACACCAGGTTGCAGTCTCTTTACCTCTTTACTGATGAATTCAGGGTCCTCAGTCCGGAATACGGTTAACCAGGCTGCGCAAGTCCGGCCGGTCCGATGGCACCTCCAGAGTTCCCTTTGCAGATGGAAATCTGTGCCTTCCTGCTAGCGCTATGTGTTGTGGTCCTCCCCTGCTGTGCTTACAGGATAGTCCCCACAACTGTTGTGTCTGTTTCTCGTGTTCCCTCACAACTTGATCGGATGATGTTCTTCTCCTCCGTCCCTCCCTGATGTTCTGGTTAGGACGCACCCGTATGACGGGTAGGCTCGGAGCTCTTCCGGGACCCTAGAGTCGCCCCTCTCCTAGTGTGCCCCCTATGTCTTCGTAGGTGATTTAGGTGAGACAGCCCGCCTGTAACTGACTGTCCTGCCGTTGGTTTGAAGTATTGCCTGGAGCTCTATACTTCCTCGGCGTTCCGGCCGCCGGCTGTGCGCCTCAGTAGGATGTTGCCTCGGTCTAACAGCACGACTCCCACTGGTATTCTCCTTCTTGCTTTGATCTCGTTTCTCACTCAGCACAATATATCTCGCTTCTGATCCTTTCTTAGGGCACCGCCGCTATCCTGAGCAGGCACGGTCCCGTAACGTTCTCTCTCGTTGCCAGGCCTCTGTCAGGATCCCACCCCTGACAGGGACCCTACCGAATCTTCCCCCACAACACCCTCTGCCACAAGGTGTTGCCTGGTTCCAACCCAGTCAGCTTTCTCTGATCTAACTTCCTGCCTGATTCCCAGTTTTACCAGACTGTGAGGAGTGGCCTAATGAATAGTACCCTTAGCTCCCCCTGGAGGCCCGACTGTGAAATGTATTGGTGTATGTGATACCTGGTCAGATGAACTCCTTCAGTGCCATCAGACATACCATAGCCCCCCTTAGCGGCAGAGCATCAGTACTGCAATGACCAGGACTCTGGGGAGCTGCACTCCCCCCCGGTTAAATCCAGTACTCCTGGACTGGGAAGAAAACAACAATACATGTCAGCAAAAAGACATACAATTTTGAAAATGCAATAACAATAAGCAAGTTTGAACAGAGCTTCCCTTTATGGGAGGTGAGGACACTTGAACGTTACAAACATGGCTAGATATTATAGATAACAGTCTATAAATAACTTCTCTTACCCAACCGGGTATTCTACTTAGTGCAAACTTTGAACCATAATTTAACATTGCCTTTAAGGACGTATAAGCTTAACCCACTAAAGAACTATTCTTAAAACACTATAACACTGATCAACGGTTCTTCATTTTCTTTCTTTATATCTGCAGGACCGCCTTTCCTAACTGCTCCAGGCCTGCTGCCTCTCCTTTCTGTTACAGGACCGCCCCTTTCTGCCCGGGCCTACTGTCTTTCCACTGCTATACACGGTATAGAACGTATCATCCATCTTTCAGTTCAAGATTACTGAGCCATTCCTGTATGGCTCCTAGGAGGACTCACTGATTAACCCTGTACGGGTTCACTTTCTGTCCTCATTCTCTAACACATTATTGAACATTTCTTACAATTAACTAGCTTTCTACATATAACTTTACATATAAGCACTATCACTATTTTTCTTAAGGCATCATTAGACTCTAAGTGCTATGAGTGAACGTTCCCTTTAAGAGGGGACCAAGTCTCTATGAAGTAGTGCAACTCCTCAGGCTGCAAGTCCGTACACAGCAAGGACTCCGGTGCGGGTTCCAAGAACCGTGTCTTCGCAAAGAGTCCTTCTTTGATGTAAAACCAGTAGAGAGCACCTTTAAAGGGCCACTGTCACCCCCTCCAGCCGTTATAAACTAAAAGAGCCACCTTGTGCAGCAGTAATGCTGCAGTCTAACAAGGTGGCTCTTTTGGTTCTTGATTAAGTTATTACCTCAATAAAGCGATTTGAAAATTGTCCACAAAGACCAGCTATTGTACCGGGAGGCGGTCCGAAGCGTCCTGTATGAATCCCCCAACGGCCGTCACTCTTCTCTTCAGGGGCGCTGGTTTCCGCCCCCTGAGCGCTGTTATCTTCTGAAATCTGGCGCTTGCGCTGTTCTTTCCTGCCTGGGGCCTGCGCAGTGTTTACTGTGAGTCACAGCACAGACGCAGGGTGCCTGACTGCGCCTGTGCCGGCAGTGCGGCCGCCCTGTTACTGAATCCCCACCCCGCACTGTGTTATTCATTATGCACAGTGCGGGGCGGGGATTCAGTAACAGGGCGGCCGCACTGCCGGCACAGGCGCAGTCAGGCACCCTGCATCTGTGCTGTGACTCACAGTAAACACTGCGCAGGCCCCAGGCAGGAAAGAACAGCGCAAGCGCCGGATTTCAGAAGATAACAGCGCTCAGGGGGCGGAAACCAGCGCCCCTGAAGAGAAGAGTGACGGCCGTTGGGGGATTCATACAGGACGCTTCGGACCGCCTCCCGGTACAATAGCTGGTCTTTGTGGACAATTTTCAAATCGCTTTATTGAGGTAATAACTTAATCAAAAACTAAAAGAGCCACCTTGTTAGACTGCAGCATTACTGCTGCACAAGGTGACTCTTTTAGTTTATAACGGCTGGAGGGGGTGACAGTGGCCCTTTAAGAAGGTGCAAACTATATACAAGGAGTTTGTATCATGCATTGTTCATGATTCTGCAGTTCTTGATAACTGATGCAAAAAGTGAAAAACAAACAAAAAGCAATAGGGATCCCGGGTCAACAAAGGGATCCATTTCAGAGTTAACCCTGGACGGGTTTTAGCAGCAACAAGCAGGAAACAAACAGTTAAATGAACTATATACATACTAATAAGCATTCTTGCTTTTACATTTTCTGGCTGCCCCCACCGAGGCTTTACCTGGCAGGTGGCCCTCTGCGGCCCAGGCAGGTCGGACTCCAAGTCTACTCCCGATGCCAGGTGTACCCCATGGGTTCGGGTCTTCTGCATGACCAGGTCGTGCGCTGCCATGAGTGTCTGCGTGGGTCTATGGATGATGCTGGCAGAGGCTGCAGCAGCGGCTTCAGCGGCAAGCTCCTCCCCCTCGGTTCGGGATACTGCCAGAACGGCTGTACAACGCTGCATATCCCGGGCCCACCAGTTGCTCCCCTGCAGATGCCGGCGATATGTCACCACGTCTCCCGGTTTCAGGAGGGACTTCGCACCATCCTCACTCAGGCAGGGCTCCACCTCGTCCCGGGTGATGCGAACTCGCAGGGCCATTCCAATTTCCTGGACGAAGCCTTTCCCCTCCCGGGGCAGGTAAACAATCACAACGCCCCACTTTGGCTGGGAGCCCTCCAGCAGCTCGCCTCGCGCCTCCCGCTCCACTTCTCGCTGGAACTCCGCGATCAGATGGTTCCGATATTCTCCCCAGGGGAAGGGCCCGAGGTCGTACCCCCCCGGTGCATTGGCACCAGACGGCGGGGGCACTGGGGCGCCAATGGTCGCAGCAGCGGCCGGGTCGGGTGCAGAGGGGAGGCGGCCTCCCCGGGGGTCGCGGCACTGGGTACCTTCACTTGAGGTAGCTCGCCTGGCGCCACTCCCCTCTCCTGAGGGAGGCGTACGAGCTGGGGACCACCCAGGCACGGGATGCCCCACCGGCAGCTCCCAGGGATCCAAATCCTCCAACGGGGGCATATCGGAATAGTTCCCCGGCGACGGGGGTCGGTGCGGGGCCATCCTTTTCCACAGGCCTTCACTGGTCTCCAGTCCCACCTCATCTGAGTCATGGTTTCGTTTCTTCGGTTTCCGCCCGCCACAGAAAATCAGAAGGCGGGTCTCGACTGCTGAAGGACACGTCCTCAGGATGCAGAAATACTTAGACTGGGCGGCCATTGTCCTTCGCGCTCTCCAGCTTGTCTACGCCCACTCCACGCCCCTCTTCTTCTCCTGCGCTCTCCTCAGCGCTGCAATGGCGGCGGTTTTGGCAGTAATCCTTGTAGTAATGGCAATACACAGTCTTTGTAATAAAGCACAGTAAATCACAGTTCCAAGGCACACATGACCTGATTCTTCAGGCTTAAGTAGATCCTGTTCGTGACACCAAGTTTTGTAGCGCCCCCACCGCCGCAGGGCTGAGGGGTACCCGGCACCGGGCCTCTGAGTCTCGGTTCTGGGGTTGTCACGGTGGCTAGACCCGGTCCGTGGCCCTGCCTGCGCGGGGGCTTCCAGGGAAAGGGTGTTGTATAGTGGTGATGTTGCGGTGCAGTGTAGGCCGCAGTAAATAACGAGGACACCAGGTTGCAGTCTCTTTACCTCTTTACTGATGAATTCAGGGTCCTCAGTCCAGAATACGGTTAACCAGGCTGTGCAAGTCCGGCCGGTCTGATGGCACCTCCAGAGTTCCCTTTGCAGGTGGAAATCTGTGCCTTCCTGCTAGCGCTATGTGTTGTGGTCTTCCCTGCTGTGCTTACGGGATAGTCCCCACAACTGTTGTGTCTGTTTCTCGTGTTCCCTCACAACTCGATCGGATGATGTTCTTCTCCTCTGTCCCTCCCTGATGTTCTGGTTAGGACGCACCCGTATGACGGGTAGGTTCGGAGCTCTTCCGGGACCCTAGAGTCGCCCCTCTCCTAGTGTGCCCCCTATGTCTTCGTAGGTGATTTAGGTGAGACAGCCCACCTGTAACTGACTGTCCTGCCGTTGGTTTGAACTATTGCCTGGAGCTCTATACTTCCTCGGCGTTCCGGCCGCCGGCTGTGCGCCTCAGTAGGATGTTGCCTCAGTCTAACAGCACGACTCCCACTGGTATTCTCCTTCTTGCTTTGATCTCGTTTCTCACTCAGCACAATATATCTCGCTTCTGATCCTTTCATAGGGCACCGCCGCTATCCTGAGCAGGCACGGTCCCGTAACGTTCTCTCTCGTTGCCAGGCCTCTGTCAGGATCCCACCCCTGACAGGGACCCTACCGAATCTTCCCCCACAACACCCTCTGCCACAAGGTGTTGCCTGGTTCCAACCCAGTCAGCTTTCTCTGATCTAACTTCCTGCCTGACCCCCAGTTTTACCAGACTGTGAGGAGTGGCCTAATGAATAGTACCCTTAGCTCCCCCTGGAGGCCCGACTGTGAAATGTATTGGTGTATGTGATACCTGGTCAGATGAACTCCTTCAGTGCCATCAGACGTACCATAGCCCCCCTTAGCGGCAGAGCATCAGTACTGCAACGACCAGGACTCTGGGGCGCTGCATATACATAATGTTATCAGTGCAGCTGCCGTCACCCTGATAACACAAGACTAGAGTAAGAACGACACAGAGAGTAGACACAGCGCTTTATTGTGTGACAAACGTGCTGGAACTCATTCTATTTTGGTGGGTTTATTATTCTTCCAGTGAAAATATCAGTAGAAATATCTTTGTTGTAGATGGTGAATAAGAACGGTCGGTCAAATGGGACGTGTGGTGGAAGACTGAGCTTCTTTATTCCAATGGTCGTGGCTGCAGCGGCTTCTGTTCCCTTCTCATCCACTTTCAGCACGGCTTTATGGACAGCCTACAGAGGTTGAGAGCAGAAAAGTCATAAAACATAGGTCACCTGCGCTCTTATTGAGTCTTTAAGGGAGTGGTCAAATTAGGAACATTCCCTCCCACAAGTGCCCCAAGAATCAGCTGCAATGACCAGAGAAGGCAACTGAACGTGTTCTGCTGGACAAATGATGCTCAAATCTTTGGACAAACTATTTTAATAAAAATGTCTTTTTTTACTAAATTATGTTGGGAGGGGCACACTAATTTACATAATTTTCCCCATGGAGCATTACCAATGTGATTCCAGTCAGTCTCATTAAGGAGATTCAGCCCCTGAAAATGATTCTTTGCTCAAACCCAAAATTAATTTTCACCTTTGACACTTTTAGCCTGGAGTCTCCTGTAATTCCGGATAGGTCTGCGTCATCAGAAAATACCTCTGTGATACCAAAATGTTCTAGTTCCTTCACAAGATCAAGTTCTCCGGAGATTGAAAATTTTGGAATTGATAGAATAATCTCTCTGTGCAAAGGGAAGAAGTCTCATTATGTCATAGAAATGTCCCACTAAAAAGTCCATGTTCACACTGCAATCATGATTTTTCAATTGTGCCATTACAATAATAACAAGTTAATTTTCATTTTAAAAAAAACATACTGAGCAACTAACCTGCACACAGGATGACTAGCATACCAGGCACAGCCTGTAAATAGCAGACGTGTTAGTGCAGCTCTGGGGTATACTATAGGATGTAATTCAGAATCAGTACCGGATCAGTAATGTATGTACATAGTGACTACAACAGCAGAATAGTGAGTGCAGCTGTGGATTATAATACAGGATATAACTCGGGTTCAGGAAGGGATCAGTAATGTATGTACACCGTCACTGCAACAGCAGAATAGTGAGTGCAGTTCTGGAGTATAAGGCTATGTGCACACTTTGCGGCGTGCTCTGCGGGTTCTCCCGCAGCGGAATTGATAAATCTGCAGGGCAAAACCACTGCGGTTATCCCTGCAGATTTATCGCGGTTTGTTTTGCGATTTCCGCTGCGGGATTACTCCTATACTATTGATGCTGCATATGCAGCAATATGCAGCATCAATAGTAATGTTAAAAATAATAAAAATTGGTTATACTCACCCTCTGATGTCCGGATCTCTTCGGCGCTGCACGCGGTGCGGGAAGCCCTGACAAAGAAGGTCCGGAGACCTTCGAAACGCGTAGGCACTGTGATCCCTATCGGCACCCGTCCTCTGCTCTTTCCCCCTTTTCCATCCTGGTGACGTCACCCTTACTACACGCCCCCCTACTCCACCGCTCTGCCTAGCGGTATTCTCGCAGCCCACGTGTGCCGGTCTAACAGCGTTCCAGGCGTGTGTAAGCAGAGCACTAGCTAGGGAGGACGCTCCCGAACCAGTGAGTGCTTCTGCCGTCCGTCATCACCGTCTGGACCTTCCTGCTCCGGACACACAGCTGGCAGCTGCCCCTGCTCCTATCCACACCAGCACTACGCTAGCACCTGCTACTTAACAGTAAGTGTATTAACTTTAATTCATCTGTTATACACTCACATACAGATTGCACCTACCATAGGCAATAAGTCATTGGGCGGTCGGTGATTGCTGGCCACGGCGGTCTGGCATTTGCTTATCTTCATTTGTGGAGCTGTGACTAGCAGTGTTATTGTAGGGACGGAGCCGCTTCCTCATTGTTGTTAGCTGCCTATTAGCAGCTCCTGTGTATCCATTCTCAGGTTTCTCATTCTTTAGGCACTTTGATCCTATTGTACGTTTCCAGCTGGTTAGCGCAGTGTCCTTATCTATTTTACAATCCTCCACATTACGCGACAGATTTAGCACAGTGGCTGTCTAGGCACCAGCAGCTTTCCATCTTGTTTATCTTAGGAGCGCCAGTGTGTTTGTTCTTTTGTAGACCTTCTATAGGTGTCAGTGAGAAAACTAGATTTATTACCACCTTCAGCCTTCAGTCCGATCAAATACGCCAGATATTGGAGAATGCATGGCCTATTTTAAAGGTGGACCCGATTATTGGGAAATTTCTTCCCACCCGACCTTTGGTGAAATTCAGACATGCTAGAAATCTCCGGGACTGTTTGGTGCAAAGTCACTATGTGAGCCAACATCCTCCAACTTTTTTGGAGAGATTTACTCCCAGGTTTGGATGTCATCTGTGTGGCCGCTGTGTCGCCTGCCCTAATGTGGATACCTGTGACATATTTATTGATTCAAGGGGCGCCAGGACATATTCTATTAGAGCACATATTACGTGTGTTACACGATATGTGATTTATTATGCTACCTGCCCATGCGGACTTATCTATGTGGGATTGACCACTTGTCAACTGAAGGTCCGCATTAGGGAGCATGTCCTGGGGATACAGGCAGCTGGCGGCCACATGGATGCATCTAAACTTGAAACACTACCTAGGCATTTCAAGGAGTTTCACGGATGTAATGCATCATTACTCAGGGTTAGGGGAATTGATACCCTAAAAATTAATATTAGGGGGGGTCAACTCTCTAAAAGGTTGGGGAAGCTGGAGACGCAATGGATTTGGCGTCTCCGGACTATCCACCCGAAGGGTCTAAATGAAAATATTTCATTTGCCCCATTTTTGTAGTCCGCTGGTTGTTTCTGCTAGATCTCTTTGTATACTTCCACATGCATTTGTTTTTATTTGATTTTAATGGTGTATTTTTATTTTCAGTATTGATGTTTGTGGCACGTGAAGGACGACTAGTCGGTTATCTCTCTGGGAACAGGTCAATCATCTACCTGGATTATATATACTTCCTTGGAATGAGGAATTAGCGAGCAGTGTGTGACTGGAGTGTTCGAAGAAATCCATTGGGATTACACTTGTATTTATTCCCCTATGTGTATACCTCTACAAGGGGAGACTACCATGGACTCTGGCCATCATTTTGTCCGCTACTGTTTAACTAACTTTCCCTATCAAGAGATGATTGCTCTCACCCAGGGTTAATTTTCCCCTTTGTGGTGATATTTTGAGTTGTATGTTAACCGATATGTCTAATAGGATGTTTATCCTTAGCTTTATGGTTCGTTATCCATGTTCATCTATACATGTGTGCTGTTTTTTTTGTTTTTTCTTTCGTATTGTTTTTTCAATTATTTTATTATTATGTTTATGCACATACATGTATATGTTTATTCTTGGTCTGTGAGGGTTAGTCTATTATTATTTAGTATATATTGGGGCGATACATATATGTATACCTACATACGGTTATAATATTGGTTAGGCACATTCTAATTATATGTTCTGTAATAAGGTTAGGTTATGGGCTATTGATTACTTTCTATTTATTTAGTTAGATTTTGTTATTCATCTTTTTGCCATCTTTACCTGTGCTGTAATCTTCACCAATATGACCGCGCATTGTCCGTCTGCGCATGCCGGACTACATAAAAATGGCCGCCTATACTCCCTGTGCTGTAGCCTTTATGTGTATGGCTGCGCAGGTTTACTTGCGCATGCCAGACTACACCAAAATGGCGGTACAGTCTATTTGGTCTTGGCCTCCAATAAAATGGCCGTATGACGCGATATGCGCATGCGCACACATTATATGACCGCATAATACTCCGGAACTGCTTCCTCTGCTCTCTGCATCATGGCGCCATCATTCCGGGAGCGCATGGGGCCCCATGTGTTCTCCTTATGTGGCGTCCAGGTGTACTGAAAGCGGATTAAGGAGGTACTTCACGCCATTGGTTAGCCCCTAATTGTAGCCCCACCACTTTGTGCCCTTCCATCTATATATATACTGAACCCAGCACTACACCGGTGTACCCCTTGAAAAAGGCAGTAGCCGAAACGCGCGTCGGGGCGGACAGGGGTGAGGTGCCAGTCCACATTTGGCATATTTCCACACTAACCGGTATGTATATTATATACTATTACTGTGTCAGGCTTCTCTAGTTATTTTTTGTACTTCTCTTTACTATGTGTAGCTACATTGGGTAGTCTGTCGCAATTTTTGATTAGTAAGTGGACCTCTGTATTTGTAGGCACCTGCCCCCTGCCCATATTAGGTGCATGCTGAGGGTGGCACGGGGATTGTTTCCTTCTGTCATGTCTTTATCTGGTTTCATTATCAATAAAGTTTTCTGTATATTTATATATTTGGACTATTTGCTGCTTTTTTCTTTAGTTGGTTTGGGCTCCTGGAGTCCCCAGTGTGCCTTCAAAACTTCCATCTTGGTGACGTTTTACCGGAGGAGGCACCTGGGGGCCAAAAGAAAAAGGCAAAGACCACAAAGCCAAAACTGCAGGAAGCAGTAAGCTATGTGTATGCCTCCCTCACTTTACCCCCTGTGTCGGAAGCAGGGTCAACTCGCTGTATAAGCCACATTGACCAGCCAAGCCCGGGTTCTGCTGTGGACCCAGTGCAAAGGTGCGGGGAGATTACAAAGAAACATAGTGAGGTGCAGAGTTCCGTCTATGCTTGCAGTAGCAGGGACATAGCAGCAGATGCATCAGCCAAGAGGCTGGACAGTGAGGGAGGCCTAGCGGCGGGCGTACAGTCAGACCACGATACTGTGGTGCGCTCCTCAGTGGAAGGGGAGCGGCCCATTATCAGGGACAGCTCCAGTAGCCTCGGTGCCCATGAATGCTGTTGCCGCTGATCACTTAGATGAGACGCGGCAGCAGTATGAGGCGGTTGCCGGGGCTGGGAGCTACGGTCCTCCCACCAAATTCCTATTTTGTGTTGGCACCGCAGGTCAACAAGATGCTGATATAAAGGATCAGAGACACCTCACAGCGGCGAAAGATTAGCAGCGTCTGGTATCAACAGAAAAGCAGTGAAAAATATCAACTGATGATGCGGAGGGCATACGTAATACCAGGGGTAAGGTTACCTCCAGTTCTGTGGAGGAGACTGAGCCCCTTGTGCCTGATGATGTGGAGGTGAAAATGTCACCCCCTGTTGTCACTGGTCCAGCAGGAGTGAATGTGGTGGTGGGTATGGATGAGGAAAATTCTTCGTCTAGTGGTGTGGTTGCTGGTTTGATAGAAGGTGAGGGGTTATGGAGGTGGGTAATAGTGATACTGTTGGTGTGGATGTGGTTACTGATCCGGTTGCCCCCCCTGGTGGTGGCAGAGCTCATCAAGAGAAATATGGTGTCCTCGCCGTCTCTAGGCTCTGGGGACGGCATGTTGCAGCAGAGTTTCCTTGAGGCTCTAAAAAAGGGGGAGATCACTAATGGTAGATTGTCGAGAGTTTGATCTATCCTTCTGGATAGAGAGGCATGGCCTTGGGGCCTTCCGAGAGCCAAGAGTGGGGGATACAGTGTGGTCCCTCCCAACAGCTGGGCTGAGTAGTGTGTGTAAGAATGTGGTCCGTCTTCGATGGAGAGGCAGTGATGCATGTACTCCAAGGTCTAAGGTTGTGGAGCTCCTCCTGAGGATCGGCTTCAAGGCGATTGACATCTACACCTTGATACATCCCTATTCCACGCCTAAGTTTGATGTCAGCTTTGTTCGGCCAGAAGAGCTTGAGCTCTTCTGGGGAAATTATGAGCTGGCAAAAAAAGAGCCCGGCTGGAGAGACTTTGCTATTCAGGCGGTGTCTCGCCAAAACCAAGTCAAAAAAGTGACTGTGATGACTTGTAAATAGTCGCTATCTTGTGTAGCATTTCACCCGCTACGGGTCTAGGGGACACTCGCTTAGTTGCGGTGGATGACACTCAGGAGACACGTTTCCTTAAAGTTCATAGGTTTATTGCTCCATAAACCACATTGCAACAGGAACAACAGGTAAACAGTCTTACGTCAGATAGGTGATTCCCCAATGTCCATAGTAGAGCTCCGCTCTCTCACGACTGTGGGCACACAGACCGTGCTATGAGCAGCACGTAGGCTCTCCAGCCTAAAGATGGTCTCTGTGTGTTGTTCAGGATGTCTGTCCCCACTTGGAACCGTCCAACACACAGGCCACTCTGCAGTGTCCAGCCAGGACACATGGAAGTGTGTCCACCCTGACACACACCCACAAACTCTCACCGCCATGTGCCAAACACACCTCCATTATGAAGCCTGAAACCACACCCAGGTACCCATCACATGATTAGACATGTGGTTCTGACATCACCCCAGGTCCTGAAACAAACAGATAGGCATGGTTATGCCCCTTACCCAGGGGTGAGGTATATGGGTAGCCAGACCCTCCCATCTCTCATAGCAACCCGTAACCCGGACCCAAATATACTTAAACATTTCCTTATTGCTTTATGTGCATTACAGAAAACACTCCGGGTTACATCACAGCGACAAGCCTTCTCTGTGATACATACCTCCCGTCGACTATACAACCTTTAGCCACGCTACACTTGTTATGACATCATGAGGTGGCTTGGACGATATGGAGATGCCAAAGAGAAACCGTGACGAGTTTGGTATCTGGTCGGGGGGCCTGGATGTTTTTGGTAAATAGTATCACTACGCGACCAATCAGAGCGCCGTGACGTCATCTAAGGCCCTTCAAGCGCGCATTCTTAGGTACAACGGCTCCCGGTTACGGCGGTAAAGTCCAGGCTGCATCGGAGAGGTGAGTATATCCCTATTTTTTATTTTAATTCTTTCTTTTACACATTGATATGGATCCCAGGGCCTGAAGGAGAGTTTCCTCTCCTTCAGACCCTGCGAACCATCAGGATACCTTCCGATACTTGGTGTCCCATTGACTTGTATGGATATCGGTATCGGATTAGATCCGATACTTTGCCGGTATCGGCCGATACTTTCCGATACCGATACTTTCAAGTATCGGACGGTATCGCTCAACACTAGTTATTGAATTAGAAATGGGAAGTTGTCTGATATTAGATGTCCTCATGAAGGGACAAGAGCTCCATCTCATTAACATCTATGGTCCCCAATCTAGGTGGGACCGAAAGTGCCTTATTATGAGAATCAAGCCCTACCTTTTTACAAGTCGGCAGGTTGTCTTTAGAGGTGGCTTCAATACTGTCACAAGGCACTGAGATAGAGAAAGTTCCAGAGACAAGCGGACTTAGCGTCGCCCTTAATAGTATAGTTAGTGAGGCTCGCCTGGTGGATGACCACATTCGGCACACCCCAGGCCATGAGGGGTTCACCTATCATACAGTTAACTGTAGATCCAGAATAGATATGTTTTAAAGGAGGAAGCTGTCCCTTCAGCAGTGTCTGTTGTTGAGGTGGAGTTCTCCGAGCACTGTTTAATTTTGTTTTCTATGAATGTAACAGAGACCCTCCGAATGGGAAGCGGCCTTTGGAGGCTCAATTCGTCTCTCATGGAAGAAGCGGAGATAAGACAGTCCTTTGAGGATTTTCTTCAGAGCCAGGTACCCTTACTGGATCTTTGTAGCAGAAAGTCAGAGTGGTGGGAGATGTTTAAGGAAAGGGGTGCAAAATTCTTCCGTCAGCTCTTGAGACTCAGGAGTCTCCACAGGTACCACCTGTATCATGGTCTGAGGAGGAAACTCGAGCATCTTGTCTCAACTGGAGGTAGTCAGGAGATCTCTAGAGTGAAATCTTTGCTTAAGTTATGAGGTGTCAGTAGTATAGACAAGCATCTTTGGGTTTTGAGAGGGATTATGGAAAGTACCGCTCTCCTGACCCTTATAGAAACTGCAAGATGTCAGTGAATAGTAAAGTACAGGGAGGCCCATGTATATGGATACACCTAAATAAAATGAGAATGGTTGGTGATATCAACTTCCTGTTTGTGGCACATTAGTATATGAGAGGAGAAAACTTTTGAAGATGGGTGGTGACCATGGTGGCCGTTTTTAAGTCTGCCATTTTGGATCCAACTTTTTTTCCAATGGCAAGAGGGTCATGTGACACATCAAACTTATTGAGGATTTCACAAGAAAAAAATGGTGTCATGCTCACTCCCTGACTGGGTGGCATGAGCTAGGGGATTGTGGCCCCACTGTGCCACAAACAGACTACCCTGGAAGGGGTGTGACTAAGCAGCTACCTTGGTGTTCACTGGAGCCTCTGACGGTGAGGTCAAGCTTGTGCGGCAGGTAGCTGCCAGGTACCACCCAAGTGCGGTGTCTGGTTGTGTCAGCTGATCCCACTGAGGGACAAAACACAAGAGACTGGTGCGAGCAAGTACGGATAGGCACAACTGGTAGTCTGGTGGGCACAGCTCTCACTCTAGGCTGGCAGGCAGGCATGCCTGGCACTCTAGGCAGGCAGGAGGTCAGTAGGGAATAAATAGATACCAGTTCAGACTGGAGGGACAGGAACTGTCAGGAACCAGTTCAGACTGGAGGGACAAGGACTTGCTTCAGGAGACACGGGAACACAGGCTGGAATGAGTAGGATAAGGGGGTAGGTAGGGACCAGTACAGACTGGAGGGACAAGAACACACAAGGCGTGGAGTGGAAGTAGAGCAATTGCGGATGCGGAATGATGCGGAGAGCAGGACAAAGCCATAGGAGGAGAGACAGGAGTAGAGCAGAACCGCAGGAGGCAGAGCAAAGAGCAGAACCACAGGAGGCAGAGCAAAGAAGAGAACCGCAGGAGGCGTAGCAAAGAATACAACCGCAGGAGGCGGAGCAAAGAGCAGAACCACAGGAGGTGGAGCAAAAAGCTGAACCACAAGAGGCAGAGCAATGAACAGAACTGCTGGAGGCAGAGCATAGGGCAGAACCGCAAGAGGCAGAGCAAAGAGGAGAACAGCAGGAGGCAGAGCAAAGGAGAACCGCAGGAGGCAGAGCAAAGAGCAGAAGGAGTGAACACAAGGAAACACACAGCCGAATAGGAAAGGCTACAGACAGGGATACAAACAGACACAGGTATAGGACTAGGTTCAGACAGGGTCAGGAACAGGACAAGGCGCAGAAACAAGGACTCAGATCAGGGTATGAAACCCCCTGGATGGCTGAAACAAAAGACACAGGACACAGGTACAGTCCTTGGTATGAAACCCCTTTGGGTGGCTGACACAGGAGGAAAAGCAAGACAGGACCTGGCACCTCAGCAGCAAGACACTAACTGAGGAAGTAATATGAAGCATAAGAAAAATTGGAGCAAAAAGTCCAAAAAGCAATCAAAATATCAATTTATTGGAAGTAATACACAATACATAAACAGACTAGGATAAGGTAGTAACAAAAGGACAGTGGTATCCTGACAAAAAAAAGATATTTAATATTCGACATGGGTAAAAGTGCTCAAGTGCAGCAAGAGAGAGACCAGAAGGTTCAAAGTAAATAGCAGAAATAAAAGTATCCAAATGGCTGAACTAATCTGCGCGCTATGCCATTATATAGGACCGGGTCCCAAGCTTGAATCATTGCTTACCCATGATATTAGTGTGCCAGGATCAGTGTCCACGCCGCCACCGACGCGCGTTTCACCTCTTTCTCAAGGAATCCTGACAACATCTCTTGGGGTCCACGAGGCCTGAATTTTGGGAAACACTGATCTAAATAAAGCTTTAAAAAAAAAAGAGGTTATCCGGGACAATTTTTTTTCTTATGGGACTAAGAACTTACAGACCGCACCTTGAGAAAGAGGCAAAACGCGCATCGGTGGCAGCATGGACACTGATCCTGGCACACTAATATCATGGGTAAGCAATGATTCAAGCTTGGGACCCAGTCCTATATAATGGCATAGCGCGCAGATTAGTTCAGCCATTTGGATACTTTTATTTCTACTATTTACTTTGGACCTTCTGGTCTCTCTCTTGCTGCACTTGAGCACTTTTACCCAAGTCGAATATTAAATATCTTTTGTCAGGATACCACTGTCCTTTTGTTACTACCTTATCCTAGTCTGTTTATATATTGTGTATTACTTCCAATAAATTGATATTTTGATTGCTTTTTGGACTTTTTGCTCCAATTTTTCTTATGCTTCATATTATAGTTAGGAGTGTCCTTTAGGTGTACCTTTGAGATACCCACATGGTTTTTGATCTCTGTGGCACCCCTTTACTTTTGTTGTCTTGCATGGTATATGTTTATCTAGCTGAGGAAGTAAGTTGCTCAGGCATCCCCATAGGGGTGGGAATGCCTTAAGTACCTGATGCCTCTTGGCAATTGACAGGGGACACCTTAGGAAGGTGCACATAGACTCAATAAGAATCAGGAAGTGCCGGGGCTGCTGCCCTAAGCACACAGCCAGGAAGTATGCAAAGAGCAGGCAGGAGACATGAGGTTCACAACATGGGGCCGACAGAGAGCCGGACTCACAGCATGGCCTGGAGGGGTAAGTAGCATGGCCTGGAGGGGTAAGAAAGATGGTGTATCTGCCTGATGGGAGATGGAAAGCCATGCAGTAATGCCGGCAGGGTTGTTACAAATGCTGTGCTTGGTTTTAACTTAACTTTATTCTTTCATGAGTTATTTACAAGTTTCTTTTTGTTTACAGCCATTGACATGTCGCAGAGGTTAACACATGAGGAGTGGATAGAAATTATGTTGATGTCTGGTGAACGCAGTACCCGAGTCATTGCAGCAGATTTCTATGCAAGACACCCTACGCAAGAAAACTGTCACCATTCCCATTTTATTTAGGTGTATCCTTATAAATGGGCCACCCAAAAATGTTTGCCTCATCACTGAACATAATGTTCTGTGTAAACTAAGGGTCCTGTTCCAATTTTTGTTTAGACCATTCTGCAAATTCAGTGCGCCGATCTGGCATCAGTCGAACATCCCTTCGGTGGATATTAGCTACTCACAAATGGCACCCTTAGAAAATCCAGCTGCTGCAGCATCTCAATGAAGATGACCCAGATTGGTGCGCTGAATTTGCAGAATGGGCAAAACAAAAATTGGAACAGGACCCTCAGTTAACACAGAACATTATGTTCAGTGATGAGGCAAACTTTTTTGGGTGGGCCATTTTATGGATACACTTAAATAAAATGAGAATGGTGACAGTTTTCTTTTGTAGGGTGTCTTGCATTGAAATCTGCTGTAATGACCCGGGTACTGCGTTCACCAGACATCAACACAATTTCTATTAACTCCTCACAAGAGAAACTTGTAAATAATTCATGAAAAAATAAAGTTACCTTAAAACCAAGCACGCCATTGTTTTTCTTGTGAAATTCTCAATAAGTTTGATGTGTTCCATTGGAAAAAAAAAAGTTGGATCCAAAATGGCTGACTTCAAAATGGTCGCCATGATCACTACCATCTTGAAAAGTTTTCCCCTTCCATATTCTAATGTGCCACAAACAGGAATTTGATATCACCAACCATTCCCATTTTATTTAGGTGTATCCATATACATGGCCCACCCTGTGGTTACAGGACTGGTCGATACTATGGGGTCCCTGAGGCAATCCAGATCAGGGATCCTGGAGGTTGTTATTTGCACCTCTTGGGGAAGAGGGATCTTGACTGGGATGAAATGTCGGCTTTCCTGGCTGAAGCCAAGGGTAGACCCATCTCTTGACGTTTTAATAGAGATGATCATGGAAGAGGAAGTTAAGTTGACGATTGAAGTGCTTGCCCCCCAAAAAAATCACCCTGTCCAGATTGCTTAACATCTGAATTCTATAAGACCTTTAAGGACATTTTGGTTCCCCTCTTGACTGAGGTATTCAGTGAGTGCCTTTCCTTGGGCACTCTGCCAAAGTTAATGAGAAGATCTTCCCTGATCATCTTGTCAAAGGGTAAGGACGCATCTTGCATTGAGAATTGGCATCCTATTGCGCTTCTCAATGCAGACAGGAAGGTTCTGGCAAAGGTGCTGTTTGCAGGGAAGGACTGGTCACTGGAAGGGGTACATGTTGTCACTGGACCAGGCAAAAGCATTTATCGTGTTAATCACGTGAACCTCTGGTTTGTCCTTCTGAGATATGGCCTGCCAGGCGGTTTGTTTATTGGGTTAAGACCTTGTACGGTGGGGCAAAGACTTTCCCACTTGTAAACATTTGGATTGGCAGCTCTGTTGAGGTTGGATCTGGTATTCGCCTGGGTTGTCCCTTGAGCCCATTGCTGTACGTGTTTGCAATTGACCCTCTTCTTAGGAGGGTGGAGCGTGGACCATTGGCCGGGATCGGGATGGACCGGGAAGCACCAGCACTCTGTGGGTGGTGGCGTATGCCTATGATGTTATTGTTTTTGTTTCCTCTCACAAGGAGGCAGGGTGGCTGATGTCAGAGGTAGATCGCTACTCGGAGGCATCAGGGTCCAAGATCAACCGGGATAAGTGTGAGAGTCTCTGACTGGGAGGAGGAGATCCTGATCAAAACTTGCCTGCTCCCTTTACTGATTTATCTGGGCAGTGTGTGCATCTTGCTGGAGTCTCTCTGGACTCAGGTCTACAGTTTGTTCTTCCAACTGTTATGGGGGAATAGACTGGACCTGGTCAAGAGAGAGGTTACTTACCATACCAGGAGACTAGAAGGGTTGGGTATGGTCAACCCTGTGGTATTTCTTGTGGATACTTTCATTAAGATCAATATTGAAAACTTCTGGAAAGAGAGGGCTCCTTCATGTGTATTCTCCTGTACGGGTTGGTTTCAGCCTTTCTTCCAGGAACGGGAGACAAGAGGGCAAGTGAAGGATCTTCGCACACTGCATGGACATCTTCCTGTTTATGCTTCCTTGGTTCTGAATGTAATTTGCCGGTGGGGTCTGGGAATGTGGGAGATCAGGACTCTGCCAAGGAAACTCTATGACAATAGGGTTCTGTTGACCCATTTCTATCAGGATCTCCTCGAAGTTTTGGGACATGGTCTGGCGCTGCTTCCATGGGAAACTGTGTGTGAGGGACAATCTGAATTGTAGGAGATCTGAGGAAAAGAACTGTCCTAGGAGCATTGTGGTACCGTGTTGGAAAGCATGGACCATTTCCTTTAACACAGAGGTGTACTGGCCGGTCTCTCTTATACAGAATGGGCCTATGGAGCATTTGGAGACCTTGGTGGTTAGGACCGCTGCACCTTTTTTCTAGTTAGCTCAGTGGTTAGGTATCACACGTGGAACACACGGTACTTAGTATTGACACAAAGGAAAATCTTGTTAGTGGACGATGTGTTTAGGACCATACTCTGTGCCATGGTGAAGGTGCACTCTCTGGAGTATGAGAGACTGGGCACACATAGGACCACTCTCATATGGATGGGCTTTTCTTTCAATGTGCGCTTGTCTGGTCATCTCCTTTCCTGGTGGTGGGCTGCTGCTGACATCGTAGATTTTTGCTTTGTTTGATCATGATATAGTGATGTAGTTCTGCAGGTGCTGAACTTGGGCTTTGAAATTTGTGGTTATTGTAGTGTTCGCTTCTGTATATATTGTATATAGGATCTAGATTTTGGGTGTAGGTGTTAGGTTGGGTGGTGGGAAAATGGGGAAGGTGTGTTCATCTTGTGGGACTGTGGGACCCCTTGGTCTTTTGTGAAAAACTGGCACTGCCTGATCTGGTCTATGGACGTTGGACAAAGACTGAGGCATGATAGGCAGGACCAGCTCTCAGGTCAGTGCGGGGGGTTGGTAATGGTGGCCTTGAGTGTGGGGTGGTGGTTAGTTTACTCAGGTGTATCCATATAAATGGCCCACCTTGTATGTGTATATATTGTAGCGTTTCACCCGCTACGGGTCTAGGGGACACTCACTTAGGTGCGGCGGATGACACTCAGGAGACACGTTTCCTTAAAAGTTCACAGGGTTTATTGCTCCATAAACCACATTGCAACAGGAACAACAGGTTAACAGTCTTACTTCAGACAGATGATTCCTCAATGTCCATAATAGAGCTCCGCTCTCTCAGACCTGTAGGCACACAGGCCGTGCTATGTCCAGCACTCAGGCTCTCCAGCCTGAAATGGTCTCTGTGTGCTGTTCAGGACGTCTGTCCCCTCTTGGGACCGTCCAACACACAGGCCACTCTGCAGTGTCCAGCCAGGACACATGGAAGTGTGTCTACCCTGACACACACCCACACACTCACCCCATGTGCTACACACACCTCCATACATAGGTGTAACCACACCCAGGTACCTGTCACATGGCTAGTCAGGTGAGCGTGAAATCACCACAGGTCCTTACACACAAAACCATCTTACGTGTTCAGACACGCCTCTTTGGGAGGGTTTGTAGGTGACTGAACCCACCCATCTCTCCAATCACCTGGAAGCCTTCCCAACGTAAACAAATCCCTCAGCAGTAGATCTGCTTGAGCAAAACATACCCAGGCTTCCATCACAGGGCCACCCACCTCTGCGATATATACCGTCCATCAATCACATGACCAGTCACGATGCCACATATTCCCCCTCTCTGCCTAAAGCCGTGGGGCTTGGCACTTTCTATTACCCGACCAGAGATCCTTCTCTGTCATCCCCGACAGTCAAACTGTCTGTCAAAGTCAGGGCCTGTTACTGAACCCTTTCGTCGGCATTCGTTAACCATTTCCGTCACACCCTTTGATAAAGACGACCCCTTGTCATCTCGTCTCAGTCGGATTTGGGCAACATGGTCAATCTGGCGTCGCAATCCCCTTGCACCCATACAACCTATCTGGACTGACTCTTTGTCAACACGTCCACTACCGGGTCTCCCACGCAAGTCACTCAGGGTAACTACCCTCTTAGCTGTGGCATCAGTTGTGGACAGCATCACTAACTGATTAGTTTCTGGGGACCAATTCACCTTACATGCCCCCACAGCCTTCTTGAACTCTTCATGCATAGACTCCCTGGCACAGGCCTCTCTCAGGTCTTCAGGTACGTCTATCATACATTTGAACAAAGAACTCTCCTTCTCTTCAGCTGTCATTAGACACGCATCTTGTTCAGCTTTCAGAGCCAACTTCCTCTGAACATCACCAGCTTCCAGATGTTTGGCCAGGATAGACACCTGCCGCTCCACCTTCTCCCAGGCTACTTTATACTTTGACTGGCTTTCTTTCAGGCGACCTCTGAGCTCCGCCACCTCTTTCTCTAAGGCACTCACATGACACTCAGTGGCCTGTCTCCGAAGCTCCTTTTGCTTCAAATGAGTATCCACAGCCTCTTGAACCATGCTTAGCTCGTTCCCTCTATCCTCTGGATTGGCTGAGCTTTCATCACGCAAGGTGGTACCTACTTCAGGCCCCACTCCTTTGGTGACCCCCTCCAGCTCTTCACAAGGTGCAACTGGTACCACTTCTTTGCATCCTTTACGTCTCCGGTGACGGGAGGACTTTTCCTTCTGGTGGGGCTCTTCTTTACTGTACTCCCTTACTTCCTCAGAGTCACAGTCACCAGAATAGTCTGTGTCATACCCCACAGTATGGTGAACCCTCAAGTCACACTCTTTCCGGGTGTCAGCTCCACATGTTTTACCTACCACATCACTAACAGTCATCTTGTGGCACACATCAGGTGACGTCATGTCTGTAAGTTGGGACCCTCCACCATTTTCCTTGGTCACGCCTGACTTAGGACTGTCAACTATAGGGGGTGCATTCTCTGCATTAACTTTCACACACAATAATTCATTTGCCCGGGACAACAGTCTGTCTGAGTCACGCTTTTGAGATGCTCCGCCCCCTTTTGGGAAACCACCATCCCGCGGGACTCCACCCCCTTTTGGGCACCTACTACTTTTTGGGTTACCGCCCCCCTTTTGGGACTCCGCCCCTTTTTTTGGAAACCACCATTTGGCGGAACTCCACCCCTTTTTGGGTAACTACTACCTTTTGAGTTACCGCCCCCATTTGGGACTCCACCCCTTTTTTTTGGAAACCACCATTCGGCGGAACTCCAACCCTTTTTAGGCAACTACTACCCTTTTGGGATACCACCCTCTTTTTGGGACTCCGCCCCTTTTTGGCAACCATCCCTGTTTAGTTTTTCCACCCCATTTTTTTTTTGAATGCTACCCTTTAGGGACACCACCCTTTCACTGGGGTACACCCAACAGTGCTATCAGACCCCAGCTCACAGCGTGCACCAGAATGTCTCTGGGCCTGCACTGGCCCTTTAAGAGTCTGCACAACCTGGAGCAGAAATAATGGGTTTTTTTGTTTGTTTTTTTTCAAAACTTCACCAGCTCCTGCTGGCACTGCTACAGCTCCTGCTGCAGACACAAATCTCCGGCACCTCCGGGTGCCGATCACAAGCTGCTGCCACCGCCACTGCAGCTCCTGCCGCTGCGGAACCCCTCGCTGTAACCGCGCTGCACGGCTCAACCGCAGATTTCGTGGACCCGCCGATCCACAGCAAGCCGCTTGTCACCTTCGTGGACCCGCCGATCCACAGCAGACTTCGTAACCCCGCCGAGTTACCGCCAGACGCCTTCAGTCTTTGTGGCTGAGCCACAGCAAGTTGATCAAAGAAGAAAAAAAAAGAAATACATGGACTCGCCGGTCCACAGCAAGCACCTGCACACGTGCTTTATAGAAAAACACAGTCTCTCACTGACCCCGGTCAGAACAACACAGACTCCGGTCTGTTACACACCCGGCTTTACAGCCCAAACACAATTTTTCACTGATCCCGACTAGCTTAATACACGGTTTTCAGACCATTACATACCCGGCTTTGCAGCCCAAACACAATTTCTCACTGATCCCGACCAGCATAATACACGGTTTTCAGACCGTTACCCGTTGGCAACTTTTACTGGTTCCTGGACACCTCTCGGTCTCAGAGGTGCCCAGACGCAATGTCTCTCTTTTCCTTCCAATCTGACCCTGGTCAGTACACCACGGATCTCCATCCATCACCTGTCTTTGCCACACAGGTTCCTGGATCCCTCTTCTCTTCAGAGGTATCCCATAAACAGCAGTTCTCACTGACCCAGGTCAGTATTTGCTCACGGTTGTCAAGACCGTCCACTCCTCTGGCTCAGACCAGCCAGCACTGCAACCTGTGTTCCTTGGATCGTTGCCCGCATCCGAAACACCAATTGTAGCGTTTCACCCGCTACGGGTCTAGGGGACACTCGCTTAGGTGCCGCCGGTGACACTCAGGAGACACGTTTCCTTAAAAGTTCACAGGGTTTATTGCTCCATAAACCACATTGCAACAGGAACAACAGGTAAACAGTCTTACTTCAGACAGATGATTCCTCAATGTCCATAATAGAGCTCCGCTCTCTCAGACCTGTAGGCACACAGGCCATGCTATGTCCAGCACACAGGCTCTCCAGCCTGAAATGATCTCTGTGTGCTGTTCAGGACGTCTGTCCCCTCTTGGGACCGTCCAACACACAGGCCACTCTGCAGTGTCCAGCCAGGACACATGGAAGTGTGTCCACCCTGACACACACCCACACACTCACCCCATGTGCTACACACACCTCCATACATAGGTGTAACCACACCCAGGTACCTGTCACATGGCTAGTCAGGTGAGCGTGACATCACCACAGGTCCTTACACACAAAACCACCTTCGTGTTCAGACACGCCTCTTTGGGAGGGTTTGTAGGTGACTGAACCCACCCATCTCTACAATCACCTGGAAGCCTTCCCAACGTAAACAAATCCCTCAGAAGTAGATCTGCTTGAGCAAAACATACCCAGGCTTCCATCACAGGGCCACCCACCTCTGCGATACATACCGTCCATCAATCACACGACCAGTCACTATGCCACTATATATATATATATATATATATATATATATATATATATATATATATAAAAAAAATTTATGGTTATAGTTTCTGTATGTTATTGTTTATTTTATTTGTTTATTATTATTTGGTAGCCGAACCAGAAGGTGGAAGTAGTTATTAGTTATTTTTCTGTATACAGTGGAAAAAAAAAGTATTTAGTGAGCCACCAATTGCGCAAGTTCTGCCAATTAAAAAGATGAGAGGTCTGTAATTGACATCATAGGTAGACCACAACTATGAGAGTCAAAATGGCAAAACAAATCCAGAAAATCACCTTGTCTGATTTGGTAAGATTTACTTTGCAAATTATGGTGGAAAATAAGTATTTGGCCATTTACAAAAGTTTATCTCAATATTTTGTTATATATACTTTCTTGGCAATGACAAAGGTCAAACGTTTTCTGTAAGTCTTCACAAGGTTGGCACATATTGTTGGTTGTATGTTGGCCCATTCCTTCATGCAGATCTCCTCTGGAGCAGGGATGTTTTGGGCCTGTCGCTGGGCAACACGGACTTTCAACTCCCTCCAAAGGTTTTCTATGGGGATGAGCTCTCCAGACTGGCTAGGCCTCTCCAGGACCTTCATGTGCTTCTTACGAAGCCACTCCTTTGTTGCCCTGGCAGTGTGCATGGGATCATTATCATGCTGAAAGACCACCCACGTTTCATCTTCAATGCCCTTGCTGATGGAAAGAGGTTTGAACTCAAAATTTAACGATACATGGCCCCATTCATTCTTTCATGTACACGGATCAGTCGTCCTGGTCCCTTTGCAGAGAAACAGCTCCAAAGCATGATTGCTACCCCCATGCTTCACAGTAGGTATGGTGTTCTTTGGATGCAACTCGGCATTCTGTCTCCTCCAAACATGATGAGTTTTGTTTCTACCAAACAGTTCTACTTTGGTTTCATCAGACCATATGACATTCTCCCAGTACTCTTCTGGATAATCCAAATGCTCTTTAGCAAACTTCAGATGGGACCGGACATGTACTGGCTTAAGCAGGGGGACACGTCTGTCACTGCAGGATCTGAGTCCCTGGTGGCATAGTGTGTTACTGATGGTAGCCTTTGTTATGGTGGTCCCAGCTCTATGCTGGTTATTCACTAGGTCCCACCTGTGTGGTTCTGGGATTCTTGCTCACCATTCTTGTGAACATTTTGAGATCTTGCTTGGAGCCCCAGATTGAGTGAGATTATCAGTGGTCTTGTTTGTTTTCCATTGTTTTATTATTGCTCCCACAGTTGATTTCATCACACCAAGCTGCTTGCCTATTGCAGATTCAGTCTTCCCAGCCTGGTGCAAGGCTACAATTTTGTTTCTGGTATCCTTCGATAGCTCTTTAGTCTACACCATAGTGGAGTTTGGAGTGTGACTGTTTTAGGTTGTGGACAGGTGTCTTTTGTAATGATAACAAGTTCAAACAGGTGCCATTACTACAGGTAATGAGTGGAGGACAGAGGAACTTCTTACAGAAGAAGTTACAAGTCTGTGAGAGCCGGAATTCTTGCATGTTGTTAGGTGACAAAATACTTATTTTCCACCATAATTTGCTAAATAAATCTTTCCAAGTCAGACAAGGTGATTTTCTGAATTTGTTTTCTCACTTTGACTCTCATACTTGTGGTCTACCTATGATGTCAATTACAGGCCTCTCTCATCTTTTTAAGTGGGAGAACTTGCACATTTGGTGGCTGTTTAAATACTTTTTTCCCCACTGCATATGTATAAATATGTGTGTGAGGAGAGAATGAGCTGCTGGACCAGTGTTCATAACAGTGATTATTTGCTGGTTTATATTTCTGTTATTATTATTGTTATGTTTTTCATTTTTATAATAAAAGATCTACAGGATTTAACTCAGGATCAGTAATGTATTGTATGTACACAGTGACTGCACCAGCAGAATAGTGAGTGCAGCTCTGGAGTATAATACTGGATGTAACCCAGGATCAGTAATGTAATGTATGTACACAGTAACTGCACCAGTAGAATAGTGAGTGCAGCTCTGGCATATAATACAGGATTTAACTCAGGATCAGTACAGGATCAGTAATGTAGCTTCATAGTGACTACACCAGCAGAATAGTGAGTGCGTCTCTGGAGTATAATACAGGATGTAATACAGGATCAGTAATGTATGTACACAGTGACTGCACCAGCAGAATAGTGAGTGCAGCTCTGGCATATAATACAGGATGTAACTCAGGATCAGTACAGGATCAGTAATGTAGGTTCATAGTGACTACACCAGCAGAATAGCGAGTGCGTCTCTGGAGTATAATACAGGATGTAACTCAGGATCAGTACAGAATGAGTAATGTAATGTCTGTACACATTGACTGCACCAGTAGAATAGTGAGTGCCCCTCTGGAGTATAATACAAGCGGTAGCTCAGGATCAGTATTGTATTGTATGTACACAGTGACTGCATCAGCAGAATAGTGAGTGCAGCTCTGGGGTATAATACAGGATGTAACTCAGGATCAGTACAGGATCAGTAATGTAATGTATGTACACAGTGACTTCACCTACAGAATAGTGAATAAACATACAAAAATAGGCAGACACAGATGGCTGGTACACAACTGTACATTCATATTATCATAGTTATATACCGTATTTTTCGGACTATAAGACGCACCGGACCATAAGGAGCACCCCAAATTTGGGGTGAAAATTGCAGAAAAAAAGATTTTTTATAAGATGGGGGTCCGTCTTATTGTCCGAATTTACAGTATCTTACCTGAGGGCTGGTGGTGGCAGAGCAGGGTCACTGGAGGCATGGTGTCGGCAGAGGTGGTACGGCGTGCACCTGAGCAGGGTCCCTTCCTGCTTAGGTGGGCGACGCCACGGCCTGGTGTCCATGGGAGGGTGGCAGCAGTGGTTACCGACAGAGGTGCTGAGATGAGGAGGCACAGTGAGAGGTATGGCGTGAGAGGGGTCCCTTTCCCCGGTGAGGTGATGCAGCAGCCCGGTAATGCAGCAGAGCCGGGTGAATCCTGTTGTTATCGGTGGGCACGGCCATCTTCCTGAGGCCGCGCGTGCGCAGATGGAGGTCTCTGCTGCCCGGGGCTTCAGGAAAATGGCCGCAGGATGCCGCGCGTGCGCAGATGGGGATCGCGGCGGCCATTTTCCTGAAGCTGAGTTCGCATCTCGCACCGATAACAACAGGATTCACCCGGCTCTGCTGCATTACCGGGCTGCTGCATCACCTCACCGGAGAAAGGGACCCCGCTCACTGCGCCACCTCATCTCCACACCTCTGCCACCGCACCTCTGCCGCCACGGTAAGCCTGCATTGCGACTATTAGACGCACCCCCCATTTTCCCCCCTTTTTTGGGGGTGAAAAAGTGCATCTTATAGTCCGAAAAATACAGTAATACGACCAACCTCTATATGGATAATGTGTAGGACACACTACTGCTATAACAGCGAAACCACTCAAGAAAAATTAGTGTACAAGTCCAAACAATATATATATTTATTTAAACAAATACCAGAACATGGATACAGGCTGCAAGGTAGGAGACGTAAACATAACCTCATGAAACCTAGGAAATTGACAATGATCCCCAAAGAGTAATCACATTAACAGCCCCACTCAAAGTGGGGGTGGGCTGGAGTTGGCGTGGTCCCCTCTTGTATCTTGGTATGTACGCGTCCTTTCTATATATCTGCACCTGTCTATGGACATTTACCTATATTGTTATATAACATCTTGTATCTTTTGCATGTCCTCAACAGTGAGCTATTGCTATTTATGTGTGCCTATCTTGTTATCCCACACTTTGAGTGGGGCTGTTAATGTGATTACTCTTTGGGGATCATTGTCAATTTCCTAGGTTTCATGAGGTTATGTTTACGTCTCCTACCTTGCAGCCTGTATCCATGTTCTGGTATTTGTTTAAATAAATATATATATTGTTTGGACTTGTACACTAATTTTTCTACAGAATAGTGAGTGCAGCTCTGGAGTATAATCTGACGTCCGTTCTGTACATTGTGAATGTGTACAATGAAATCCTATAGTTATTGTTACCTTGATTTCATTGCTTTGTTCCATGCCTCTTCTGACAAATTCTGAAGAGCTTTTTCAGCATCATGCAGTTTCCCTATCTCTGGTAAGACAAAAATTGCCGAGGTGTTTCCTTTGTACGGGACGTCGACCACTCTGCATCCAATCTCAGGTATATAACCCGTGAGATACTCTCCTCGTCTGCTCATCATCGGCACCTTCACTACTGTGTTCTCATCCACATGGAAGTCTTCTTCTCTGGTGTGATCTACGTTGAAAGCGTGTTCCCAGGATCCTACAAGAAATCCCACCAGTATTTCACTTATTCCTTATATATCGTTTGTTACATTTCTGCAGTTTTTGAACTTTTTGATCTCCTAAAGTGTTCATTCTTTCTCTATTTGTATCATGGTGAGGTGAAACCTGTTGTGTTTCTTTACAAATAAGTGACTCTGCTCTTAGATCTCTTTATCAGGGTTTTCAGATGCTGTAAAATTGATACTTTTCTTTTATAATAGATCATTAAATCTGATCAGCAAGGGTCTCACACCCACCTCTCTCCTTGAGATTACAGCACTCCAACCTGAGTCATTGTTTACCAGGCATGGTCCTGTTTATTTAGTAGTGACTGTGCCTGATCCAACAGTTCAATCACTTGATGGTCACTACCAAATATACAGGACAATGCCTGGTAAGCAAATGGAATGCAGCACTCAACGGAGCAACTCGGCCTCTTTCATTCAGCTCATGAAAATGATGGGAATTCAACCTTTTTTCTTTAACTCCTTACCCTTGAAGAATATTGTGTTGACAATAACCAGAGCTGTCATCGGATCAAGATTGTCCAAGAGATCTTTAATTTTCCCATTGGTTTTCTTCTCCACATAACTATTGATTTGTTCTAAGGCTTCTTGTACTTTGTGGAAGTCAGTGGAGAAGGCTTCCGATCGGTAGAAATTCTTGGCGTCATCTAAGAACTTGTTTAGAAGATTTAGCTTTGTATCAATGAAGAGCGCGTTGGCGCTGTCCAATTCAAATCCGCTTTTCGGTTGGTTGATGATGTGTAGAAGCTTCTGGAAGCCTTTGTGGATCATTTCTTCTGATACCGAGGATTTGTTGAAACCAAATCCTTCATGGATCTGACTGAGGGTCTTGGACTTGGCACCAAGTGAGAGTAAAGAAAATGCTATTGAGATACTTAATGGAGAGAAGAAAAAGTTGTCATTAGGGTGAGCGGCAGCTAGTTGGTAGTAGAGCTTGTAGGAGAACTTGAGGTTTGCTGAGGATATCTGGAGCAAAGCTTCGGGTTCATTGTTGTGGTGGTGGCCATCGTGGTCATGGTCATCATCATGTGGTCCACCATGGTGTCCACACACAAATGCACAAATCAGAGCTTGGCTGAAACACAGGAAGACAAAAAGCTTCATTTTCTCTGAAAAAGACAATAATTCATTATAAGTATGTGAACCACCATATTTCTCATTAATTATGTTTAGGGCTTGATATACAGCTTGGTGAACAAAGCTCCTACTTTATTATGGTCGCGGCTGATACCCCAAAACAATGCAGTAAAAAGTAATCAAAGCATGATATGTACCCCACAAAAAATGTACTCCCCAGACAAAAAACAATCCCACACACATGTCTAATGATGGAAAACTAAAAAAAGTTCTGCATCTCAGAAAAAGTTGATACAGACCAAACTATTTAAGCCGAGGCACCTAATTTTGCCACAAAAAACTGGGAAAACTTATTGACTTGATTATAAGTTGGGTATGCATTGTCCCCTCATTCCTATGGTATACGTGGCTCCCCATCCCTGTCTTTGTGTGCATGGCTCCCCATCTTTGTCCTTGTATGCATGGCTCCCCATCCCTGTCCATGTATGCATGGCTCCTCGTCACTGTATGCATGGCTCCTTATCCCTGTCTTTGTATGCTTGGCTCCATATCCCCTATCCTTGAATGCATGGCTCTTCAACCCTGCGCTTGTATGCATGGTTCCTATAAAAAAAAAACACATCCTACTTACCTTCCCTGTTCGCCTTCGCTGCATGTCTTCCGGCCAAGCGATCACGTGTCCCCGCTCATTAAGGTAATAAATAATCACTCCAAGCCTATGGGAGTGGAGAGAGGTGAATATTCACTACCTTAAAGAGCGGGGACATGTCTTTCTGGGACAATAACTCGTGTATAAGTTGAAGGGAGCGTTTTCAGCACAAAAAAATGTGCTGAAAAACTCGGCTTATACACGAGTATATACGGTAGTTATTATTTTTCTTACTAAGTTTTGAATTTTTTTAGCAATTTTTTTTTCTCCCGGTCACCATCTGTCAATATTCAAACCCAGCAGCTCTTGTGCACCAGGCAGCAGCTCTTCCCTGTGAGATATTGAGCTCGCTAGACAGTTCCTTCCTAAATCAGATACTAGTACCCATGTTGTTCCCAATGTCTCCACCCCAAGTTACTGATTGGCTCAACCCTGTGATCTCCTGATTGAATGCCCTACTTAAAGGGAACCTGTCACCCCAAAAATCGATGCCCAACGGCATCAGGGGCTTATCTACAGCATTCTATAATGCTGTAGATAAGCCCCCGATGTATCCTGAAAGATGAGAAAAAGAGGTTGATTATACTCACCCAGGGGCAGTCCCGATTCTGTTCTGGTCCGATGGGTGTCGCGGTCCAGTCCGGGGCCTCCCATCTTCTTATGATGACGTCCTCTTCTTGTCTTCAGGCTGCGGCTCCAGTGCAGTCGTACTTTGCCCTGTTGAGGGCAGAGCAAAGTACTGCATTGCGCAGGCGCCGGGCCTCTCTGACCTTTCCCAGCGCCTGCTTATCCTCAAGATCCTACTGCTGCTCCGTGTACCGACCTCTGGCTAATATCCTGACTATTTCTCCAGTCACCTTCCATGACAGCCACTTCTGCCACTTCGAAGGATGTCTTCCCCACCCTAATGGGGGACAGAAACACAAAGAGGTTAAATACCCCTCCCTGCGGGACTCGGGACCTTCCCGCTTCTCCTGTGCCCCTCCGGGGGTAAAGCAGGGTGTGCATGCCAGGGGCCTCCAGTAGCTCCCCAGCTTCCTCCTCCCCCGTGCTGCCGTCTCCAGGGAGCACGCACGGGCCGGAGGTGGCCCGGCTCCATTTCCAGGTCATCGCTGTGCATTCCATGATGGGTTATTTCCCCTGTGCATTCCATATCTCCATGGCTACCTTCTCCCAGATCCCGGTACCTCAACCACTTCCATTTAGAAAGAGGAAGAAGGCTCCGGTAGAATCTGACTCGGACTCGGGCCAGATTCAGTCCTCGGGTTCGGAGGTCATTTGGGAGAATGAGGGTTCCACTTCCACTTCTACCTCTAAATTGGGGAACAAAAAATACTACTTTAGTTCCGAAGATATGGGTGAGCTGATCAGTATAGTGAGAGGCACCATGGGGGTGGAGGAGTAAGAAGTTAAATTCACGGTACAGGATGAAATGTTTGGGGTCTGAAGGTCAAAGATCAAGATGAATACTGCCATGTGCCAATCCACTCAGAGCACAGGAAATTCCTCAGATTCGCAGTCTCTCAGGGGCAGCAAGTCACGCATTTCCAATTCAACGTCCTACCCTTCGGCGTCTCATCGGCATACGGGTCTTTACCAAAATTATGGTGGAAGCAGTGATTTTCATCCGTCGCCAGGGGATATGCATTATCCCATATCTGGGTGATTTTCTCTTCACTGCACCATCTATCCTTCATCTGAAGATGGAGGTAGCAAAGACCCTGGAAAAATTAAGATCCCTGGGGTGGATCCCGAACCTAAAGAAGTGAGAGATCCATCCCTCCACAAGGAGGAAGTTTCTGGGGGTTCTTCTGAACTCAAAGGAAATTACATCCTTTCTACCCAAGGATCGTCAGATCGACCTTGTCCACAGAATAACCAGGTTCAGGGACCAGCGGGCACCAACCCTCAGAGAATCAATGTCTATTCTAGGATCTCTGACCGCTTGTATCCAAGCAACTTCCTGGGCTCAGGCTCATACACGAATCCTACAGACCCACGTGCTTCTACATTCCAGAAGACGACAGATTCCATTGACCCAAAGGATTTCCCTCTCCGGCCATGTAAAATCAGCCCTGAGGTGGTGGTTAGTGTTGAGCATTCCGATACCGCAAGTATCGGGTATCGGCCGATACTTGCGGGTATCGGAATTCCGATACCGAGATCCGATACTTTTGTGGTATCGGGTATCAGTATCGAAACAACATTAATGTGTAAAATAAAGAATTAAAATAAAAAATATTGCTATACTCACCTCTCCGACGCCTAATTCTGCATTCAGGACCTGAAATTACGTCACGGCTTGCTGTGATTGGTCACGTCGCGGTCACATGGGCGGCACGCAACCAATCACAAGCCGTGACGTCACGGAAAGCAGTAAACGCATGCATTTTAAGCAAAGAACGCTGCCGGTTCCCTCGGTGAGGTCCAGGCTGCGTCGCAGAGGTGAGTATAGCAATATTTTTTATTTTAATTCTTTCTTTTACACATTAATATGGATCCCAGGGCCTGAAGGAGAGTTTCCTCTCCTTCAGACCCTGGGAACCATCAGGGATACCGTCCGATACTTGAGTCCCATTGACTTGTATTGGTATCGGGTATCGGTATCGGATTAGATCCGATACTTTGCCGGTATCGGCCGATACTTTCCGATACCGATACTTTCAAGTATCGGACGGTATCGCTCAACACTAGTGGTGGTTAAACTACCGAAACCTTCAGAAGGGGGTTAGCTGGGATCAGCTTCCCCTGAAAACACTCTGCTCAGATGCCAGCCAACGAGGGTGGGGTGCAGTAGCAGAGGGATCCTACTTCCAGGGACGATGGCCATCAAGTATCAGAACTAGTTCCTCAAACTTGAGAGATCTAAAGGCTGTAGAAGAGGCCCTAAAAGCATCATTGTGGAGAAAAGGGTTCAGTGGGTGCTCTCGTCCGCTGGCCCGACTGTCTTTAGCAAGACTGCATGGACCACGGCTCATACCACTGAACGCCCGCTCTATCTCCCCATGGGCAATACACTACACAGACAACACAGGGTTAAGGTAAAACAGTGTGGCAATACTTTATTGAACCACAACACACAATAGCAAACAGAACAATCCCACCATGGCTGGAATTGTTTGGTTACATGGGCGCATATAAAAGGTCACTGCGTCTCCACATATTTCCAGTATGACATGATGTCAGAGCTCCCAGGGTCGCTACTCCACCTGTGGATGAAAGCACAGAGAAGAGGTAACGACAAGCATAGGGAGATGACCAAGAACTGTCCATAGAGTCCAGACAAGGTCCAAAGCCAGTTGACACGAGAGCCACCACCTGGCTTATCTGAACATCTCCATGGAACCAGGCGACCAGCGTGTCCAATACCTGGCTTTCTCCAAACATATCCATGGTTCAGAGATGGTCACTGGATCAGATCTGTGTCCTTCCAACTGGAGCCGAAAACCCCTGGGTTGTTTCCTATAGAAACATAGATCAGTGTCCCTCGTGATGGTGCCATGATGAATTGGCTCCAGTCCTTTCTCCTGTCTGTAGTGTGGTTTGCAGAATGTCGAGCTAGTAGCTGTGTATTACTTCAGTCCCTCAGGATGTGATCTCTGAGTCTTTTTATACCCAAGGCATGTAAGCTATTTTTAGAATTACCCAGGGTCTTTCATTCCAACATCAAGATAAGGTAAACAATGGTGATGGGATTAAGTAGCACTATTAGCATATAAGCACACATCAATAAACAAAGCTTAACACACTCAATACAGTCACTATTAAGGTACCGTCACACAGTGGCATTTTCATCGCTATGACGGCACGATTCGTGACGTTCTAGCGATATCGTTACGATCTCGCAGTGTCTGACACGCAGCAGCGATCAGGGACCCTGCTGAGAATCGTACGTCGTAGCAGATCGTTTGAAACTTTCTTTCGTCGCTGGATCTCCCGCTGTCATCGCTGGATCGTTGTGTGTGACAGCGATCCAGCGATGCGTTTGCTGGTAACCAGGGTAAACATTGGGTTACTAAGCGCAGGGCCGTGCTTAGTAACCCGATGGTTACCGTGGTTACCAGCGTAAAAGTAAAAAAAAACAAACCGTACATACTCACCATCTGATGTCCGTCAGGTCCCTTGCCGTCCGCTTCCCGCTCTGACTGTCTGCCGGCCGGAAAGTGAGAGCAGATCACAGCGGTGACGTCACTGCTGTGCTCTGCTCTCACTGTACGGCGGCACTCAGTCAGAGCGGGAAGCGGACGGCAAGGGACCTGACGGACATCAGATGGTGAGTATGTACGGTTTGTTTTTTTTTACTTTTACGCTGGTAACCACGGTAAACATCGGGTTACTAAGCGCGGCCCTGCGCTTAGTAACCCGATGTTTACCCTGGTTACCAGCGAACCTCGGCATCGTTGGTCACTGGAGAGCGGTCTGTGTGACAGCTCCCCAGCGACCATACAACGACTTACCAACGATCACAGCCAGGTCGTATCGCTGGTCGTGATCGTTGGTAAATCATCATGTGAGACGGTACCCTTACAGACTTAAGGTACCTTCACACTAAACGATATCGCTAGCGATCCGTGACGTTGCAGCGTCCTGGCTAGCGATATCGTTTAGTTTGACAGGCAGCAGCGATCAGGATCCTGCTGTGATGTCGCTGGTCGTTGAATAAAGTTCAGAACTTTATTTGGTCGTCCGATCACCGTGTATCATTGTGTTTGACAGCAAAAGCAACGATACCAGCGATGTTTTACACTGGTAACCAGGGTAAATATTGGGTTACTAAGCGCAGGGCCGCGCTTAGTAACCCGATGTTTACCCTGGTTACCAGTGTAAAATGTAAAAAAAAACCAGTACATACTCACCTTCGCGTCCCCCAGCGTTCGCTTCCTGCACTGACTGAGCGCCGGCCGTAAAGCGAAAGTACAGCACAGCGGTGACATCACCGCTCTGCTGTTAGGGTCGGCGCTCAGTCAGTGCAGGAAGCAGACGCCGGGGGACGTGAAGGTAAGTATGTAGTGTTTGTTTTTTTTACATTCTACACTGGTAACCAGGATAAACTGTTGTGAACTCTGTTTTTAGGTTCCCTCTTGTGGTCACAAGTGGTACTGTGTGAGTGCTATCTTTGGGCTCCCTCTGGTGGCTCTTTTTGTCATTCTGCGGGTCTGTGGCTGGGATCAGCTGTCTCGTTATCTGCTAGTTGGTTTCCTATTTAGCTCACCTGGACTTTCAGTTGTTGCCTGCTGTCAATGTATTTAGTGCTATTTTGATCTCTCCTGACTACCTTCGTTATCAGTCTCTCCAAGAGAAGCTAAGTTTCTGTTTGTTAATTTTTTGCTTATCAGTGTTCAATATGTTTCTTGGTTTATTATTAGTTTTTGTCCAGCTTGCTAGTATGTGATTTCCTTGCTTGCTGGTAGCTCTAGGGGGCTGAGTTTCTCCCCTCACACCGTTAGTTGGTGTGGGGGTTCTTGAATTCTCAGCGTGGATATTTTGTATAGGGTTTTCTACTGACCGCACAGTTTCCTATCTATCTTCTGCTATCTAGTATTAGCGGGCCTCATTTGCTGAATCTGTTTCATTTCTACGTTTGTATTTTCCCCTTACCTCACCGTTATTATTTGTTGAGGGCTTTTCTATATCTTTGGGGTTATTTCTCTGAGGCAAGTGAGGTCTTTGCTTTCTCTCTAGGGGTAGCTAGTTTCTCAGGCTGCGTCGAGACGTCTAGGAATTCAGGCACGTTCACCGGCTACCTTTAGTGTGTGCAGTTAGGATCAGGATTGCGGTCAGTCCAGTTACCACCTCCCTAGAGCTCGTCCTATGTTCAGTTACTTAGCTAGTCAGTTCTGTGATCCTCAGCCACTAAGGATCATAACAGTACAGCAGGCCCGAAAGTGTTTAATGCATCGCAGAATTGGGATAAGAGAAGTCCTGAGTGCAATTTTTTTTTTTCCTTTGCTGCAGTCTGTCCAGCTTCTCTCCTCCCCTTAATCTCTGGGTGGCTTTGAGTTCAGCTGCAGACATGGATATTCAGAGTCTAACTTCTAGTATGGATCATCTTGCTGCAAGGGTACAAAGCATACAGGATTTTGTTGTTCACAGTCCTATGTCAGAGCCAAAAATACCTATTCCTGAGTTGTTTTCTGGAGATAGATCTAGGTTTCTGAATTTTAAGAATAATTGTAAATTATTTCTTTCTTTGAGACCTCGTTCCTCTGGTGATTCCGCTCAGCAAGTTAAAATTGTTATCTCCTTGTTACGTGGTGACCCTCAAGATTGGGGTTTCTCCCTGGCGCCAGGAGATCCTGCATTGCTGAATGTGGATGCGTTTTTTCTGGCGCTTGGACTGCTTTATGAGGAACCTAATCTTGAGAACCAGGCAGAAAAGGCTTTGCTGGCCCTCTCTCAGGGTCAGGATGAAGCAGAGGTGTATTGTCAAAAATTTAGGAAATGGTCGGTGCTTACTCAATGGAATGAGTGTGCCCTGGCTGCAAATTTCAGAGAAGGTCTTTCTGAAGCCATTAAGAATGTTATGGTGGGGTTCCCCACGCCTGCAAGTCTGAGTGACTCAATGGCTTTGGCCATTCAGATTGATCGGCGTTTGCGGGAGCGCAAACCTGCGCACCATCTGGCGGTGTTTTCTGAACAGAAACCTGAGTCTATGCAATGTGACAGAATTCTGACCAGAATTGAGCGGCAAAGTTATAGACGTCAAAATGGGTTGTGCTTTTACTGTGGTGATTCTGCTCATGTTATCTCAGCATGCTCTAAGCGCTTAAAAAAAATCACTAAATCTGTCACCGTTGGTACTATACAGCCTAAATTCATTTTGTCTGTTACTTTAATTTGTTCTCTGTCATCCTACTCGGTTATGGCTTTTGTGGATTCAGGTGCTGCCCTGAATCTGATGGATTTGTCATTTGCCAGGCGCTGTGGTTTGGTCCTGGAGCCTTTAAAATTCCCTATTCCACTGAGGGGAATTGATGCTACACCATTGGCTGAGAATAAGCCTCAGTATTGGACTCAAGTGACCATGTGCATGACTCCTGTACATCAGGAGGTGATTCGCTTTCTTGTGCTGCATAATTTGCATGATGTTGTCGTGTTGGGTCTGCCATGGCTGCAGGCCCATAATCCAGTCCTGGATTGGAAAGCTATGTCTGTGTCAAGTTGGGGTTGCCAGGGGATTCACGGCGATGCTCCTTTGGTGTCAATTGCTTCTTCCACTCCTTCTGAGGTCCCTGAGTTTTTGTCAGACTACCAGGATGTATTTGATGAGCCCAGATCCAGTGCCCTGCCTCCTCATAGGGATTGTGATTGTGCTATAAATTTGATTCCTGGTAGTAAGTTCCCTAAGGGACGACTTTTTAATTTGTCTGTACCAGAACATACCGCTATGCGGAGTTATATAATGGAGTCTTTGGAGAAGGGACATATTCGCCCGTCCTCCTCCCCTCTTGGTGCAGGATTCTTTTTTGTGGCCAAGAAGGATGGTTCTCTGAGACCTTGTATAGATTATCGTCTTCTAAATAAAATCACAGTCAAATTTCAGTATCCTTTGCCATTATTGTCTGATCTGTTTGCTCGGATTAAGGGGTCCAGTTGGTTCACCAAGATAGATCTTCGTGGTGCGTACATCCTCGTGCGTATTAAGCAGGGTGATGAATGGAAAACAGCATTTAATACGCCCGAAGGCCATTTTGAGTACTTGGTGATGCCTTTTGGACTTTCTAATGCTCCTTCTGTGTTTCAGTCCTTCATGCATGACAACTTCCGAGAATATCTGGATAAATTTATGATTGTGTATCTGGATGACATTTTGGTCTTTTCTGATGATTGGGAGTCCCATGTGAAGCAGGTCAGGATGGTATTTCAGGTCCTGCGTGCCAATGCCTTATTTGTGAAGGGCTCAAAATGTCTCTTCGGAGTACAGAAGGTTTCCTTTTTGGGTTTTATTTTTTCTCCTTCTACTATTGAGATGGACCCAGTCAAGGTCCAGGCTATTCATGACTGGACTCAGCCTACATCTGTTAAGAGTCTTCAGAAGTTCTTGGGTTTTGCTAATTTTTACCGTCGCTTCATCGCTAATTTTTCTGGCGTGGTTAAGCCCTTGACGGATTTGACCAAGAAGGGTTCTGATGTGACTAATTGGTCTCCTGCGGCCGTGGAAGCCTTTCGGGAGCTGAAGCGCCGGTTTTCTTCAGCTCCAGTCTTATGTCAGCCTGATATCTCTCTTCCTTTTCATGTCGAGGTTGATGCTTCTGAGATTGGAGCAGGGGCTGTTTTGTCGCAGAGAAGCTCTGATTGCTCTGTGATGAAGCCTTGTGCTTTCTTTTCAAGAAAGTTTTCGCCTGCTGAGCGGAATTATGATGTTGGTAATCGGGAGTTGTTGGCTATGAAGTGGGCATTTGAGGAGTGGTGACATTGGCTCGAGGGGGCTAAGCATCGTGTGGTGGTCTTGACTGATCACAAAAATCTGATTTATCTCGAGTCTGCCAAGCGGCTGAATCCTAGACAGGCTCGTTGGTCGTTGTTTTTCTCCCATTTCGATTTTGTGGTCTCGTACCTGCCTGGTTCAGAGAATGTGAAGGCTGATGCTCTTTCTAGGAGTTTTGTGCCTGACTCTCCGGGAGTTTCAGAGCCGGCTGGTATCCTCAGAGAGGGAGTGATTTTGTCTGCCATTTCCCCAGATTTGCGATGAGTGCTGCAGGAATTTCAGGCGGATAGACCTGACCGTTGTCCACCAGAGAGACTGTTTGTCCCAGATAGATGGACCAGCAGAGTTATTTCCGAGGTTCATTCTTCGGTGTTGGCAGGTCATCCTGGGGTTTTTGGTACCAGAGATTTGGTGGCTAGGTCCTTCTGGTGGCCTTCCTTGTCGCGGGATGTGCGTTCCTTTGTGCAGTCCTGTGGGATTTGTGCTCGGGCTAAGCCTTGCTGTTCTCGTGCCAGCGGTTTGCTTTTGCCTTTGCCCATCCCGAAGAGGCCTTGGACGCACATTTCCATGGATTTTACTTCGGATCTTCCAGTCTCTCAGAGAATGTCTGTCATCTGGGTGGTGTGTGATCGTTTTTCTAAAATGGTCCATTTGGTGCCCTTGCCTAAGTTGCCTTCCTCCTCCGATTTGGTTCTTCTATTTTTTCAGAATGTGGTTTGTTTGCACGGCATCCCTGAAAATATTGTGTCTGACAGAGGATCCCAGTTTGTGTCCAGATTTTGGCGGATCTTTTGTGCTAAGATGGGCATTGATTTGTCTTTTTCGTCGGCCTTCCATCCTCAGACGAATGGCCAAACCGAGCGAACTAATCAGACCTTGGAAACTTATTTAAGATGTTTTGTTTCTGCTGATCAGGATGATTGGGTTACTTTCTTACCATTGGCCAAGTTTGCCCTTAATAATCGGGCTAGTTCTGCTACTTTGGTTTCGCCTTTTTTTTGTAATTCTGGTTTTCATCCTCGTTCTTCCTCGGGTTACGTGGAGCCTTCTGACTGTCCTGGGGTGGATTCTGTGGTGGATAGGTTGCACCAGATTTGGAACCATGTGGTGGACAATTTGAAGTTGTCACAGGAGAAGGCTCAGCGCTTTGCCAACCGCCGTCGCGGTGTGGGTCCCCGACTTCGTGTTGGGGATTTGGTATGGCTATCTTCTCGTTATGTTCCTATGAAGGTCTCCTCTCCTAAGTTCAAGCCTCGCTTCATCGGTCCTTATAAGATTTTGGAAATCCTTAACCCTGTGTCATTTCGTTTGGACCTCCCAGCGTCGTTTGCCATTCATAATGTGTTCCATAGGTCTTTGTTGCAGAGGTATGTGGTGCCTGTGGTTCCTTCTGTTGAGCCCCCTGCTCCGGTGCTGGTTGAGGGCGAATTGGAGTACGTGGTGGAGAAGATCTTGGATTCTCATATTTCTAGACGGAGGCTTCAGTATTTGGTTAAGTGGAAGGGCTATGGTCAGGAGGATAATTCCTGGGTTGTCGCCTCTGATGTTCATGCGGCCGATTTGGTTCATGCCTTCCATGTGGCTCATCCTGATCGCCCTGGGGGTTTTGATGAGGGTTCGGTGACCCCTCCTCAATGGGGGGGTACTGTTGTGAACTCTGTTTTTGGGCTCCCTCTTGTGGTCACAAGTGGTACTGTGTGAGTGCTATCTTTGGGCTCCCTCTGGTGGCTCTTTTTGTCATTCTGCGGGTCTGTGGCTGGGATCAGCTGTCTCGTTATCTGCTAGTTGGTTTCCTATTTAGCTCACCTGGACTTTCAGTTGTTGCCTGCTGTCAATGTATTCAGTGCTATTTTGATCTCTCCTGACTACCTTCGTTATCAGTCTCTCCAAGAGAAGCTAAGTTTCTGTTTGTTAATTTTTTGCTTATCAGTGTTCAATATGTTTCTTGGTTTATTATTAGTTTTTGTCCAGCTTGCTAGTATGTGATTTCCTCGCTTGCTGGTAGCTCTAGGGGGCTGAGTTTCTCCCCTCACACCGTTAGTTGGTGTGGGGGTTCTTGAATTCTCAGCGTGGATATTTTGTATAGGGTTTTCTACTGACCGCACAGTTTCCTATCTATCTTCTGCTATCTAGTATTAGCGGGCCTCATTTGCTGAATCTGTTTAATTTCTACGTTTGTATTTTCCCCTTACCTTACCGTTATTATTTGTTGGGGGCTTTTCTATATCTTTGGGGTTATTTCTCTGAGGCAAGTGAGGTCTTTGCTTTCTCTCTAGAGGTAGCTAGTTTCTCAGGCTGCGTCGAGACGTCTAGGAATTCAGGCACGTTCACCGGCTACCTTTAGTGTGTGCGGTTAGGATCAGGATTGCGGTCAGTCCAGTTACCACCTCCCTAGAGCTCGTCCTATGTTCAGTTACTTAGCTAGTCAGTTCTGTGATCCTCAGCCACTAAGGATCATAACAGTAAACATCGGGTTACTAAACGCGGCCCTGCGCTTAGCAACCCAATGTTTACCCTGGTTACCCGGGGACTTTGGCATCGTTGGTCGCTGGAGAGATGTCTGTGTGACAGCTCTCCAGCAACCAAACAGCGACCCTGCAGCGATCGGCATCGTTGTCTGTATCGCTGCAGCGTCGCTATGTGTGACGGTACCTTTACACAGTATGTTAGATAGTATATCAGTTGGCAAGTCTGTCCTCTTGACCCACCAGACGCAAACACCCAAATTCACAAGCCAATATACAGACAAAAAGCCAGCTCCCCTGGTTTTTGCAAAAACATGGTTGTCTGGGCAATTAAGATACAATCTGGTTTCTTCACAATCATCATCCGAAATCACCACGTCCATGTCTACTCGGACAACATGACCACAGTGGCCTACCTCCTTCACCAGGGAGGCACAAAGTACGCCACTCTAAGGGTACCGTCACACATTGAAATTTCCATCGCTACGACGTTACGATTCGTGACGTTCTAGCGATATCGTTACGATATCGCTGTGTCTGACACGCTACTGCGATCAGACACCCTGCTGAGAATCGTACGTCGTAGCAGATCGTTTGGAACTTTCTTTCGTCGCTTGATCACCCGCTGACATCGCTGGATCGTTGTGTGTGACAGCGATCCAGCGATGTCTTCGCTTGTAACCAGGGTAAACATCGGGTAACTAAGCGCAGGGCCGCGCTTAGTAACCCGATGTTTACCCTGGTTACCAGCGTAAACGTAAAAAAACAAACCGTACATACTCACCCGTCGGTGTCCTTCAGGTCCCTTGCCGTCTGCTTCCTGCTCTGAGTGCTGGCCGGAAAGTGAGAGCAGAGCGCAGCGGTGCTGCGCTCTGCTCTCAGTGTACGGCTGCACTCAGAGCAGGAAGCAGACGGCAAGGGACCTGAAGGACACCGACGGGTGAGTATGTACGGTTTGTTTTTTTACGTTTACGCTGGTAACCAGGGTAAACATCGGGTTACTAAGCGCGGCCCTGCGCTTAGTTACCCGATGTTTACCCTGGTTACCCGGGGACTTCGGCATCGCTCCAGCGCCGTGATTGCAACGTGTGACCACAGTCTACGACGCTGGAGCGATGATTATACGACGCTGCGACGTCACGATTCGTGCCGTCGCAGCGATGAAAATTTCAATGTGTGACGGTACCCTTAAGGTAGTAGCAGACAGGATTTTTTCCTGGGCAGAGAAAAACTTACCCTCAGTCACAGCGGTACATCTGAGAGGGTCAGACAATACCCAGGCAGACTTCCTCAGCCAGAAAGACAACCATCCAGGGGAGTGGTGTCTGGACCAAGCAGTTTTCTTGTCTCTAACCTCAAGATGGGTGACTCCAGAGGTGGACCTATTTGCCAACAGACAAAATGCGAAAGTGGAGACATTCTTCTCCCTGTACCACACAGAGCGCAGGGAATAGATGCGTTCGCACAACTGTGGAATTTCAACCTCGCATATGCCTTTCCACCCATACCCATGCTGGCAAAGACATTGCAAAAAATCCGGACAGACCGAGTCCCCACAATCCTAATCACCCCTCGGTGGCCCGGGAGGAGCCGGTACAGTGCCCTACTGGACATGGCTCAGGAAGGCCCCTGGTTTCTACCTAAAAAGTCAACCTCCTTCACCAAGGACCTCTACTACACCCGGACGTACACAAACTGAACCTGGCAGCATGGTTACTGAGGCTGAAATTCTGAGAGCCAAAGGGCTCTCTGCTTTTCTGGAGGGTTTGGATTACCTTATCAGAAAGCCAATAACCAATGCCATCTATGCCAAGGTTTGGAAAAGGTTTTCGTCCTGGTGCTCCCAAAAAAATCCTGATCCCTTCCATCCCAATATAGCACCGGTCTAAGACATTTTACAGAAAGGTCTAGAAATTGGCCTTACTCCTAGCACACTAAAAGTGCAAGTATCAGCTCTTAGCACCTTTTATGATCTTGACTTGGCCAGCGACCGCTGGATCAAACGCTTTATGGCGTCGGCAGCCAGGATTTGTCCTAAACTCCGTAGTCAGGTGCCACCTTAGGATCTCAATATCGTGCTTAACAGCCTAACCCAGGATCCATTTGAGCCTTTAAAATCTATGACCATAAAGAACTTGACCCTTAAAGCTGTCTTCTTAGTTGCAATTACTACTGCTAGACGTATAGGAGAATTGCAGGCCCTGTCGATACAGGAACCTTATCTGACTCTCACTGCAGTATTATCCTGAGATTAGATCACTCTTTTCTACCCAAAGTGGTCTCAAACTTCCATAGGGATCAGGATATTGTGCTGCCCTCATTCTGTCCAAATCCTTCCAACCCTAAAGGCCCCGTCTCACATAGCGATTTACCAACGATCACGACCAGCGATACGACCTGGCCGTGATCATTGGTAAGTCGTTGTGTGGTCGCTGGGGAGCTGTCACACAGACAGCTCTCTCCAGTGACCAATGATCAGGGGAACGACTTCGGCATCGTTGAAACTGTCTTCAACGATGCCGAAGTCCCCCTGCAGCACCCGGGTAACCAGGGTAAACATCGGGTTACTAAGCGCAGGGCCGCGCTTAGTAATCCGATGTTTACCCTGGTTACCAAAAAAAACAAACAGTACATACTCGCCTTTCGGTGTCCGTCAGGTCCCTTGCTGTCTGCTTCCTGCTCTGACTGTCTGCCGGCCGGAAAGTGAGTGCAGATCACAGCGGTGACGTCACCGCTGCACTCTGCTCTCACTGTACGGTGGCTCAGTAAGAGCAGGAAGCAGACGGCAAGGGACCTGACGGACACCGAAAGGCGAGTATGTACTGTTTGTTTTTTTTGTAACCAGGGTAAACATCGGGTTACTAAGCGCGGCCCTGCACTTAGTAACCCGATGTTTACCCTGGTTACCAGTGAAGACATCGCTGGATCGGTGTCACACACACCGATTCAGCGATGTCAGCGGGACCTCAACGACCAAAAAAAAGGTCCAGGCCATTCCGACACGACCAGCGATCTCGCAGCAGGGGCCTGATCGCTGGTACGTGTCACACATAGCGAGATCGCTACTGAGGTCGCTGTTGCGTCACAAAACTTGTGACTCAGCAGCGATCTCGCTAGCGATCTCGCTATGTGAGACGGGGCCTTAAGGATAAGACCTTCCACACACTCGACGTTCGCAGGGTGGTCCTATTTTACCTACAACAGACTGAAGCCTGGCGAATTGACCAGAATCTATTCATCCAGTTCTCAGGACAGAATAAAGGCAAGAAGGCGGCAAAGAACACAATCGTGAATTGCATCAGTCTGTTTGCCTGGCCTACTCATCACTGAAACTGGATCCACCTGTTTCACTGAAGGCACATTCTACCCTTGCGATGGCAACATCATCATGGGCAGAGAGGGAGAATGCTTCATCAGAGCAGATATGCAGAGCCGCCACCTGGTCGTCTATCCACACGTTCACCAGACATTACACGCTAAATTTCAATAGGGATTTAACATTTGGCAGATAAGTTCTGCAGGCCGTGATCCCTCCCTAGAAAAATTAGCGAAATTGGCTGTCGTGGAAGGTGACTGGAGAAAATTAGTCTTACCCGTAATTCGGTTTCTAGGAACCTTCCACGACAGCACTAATGTCACTCCCTATCTGATGTTCTTATTGGATGATTCCTGCACTTTTGTGGTAACTATACAAGCTAATGTGTCCAGGAAAACACTGGTGGTTGCAGGAAGGGGAGGGATATTTAACCTCTTTTTGTTCCTGTCCCCTGTTAGGGTGGGGAGGACATCCTCCGAAGTGGCAGAAGTGGCTGAGGTGGAAGGTTCCTAGAAACCGAATTACTGGCAAGACTAATTCTATTTTCATCCCCCTTTGTCCAAATGGGTTCTTAATAAAATAGCAGCAGATGAACATCTGTTCTATCTGCAGTAGACCATGGTCTTTCAATAATATCAATCATGCAAGCGCATGTCTTTGACTCTTTCCTTTCCTCCTAACATAGATCGCCCTTTCATACTGGGCAAGCATTGAACCAAGCTCACTGTGCGCAGATGCTAAGTAGTTATCCTTGATACCTCTGTCAGTGACTATATATGCTCCTTGATCATTATGGAGTGCAGCTCATGTCATCTGCGCTTGCACCAAATAAGGAGCTTCCTTGGTTATGAGATACATAACAGCATGTGTCAAAGAAGGAGGGCTAGCCATATGCATATAAGAAGGTACAAACAAAACCAAGAGAAGAGATATGCATAACAAAGGGATCAACCATGGCTAATTAATTTTATCAAGTATTTCAATAAAAAAAGGCACAGGAAAACAAACAATTTAAAAACATTTAAAAGCCCACATGGCAAAAAAGAACAAAAATTGTCCTCCCCAGGTAATCAATAGAGTGTAAATTGTTATATCGGAACTTATACACGACCCATATGATGAGTACAGGTATAGGATATATTGGTCTCCGTGGTCAAATATACAATAACACTGACAAACCCTACTGACTATTCATTAGATACAATACAAATATGCTGCCAGCTAGACCTGTGGATACCAGAAAACAATGACTCCCAATTTATCAGGAAAAATATAAGTCAACATATCCATCATGGTCAGTAATCAATTTTAGATGGATAGAGGAAACATATCCATGAAGCCAATGAATATCAAAGAAACCTATACCTGCTGCACGTAAGGAGATTTTTTTTGCATCTAGTGAAAGAATTAGCCCAGAGAATCCAGGTGGTCATGTGGCAGGGCAATGATAAGGTGCTAAGTGCAGTCCATGGGGAGGCTGAGATACATAATTTACGGTTGAGCGTGACTAGTGCTTCCTGCAAGTTCACGGTTCTAAGTATATGATGTACAGGGTGGGCCGTTTATATGGATAAACCTGTGTAGGCCATTTATAAAATTGGATCCAAAATGGCTGACTACAAAATGTCTGCCATGGTCACCACCCATCTTGAAAAGTTTTCCCCCTCCTATATACTAATGTGCCACAAACAGGAAGTTGATATCACCAACCATTCCCATTGTATTTAGGAGTATCCATATACATGGCCCACCCAGGTGTATCCATATACATGGCCCACCCTTTATTTATATTGGATCAACAGAACTACACCTCAAGTCCAACACCTCAACTTCTGCCCTACCTTCTACCTTCTTTCCAGTCATTGAGTACAGGACTCTCCAGCCTGTAGGGCAAACCTGATCCAATATTACGGATTTTTTTTTGCTACTCAGGTGCCATAATTCTAGGACAGGCCGGAGCGAGCCGCCCCCTCCCCCCCACGGCTAAGCGGAGGCCAGCATGACAATGGGTTGGAGAGGAGGGGGCGGGGGCCAAAAGGGTTAACAGATTAGGGGGCGGGGAGCTAGGTGAAGAGAGGGTTAGCGAAGTGTCAGGGGGCGGGGGCCGGTCAGTTCCCGCTCACCAGCACTGAAAGCAGCAGCATGTCCAGTGTGGATGCGGTGCTGCTGAGCCTGAGGGCGGCTGCAGCCTCCCGGCCTCCTGGATGGCTGGAGGCACAGGTGGCCCACTTGCTGGATGGCGGCGCCGGCGGCAGCGGATCCCCGCCGGCGGTCCCCCATCTTGATCGGCGGGCTCGGCGGACACGGCCCCCCGAGCGCCTATCGCCGGATCCTGGGCCTAGCGCCCCCCGCAGGCGTAGGAGCCCCTCCCGGGACCCTCCAGGCCGGGCGCCGGTAAGAGCGATGGCGAGCAGGCCCCGGCCTGGGAGGAATCCGACTGCCAGGCGGGGCGCAGCGGCGGTTGGAAGGCCCTCACCTCGTGGTGCGGTGGGGGCGGAGCCTAGACGCGCCGGGCAGCGCTTGGGGCCTAGAGCAGCGGGAGGCCGCGGCGGTGCCGGTACCGCCGCGCGGCCTGCCTCGGCGGTGCGAGCGGGGCCTAGAGGAGCCGTGGATGGAACCGGGGCGGGCGGCCCGAGGCAGGACGGCGCCGGGTCGGCCCCTACAACAGCGGCAGGGGGTCCCCCTGCTCCAGGGCTTTGGAGCGGACAGCCTCCTGCGGCGGCCTGGAGTGCGGCTGGCGCCGGTCAGCTGGATGTGCCCTCGCCGGTCCAGGCGGCGTCTCCCCCTCTCGCGTGAAGTCCGAATCCGGGGTCCCACGGGCCAGCGGCGTCCCGGAGCAGCGGGTCTGATGGACACCCACAAGGCACACCTTTGGACGGGTCGGTGGCGGACTGGGCCGTCCGTGGATGTCCGGATACCAGCACTCCGGCTGGAGGGACCACAGATCCCTTGCAGCCCGGTGAGTATGCGTCTGTGTCTCGTGTGTGTTTTTCTGATGCTAGTGCGCCTGCGCTTAGTGGGGGTCAGGGAGCGCTTAGCGGTGTAGCTGCGGCGGGGGTAGCAGGCGGCTGTGAAACGGCAGGGGTTCGGGAGCTTTTGGTTAATGTGCAGAACTTGCTAGCTAGATTGGATCGTGATGTGGCTTCGCAGGGTTTTCTAGGTGCTTGGTCTGGTGTATCACGGAGTCCGGTTAGTGCAGCAGCAGTGCAGGCTGAGGTTGCGGAGCCAGTTTCAGTTTCTGTGCAGACTGAGAAGGAGTGTAGGGTTCATTTGGATGATAGGGCGCACGGTGAAGTTTACGTGTGTTTTGAGGGCCCGTTGGGGGCGCATCTTAAAAAAGAGGTCAGGGAGAAGATTAGCAGGGACGAGTACGTTGAAATTTTTTCACTGCTCCCCCTAGAGAAATTTAACATTGACAAGGGGAAGAAGGAGGATTTAAAAAAGGAGGAGGAAGAAAAACGGCGTTGGCGTTTGATTCCTCAGACTTTTGCTAATTGGCTTCAGGCGTTTGCCATTTTGGCCAGTGTTATTGGCGAGAAGGCTCTGGAGAATTGCTCGGGGCTATTTTGCTACATGGACTCCATCAGCGAGGCTCATAGGGTGTATGGCGGTCAGGCGTGGCTGAGGTACGATGAGCAGTTTAGGCAGAGAAAAGCTGTTCGGCCGGCCATTAGGTGGGACCAGAAAGATATTGGTCTCTGGTTGCGCGTGATGGCGCAGTACAAGTTCGGCCATCCCTTTCAAGGGGGGGCCGGTGGGTCCGGCCATGGATCTCAGTCCAGTGCAGGGAGCTCCTCAGGCAACGCCGGTCAGGCAGGCGGACAGAAGTTGGGCGTCTGCTGGCAATTCAATGAGGGACAGTGCAAATTTGGAAGCAATTGTAGATTTAAACATTTGTGTTCCCACTGTAGTGGTTCCTCTCACGGTGCCGCAAAATGCTTTAAGAAGGGCAAGGCAAAATCAGGTTCAGGTAATTCCCATGGGGGAGACTCTGGTGAGGGTGGAAAGGATGGTCCCTTATCTAAGTAGGTACCCGGATAAGGAAAAGGCGGCACTGTTATTGTCCGGTTTTACGGAAGGTTTTGTTATTCCGGCACCTCCTTTTGCGGTTCCCGTCGTTAGGAAAAATTTGCGTTCAGCCATGTTAAACTCTGGGGTGGTTTCAGAGAAGTTACGTAAAGAGGTGGCTTTAGGCCGCATGGCTGGCCCTTTTGACCACGCTCCGTTTGAGGACTTAGTTGTTTCCCCTCTGGGGGTGGTCCCTAAGAAGGAAGCGGGTAAATTTCGCCTTATTCAACACCTGTTGTATCCTAAGGGCAGGTCGGTGAATGACGGCATCGATCCTGAGTTGTGCTCGGTTGTTTACGCATCGTTTGATGAAGCGGTTGTTTGGGTGCAGAGATGCGGAAAGGGCGCCCTGCTTGCAAAGACGGACATAGAATCCGCTTTTCGTTTGTTGCCGGTTCATCCGTCTAGCGTTAGACTTCTTGGATGTTTTTGGGAGGATAAATTTTTTGTTGACAGATGTTTACCCATGGGTTGTTCGCTGTCTTGTGCACTGTTCGAGGCGTTTAGTTCATTTTTGGAATGGGTGGTACGGGACGTGTCTGGTTGTGATGCGGTCCTACACTACCTAGATGATTTTTTGTGCATCGGCCCGGCGGGGTCCGATTGCTGTGCAAGGATTTTGAGTGCGATTGAATGGGTGGCTTTGCGGTTCGGGGTCCCGCTGGCCCCGGGCAAGACGGAAGGCCCCAGTACGTGCTTGTGTTTCTTAGGCATAGTCATTGATACCGTGAGGTGGGAGTTTCGTTTGCCTGAGGACAAATTGACGGGCCTGCGGGAAGATGTTGTGCGGACTGGTCGTCTGCGTAAGTTGCCGTTGCAGGACCTGCAATCGTTGCTCGGGAAACTTAATTTCGCTTGTCGAGTCATGCCAATGGGGCGAGTTTTTTCTAGAAGGATGGCTAGCGCTACGGCTGGAGTTAAGGCTCCTCACCATTTCGTGCGGTTATCAGCTGAGCATAAGGAGGATTTGGCAGTGTGGAGTGAGTTCCTGAAGTCATATAACGGTAGGTCGTTGTTTATGTCGGGCGTGATTGATAACGACTCCGAGTCGTTGGAGTTATTCACTGACGCAGCCGGAGGTTCGGGTTTCGGAGCTTATTTTCAAGGGCAATGGTGCGCGGCGAAGTGGCCTGCGAGTTGGATTTCTACCGGTCTTGTTCGTAACATTGCTCTCCTGGAGATTTTCCCTATTTTGGTATCTGTGCACTTGTGGCAAGATAATTTTCGGAACAGGCGTGTTCGTTTTCGCTGCGATAACATGGGGGTGGTGTGCGCGATTAATAGTTTGTCTGCATCATCGCCGCCAGTGGTTTGCGTGTTACGGCGTTTGGTGCTGTTGTGTTTGACTTTGAACGCGCACGTTACAGCGTCGCATGTGCCTGGAGTTCATAACTCTATCGCTGACTCTCTTTCTCGTTTACAGTTCGATCGCTTTCGGTCATTGGCCCCGGAGGCGGAAATGGTCGGTTTGGAGTGCCCTCCAGAACTTTGGCTAGCGGTGTCCGGGACGCTCAGGCATTGATTAAGGCGTCGTTGGCTCCCAGAACCTGGGAGGCCTATCAGGGAATTTGGCGGGAGTGGGAGGTTTTGCTGGCGGCGGCATCTGGTGGGTGGAGCCACCAGGATCAGATCGGGATCCTGTTGTCATGGTTGAGCCGGGGGGCATTAGAGGGTTGGTCTCCTGCAAAAGTGTCAAGAGTCATGGCGGCTCTGGCCTTTGGTTGCAAATTGCGGTGTCAGGAAGATATCACCAAGTCCTTTTTTGTGCAGAGGGCCGTAAAAGGTTTTAGGCGGCGGCCCAGAGGAACAGATTCAAGGCGGCCAGTGTCTTTTAACGTTTTGGAAAAATTGGGCGAAGCATTGTCTTCGCTGTGTTCTTCGTTTTTTGAGCTTTGTTTATTTCGGCTGGCGTTTTCTTTGGCCTTTTTTGGGGCATTTAGAGTAGGAGAGTTGGTGGCACCAAACAAAAAAGGGCCGGGGGGTTTATTGGCCAGGGACGTATTGTTGGCGGAAGGCCAGGTGGAGTTATGGTTGCGACGGTCAAAGTCGGATCAGGAGGGGCGGGGCAGCAGGATTGTGGTGGGCTCAGTTGCGGGGTCCGTTATGTGTCCTGTCTCTTGCCTTAGCATCTTTTGGGGCCTGCGGCCTAGGCGGGATGGGGTTTTGCTATGTCACCAGGACGGTTCCTGTTTGTCTCGATACCAGTTCACGGCGGTTTTCAAGAAGGCAATTTCCTCGGTGGGTTTGGACGGGGCTTGCTTCGCCCCTCACTCCTTCCGGATAGGAGCTGCAACTGAAGCTGCAATTGGGGGATTGGGGGATTCCGCCATTCGTAGGATCGGTAGGTGGCGCTCCAACCGCTTTAGGAGTTACGTGCGGCCACAAGGGGTGGTAGGTGGGGTTTTATAGGCTTGAGGGAGCTTTTTGCTGCAGTAGGTGATAGTTGTTAAGTTTGTATTTTGTTTTCCAGATCACCAAGGTTTATTGGTATGGATTCTTGGACACTCGTACGTGCACTGGGGAGCTCTGCGAGCCGACGTTCGGACGGAGGGCAGGCAACTGGGCTTTGATCGGAGTGTTGCAGTCATCCGGTGGCTCGGTTTTCGGGGTATGGCCTGGAATCGCGTGTTGCGGGAGATCCAGAACAGCGCGAGACTGGACAGAGCCCCTGATGTTTTGGTTCTGCACGTGGGGGGTAACGATCTCGGGGTCCGACCTTTTCGGGAGTTGATTAGAGACATAAAACAGGACTGTTTGCGTCTGTGGGTTTTGTACTCGGGTTTGACTATTGTCTGGTCCGAAATTGTGCCGCGGAAACGGTGGAAGCACATGCGGTCTTTGCAAAAAATTGATAAAGCCCGCATAAAGGTGAACAGGGCGGTGTCTGCCTTTGTTGTTAGGAATGGGGGCGTGGCGGTCAGACATTTTGAACTAGAATCAGGACGGGGGGAGTATTGGTTGGCGGACGGCGTTCATTTGAATGCTGTCGGAATTGATTTTTGGGCTCTCGGGTTGCAGGAGGGCATCGAGAAGGCCATAGCTCTTCGGTCGGGTGGGGTCTCGGGCCTTTAAGGTATTCAAAGGCCTTTCGTTGTGGCGGTTGGGGGGAGTCCTTGGAGTTGGTTGAAATTGGTTTGGGGGGTCCATAGGTATATGGCTCCTCTGTTTTGAAGTTTATTATGTTTCGGATCTGGTGATTGGTGGTGGGGAGTTCCGGCAGGGGTGGTCGGATCTCACGTTTTTACCACGAACAGTGAACCCTCTTGTGGGGTTTTTGGTGCTCCCGAGCCAGGCTTACAACGGCTGGGAGTAAAATATGGTCTGAGTTATGTTCGCGGTATGGTTAAAAAATCACCAGATTCTTTTGGGCTCCAAGGACTTTCCCTAGTTTTGAAATGTATGCTTTTACATTAATTGTTAACTGTTATTTTGTTTAATAAACAGGCTGCTGTGGCCTTCATAATTCCAAAGAAACTTTGTCTCTGTCTTAATTGGGAGAATGAGTTCGGGTGGTCGCGCTGGGGGGAAAAAGGTAAGGGACTGTAAGAGTGTCAGGGGGATGTATCTCCCTCTTTCCCTAGAGACTTCGACAATACCAGGGTCAAGGACAGGCCGGAGCGAGCCGCCCCCTCCCCCCCACGGCTAAGCGGAGGCCAGCATGACAATGGGTTGGAGAGGAGGGGGCGGGGGCCAAAAGGGTTAACAGATTAGGGGGCGGGGAGCTAGGTGAAGAGAGGGTTAGAGAAGTGTCAGGGGGCGGGGGCCGGTCAGTTCCCGCTCACCAGCACTGAAAGCATCCCTCCCTCCCGCCCTGTTTTTGGTTTGTGGTCTGTGGGGTTACATTACTCGCGGTGAGCGGGTAGTTATAGTATTCATTTGGTCCTTTTCGGGTCATTGCGGCCGGGGCGGTTGGGGGGAGTCCTTGGAGTTGGTTGAAATTGGTTTGGGGGGTCCATAGGTATATGGCTCCTCTGTTTTGAAGTTTATTATGTTTCGGATCTGGTGATTGGTGGTGGGGAGTTCCGGCAGGGGTGGTCGGATCTCACGTTTTTACCGCGAACAGTGAACCCTCTTGTGGGGTTTTTGGTGCTCCCGAGCCAGGCTTACAACGGCTGGGAGTAAAATATGGTCTGAGTTATGTTCGCGGTATGGTTAAAAAATCACCAGATTCTTTTGGGCTCCAAGGACTTCCCCTAGTTTTGAAATGTATGCTTTTACATTAATTGTTAACTGTTATTTTGTTTAATAAACAGGCTGCTGTGGCCTTCATAATTCCAAAGAAACTTTGTCTCTGTCTTAATTGGGAGAATGAGTTTGGGTGGTCGCGCTGGGGGGAAAAAGGTAAGGGACTGTAAGAGTGTCAGGGGGATGTATCTCCCTCTTTCCCTAGAGACTTCGACAATACCAGGGTCATGGTCTTATCTTGGCTTACTTGTTTACAGATGCCTCACTACTTTTGGGTATGTTTCATATGGCTATATGAGTACTTTTGTTTTGTCTGGGGTAGGCTAGAGTGCATCAGTACATGTGTATATATATATAAATGGTGGGTCATATATGGGGATAAACCTGGATGGGCCATGTATATGGATACACCTAAAAAAAATGGGAATGGTTGGTGATACCAACTTCCTGTTTGTGGCACATTCGTATATGGGAGGGGGAAAACTTTTCAAGATGGGTGGTGACCATGGTGGCCATTTTGTAGTCGGCCATTTTGGATGTAACTTTATAAATGGCTCACCCAGGTGTATCCATATAAATGGACCAGTCTGCATGTATATTTTTACTGGGATTCTGAACCAGTCATTTCTCGTACTGACCATGGTGTTATGCTATGTGCTCAACTACTAGGGCACACATTTTGGATATGGGGAGAGGCAGGACATAGCCGTATTATGGGCATACTATGTTTTCTGTAGTTTTAATGTTTGTAGTTCTGTGTTTACTAATAAAAATTTTGTGATTATTTATTGTGATCGATCACTGTATTTTACATGTCTCCTTTTCTTAGTTATTTACTTAGCATTTTTTTGACATGCCACAGGTGATCCTTTTGATATTGGTGGTGCCCTCCATTTTTTTGTGCTATATCCTGACTACATTACCTGTTTTTATCCTTCCAGCTATACTGCTGCTCCATGTACCGACCTCTGGCTTTTTCCTAACTATGTTATCTGCTTATCCTCTCAACTATACTGGTGCTCTGTATACTGACATCTGGCTATATCCTATGATTCCTGTTTATCCTCTCAACTATACTGTTGCTCCATGTACTGACCTCCGGCTATTCCTGACTATGTTACCTGCTTATCCTCCCAACTACACTGCTGCTCCATTTACCGACCTCTGGCTATTCCTGATTATGTTACCTGTTTATACTTCCAAATACGCTGCTGATAAATGTACCAACATCTGGCAATTCTCTGATCACGCTACCTGCTTATCCTCCCAATCACACTGCTGCTCCATGTACTGACCTCTGTCTATACCCTGACTACCTTACCTGTTTATCCTCCCAACTATACTGCTGCTCCATGTACAGACCTCTGGCGATTCTCTGATTACGTTACCTACTTATCCTCCCAATCACACTGCTGCTCCATGTACTGACCTCTGGCTATTCCTGATTATGTTACCTGTTTATCCTTCCAACTACACTGCTGCTCCATGTACTGACCTCTGGCGATTCTCTGACTATGCTTCTGCTGGTGCTGCCCCTAGTAGTTGCAATATCACTTTTCCAACTCCGGTCAGTCCTTAGCACCATCAGTTTTTGTTCTGATGTTATTCCCGTTGCTCCTCTGAGTATGAAATGTTTTTCTTTTATTAATATTTGCCATACGTCTCCAGAGATGTGGGGCCTTTTTATTTAATGTTAATTTCTATGGTTTTTAGAAAAAGGGCGTGACTCAAAAAAATTTCTGGAGGCGTGTCTTGAGCTGTGTTGCATAATTTCCCTGTGATTGAGAATTGTCCTCAAAGACCATCTTAAAAACCATAAAGATCAGCACCAAATACAAAGACACATATCTTTGGAAACATGTCAGATTTTAGAAAAAAGAAAGAATGCAATTCTCAGCGGGAATTATACAGAAAAAGAACCTGCTCCCTTTTGACTTGTCCTCTTTAAAGAGAACTTGTCAGCAGGATTGTGCACAGCAACTACAGACAGTGTCAGGTCGGCGCTGTTATACTGATTACAGGGATACCTGTTGAAATCCATCTTGTGGTTGTTTAATCTTTATTTTCAGTTTTCAGTTAATTATATGCTCGTGCTGCAGGGCGGCATGGCGGTGGCATGTGGGCAGGGCTGTGTGAGGCCTTTGGGCGGGGCATGATGTGGTGTTCTGCTTAGTTACTCATACTGATGACTTATGAGAGGTCACTGATCCATCATTGATCTGCTCCCTATTTAACATAATGTTACACCCGGTCCAGTCCCTGTACCTTTGCCGGGTCCCCGTCGGGACTCCCGTTCTGAGCTGGCTCCATGCTGTCCTGACACAGCCTCTGGTTCTCCTTCCTTCTTTGCTTCCTGGCCCGCAACCAGCAGGTTCTCGTGCTGTGTGCTTAGGTCGCACGCGCTCGCTCTCGGTCTCTTAAAGAGACAGTGCGCATTTTCCAAAAAGTGCTTCTGACTAATGGCATGTTAATGATCACTATTTCTAGCCCCTCCACCATAGGGAGGGTGCCAGAGCAACAAGTATCCTCTGTTGCTAACTTCCGCTTTCTGCTAGCATGTGCTTCTGTTTCTGAAGTTCTCTGCCAGTGCTCCGTTTACACTGTTTGTCTCCACAGACTATCTGCTACCCGTTACCTGGCTTTCATGGACAACCTCCGATTTGCCTACTCCGGTTCTGTCTTGTCCCGCCATTCAGTTACCGGTACCTCTGGACAACGTCAGTACCGCTGGAACCAGCTTCTACCCATACCACCGGTACCCACCGGTTAGCTCTACATCACCTGCTAACCCTGCTTGTCCATCTGTCCCGCTGGGTCAGCTACCACAAGTCCGGAGTCTAACTGGAGGTAGCACCTGTGTCCACCAGGCATCCCATTCTGACCCTGTTCAAGGGGTCTTACCACGGGTGCCTGGGGCTCACGTAGTTATGCCCCCTTCGGAGCCCCCAGTCCGTGGTCCCGATGTTCCACGTTAAACTACAATAAAAACGAATGTGAACTTCAACATCTGTACCTCCATTTCTATTCGTTACACACACTGATTTTTATATGTATTGAAGAAAAAAAATCACATTCAGCAGGCAGGTGCCGGCGGCGGAGCTTGTGCTGCAGCATGATCGCATCTATAGTATGCATTAAATTGTTTTATTTAGTCATATATTGATTCTGAAAAAAAAAAATCTTTCTCAATATGGCGCCAGCAGCGCCTGCCCAGTAGCATCTATCGGATCGCTAATAGATGATACTGCGCAGGCGCTGCAGGCATCATATTGAGAATTTTTTTTTCAGAATCGTATTTTTCGGACTATAAGACGCACCGGACTATAAGGCGCACCCAGGTTTTAGAGGTGGAAAATAGGGAAAAAAATATTTGAAGCAAAAAAATGTGGTAAAATATTTAATAACATACTATTATATGTGGTGCTATTATATATAATAGTATGTTATTATGTTGGAAGCTGCGGGACCTGTTGTGGATTCTGTTTGTGGGCTCCCTCTGGTGGTTACTGCTGGTACTGGGTGACTTTGGTGGGTTGCGGCCTTTGGTTTCCACCTGTCCATCAGTGGCTGGGTGTTTCCTATTTTACCTGGCCTTTCTGTCATTTCCCTTGCCGGCTATCAATGTATTCAGATGTGCTCTGTTTGGTTCCTGCCTACCTGCTCCCAGATCTTTCAGGATAAGCTAAGTGCTGATTTTCAGTTGTTTGGTTTTTTTGTCCAGCTTGCTTATTATGTCTCTATGCTAGCTGGTAGCTCTAGTGGACTGAGGTTCTCCCCATGTGCCATGAGTTGGCACATGGGTTCTTGTAATCTCAGGATGGTTTTTTTGATTAGGGTTTTTTGCTGACTGCTCAGTCCCCTTTTGTATCGTTCTGCTTTCTAGTTTACAGCGGGCCTCAATTTGCTAAAACTATATATATCATCTCTATGTGTGTGCCTTCCTCTCATTTCACCGTCAATACATGTGGGGGGCAACTATATCTTTTGGGGTTCATTCCGCTGGAGGCAAGTGAGGTCTTTATTTTCTCTGCAGTGCTAGTTAGCTCTTAGGCTGGTGCGTGGCGTCTAGAACCAACGTAGGCACGCTCCCTGGCTATCTCTAGTTGCGTTTGTCAGGCGTAGGGCAGCAGTCAGCCCAGGTTCCATCACCCTAGAGCTCGTCCGTAATATATTTGTACTTTGCTTGTCCTGTGCTATCCCTAGTCATTGGGATTCATGACAGTATAGCCGGCCCACAAAGTGTTAATTGTTTGGGCTGAAGCAGGAGAAAGAGAAGTGTTTAAGGGTTATTTTTTTTTTTTTTTTTCTTCCCTTCAGAGTTTTGCTGCCTAGCCCTTAATTGCTGTCTAGCTGCTTCTTACCTCCTCTTAACCCTTGAATGGCTCTGATCTTAGCTGTTTAACATGGATGTCCAGAGTTTGGCTTCCAGCCTGAGTAATCTCGCGGCAAAAGTTCAAAACATACAGGATTTTGTTGTTCACACTCCCATGTCTGAACCTAGAATTCCTATTCCAGAGTTCTTTTCTGGAGATAGATCTACCTTCCTGAATTTCAGGAACAATTGTAAATTGTTTCTTTCTTTAAAATCTCGCTCCTCTGGAGACCCTGCTCAACAGGTCAAGATTGTAATATCTTTCCTGCGGGGCGACCCTCAGAATTGGGCATTTGCATTGGCACCAGGGGATCCTGCATTGCTCAGTGTGGATGCGTTTTTTCTGGCATTGGGATTGCTCTATGAGGAACCTAACCTGGAGATTCAGGCTGAAAAGGCTTTATTAGCCCTCTCTCAGGGGCATGATGAAGCGGAGATATATTGTCAGAAGTTTCGGAAATGGTCGGTGCTTACTCAGTGGAATGAGTGCGCCCTGGCTGCAAACTTCAGAAATGGTCTTTCTGAGGCCATTAAGGATGTTATGGTGGGGTTCCCTACGCCTACAGGTCTGAATGAGTCTATGGCTATGGCCATTCAGATTGATCGGCGTTTACGGGAGCGCAAACCCGTGCACCAGTTGGCGGTGTCTTCTGAACAGACACCTGAGACTATGCAATGTGATAGAATTCAGTCCAGAAGTGAACGGCAAAATTATAGGCGGAAAAATGGATTGTGTTTCTATTGTGGTGATTCAGCTCATGTTATATCAGCATGCTCTAAACGCACAAAAAGGGTTGATAAATCTTTTGCCATTGGTACTCTGCAGCCTAAGTTCATTTTGTCTGTGACTCTGATTTTTTTCACTGTCTTCCATTTCCGTCGATGCCTATGTGGATTCGGGCGCTGCCCTGAGTCTTATGGATTGGTCATTTGCTAAACGCTGCGGTTTTAGTCTGGAACCTCTGGAAGTTCCTATTCCTCTGAAGGGAATTGACTCTACACCATTGGCTATGAATAAACCGCAGTATTGGACACAAGTGACCATGCGCATGACTCCCGTTCATCAGGAGGTGATTCGCTTCCTTGTACTTTATAATTTACATGATGTACTAGTGCTTGGTCTGCCATGGTTACAAACTCATAATCCTGTCCTGGACTGGAAAACAATGTCTGTGTTAAGCTGGGGATGTCAGGGGGTTCATGATGATGCACCTCCGATTTCAATCGCTTCATCTACTCCTTCTGAGATCCCTGCGTTTTTGTCTGACTATAGGGATGTTTTTGAGGAGCCTAAGCTCAATTCGCTCCCTCCGCATAGAGATTGTGACTGTGCTATAGAATTGATTCCTGGCAGTAAGTTCCCTAAGGGTCGTTTGTTTAATCTGTCACTGCCAGAGCATACTGCTATGCGGAATTATATTAAGGAGTCCTTGGAAAAGGGACATATTCGTCCATCTTCGTCCCCTCTGGGAGCAGGTTTTTTTTTTGTGGCAAAAAAAGATGGTTCCCTGAGGCCTTGTATAGATTATCGCCTTCTGAATAAGATTACAGTCAAGTATCAGTATCCATTGCCATTATTGACTGATTTGTTTGCTCGCATTAAGGGGGCTAGGTGGTTCACTAAGATAGATCTTCGCGGTGCGTATAATCTGGTGCGGATAAAACAGGGTGATGAGTGGAAAACCGCATTTAATACGCCTGAGGGCCATTTTGAGTATTTGGTAATGCCTTTTGGACTCTCCAATGCTCCGTCAGTCTTTCAGTCCTTTATGCACAATATTTTCTGTGAATATCTGGATAAGTTTATGATTGTGTATTTGGATGATATTTTGGTGTTTTCTGATGACTGGGAGTCTCATGTTCTACAGGTCAGGAAGGTGTTTCAGGTTCTGCGGGCCAATTCTCTGTTTGTGAAGGGCTCAAAGTGTCTCTTCGGAGTCCAGAAGATTTCTTTTTTGGGGTACATTTTTTCTCCTTCTACTATTGAGATGGATCCCGTCAAGGTTCAGGCGATTTGTGACTGGACACAACCTACATCTGTTAAGAGCCTTCAGAAGTTCTTGGGGTTTGCTAATTTTTATCGTCGGTTCATTGCTAATTTTTCCAGTATTGTTAAACCTTTGACTGATTTGACTAAAAAGGGTGCTGATGTTGCTGATTGGTCTCCTGCGGCCGTGGAGGCCTTTCAGGAACTTAAGCGCCGGTTTTCTTCTGCTCCTGTGTTGTGTCAACCAGATGTTTCACTTCCTTTTCAGGTTGAGGTTGATGCTTCCGAGATTGGAGCGGGGGCGGTTTTGTCACAGAGAAGTTCTAATGGCTCGGTGATGAAGCCATGTGCATTCTTCTCTAGAAAATTCTCGCCCGCCGAGCGCAATTATGATGTGGGTAATCGGGAGCTTTTGGCCATGAAGTGGGCATTTGAGGAGTGGCGTCATTGGCTTGAGGGTGCTAAACATCGTGTGGTGGTCTTGACTGATCACAAGAATCTCATTTACCTTGAGTCTGCCAGGCGTTTGAATCCTAGACAGGCTCGTTGGTCGTTGTTTTTTTTCTCATTTCAATTTCGTGGTTTCATACCTGCCAGGTTCAAAGAATGTGAAGGCAGATGCTCTTTCCAGGAGTTTTGTGCCTAACTCTCCTGGAGACTCTGGGCCTACTGGTATCCTTAGGGATGGGGTAATATTGTCCGCCGTATCCCCAGACTTGCGACGTGCATTGCAGGAGTTTCAGGTGGATAAACCGGATCGTTGTCCACCAGAAAGACTGTTTGTTCCGGATGATTGGACCAGTAGAGTCATCTCCGAGGTCCATTCTTCTGTGTTGGCTGGTCATCCTGGAATATTTGGTACTAGAGACTTGGTGGCCAGGTCTTTTTGGTGGCCTTCCTTGTCTAGGGATGTGCGTACCTTTGTGCAGTCTTGTGAAGTGTGTGCTCGAGCTAAGCCTTGCTGTTCTCGGGCCAGTGGGTTGTTGTTATCCTTGCCCATCCCGAAGAGGCCTTGGATGCACATTTCCATGGATTTTATTTCTGATCTCCCGCTTTCACAGAAAATGTCCGTTATCTGGGTTGTGTGTGACCGCTTTTCTAAGATGGTTCATTTGGTGCCCTTGCCTAAGTTGCCTTCCTCCTCTGAGTTGGTCCCTTTATTTTTTCAGAACGTGGTTCGTTTGCATGGGATTCCGGAGAATATCGTTTCTGACAGGGGATCCCAGTTTGTGTCTAGATTTTGGCGGACGTTTTGTGCCAAGATGGGCATTGATTTGTCTTTCTCGTCTGCATTCCATCCTCAGACGAATGGCCAGACGGAGCGAACTAATCAGACCTTGGAAACTTATTTGAGGTGTTTTGTTTCTGCTGATCAAGATGACTGGGTTGCTTTTTTGCCACTGGCCGAATTTGCTCTTAATAATCGGGCTAGTTCGGCCACGTTGGTCTCTCCTTTTTTTTGTAATTCGGGGTTTCATCCTCGTTTTTCCTCTGGTCAGGTGGAGCCTTCGGATTGTCCTGGAGTGGACGTGGTGGTGGACAGGCTACATCAGATTTGGAATCAGGTGGTGGACAATTTGAAGTTATCTCAGGAGAAGACTCAGCGGTTTGCTAATCGCCGTCGCCGCGTGGGTCCCCGACTTCTTGTTGGGGATTTGGTGTGGTTGTCTTCTCGTTTTGTCCCTATGAAGGTCTCTTCTCCTAAGTTCAAGCCTCGGTTCATCGGTCCTTATAGGATCTCGGAGATTCTTAACCCTGTATCTTTTCGTTTGGATCTCCCAGCATCGTTTGCTATTCATAATGTGTTCCATCGGTCGTTGTTGCGGAGGTATGAGGTGCCCGTTGTTCCTTCGGTTGAGCCTCCTGCTCCGGTGCTGGTGGAGGGAGAATTGGAGTATGTTGTTGAGAAGATCTTGGATTCTCGTGTTTCCAGACGCAAACTCCAGTATTTGGTTAAGTGGAAGGGTTATGGTCAGGAGGATAATTCCTGGGTGGTCGCCTCCGATGTTCATGCGACTGATTTGGTCCGCGCCTTCCATAGAGCTCACCCTGATCGCCCTGGGGGTTCTCGTGAGGGTTCGGTGACCCCTCCTCAAGGGGGGGGTACTGTTGTGGATTCTGTTTGTGGGCTCCCTCTGGTGGTTACTGCTGGTACTGGGTGACTTTGGTGGGTTGCGGCCTTTGGTTCCAACCTGTCCATCAGTGGCTGGGTGTTTCCTATTTTACCTGGCCTTTCTGTCATTTCCCTTGCCGGCTATCAATGTATTCAGATGTGCTCTGTTTGGTTCCTGCCTACCTGCTCCCAGATCTTTCAGGATAAGCTAAGTGCTGATTTTCAGTTGTTTGGTTTTTTGTCCAGCTTGCTTATTATGTCTCTATGCTAGCTGGTAGCTCTAGTGGACTGAGGTTCTCCCCATGTGCCATGAGTTGGCACATGGGTTCTTGTAATCTCAGGATGGTTTTTTTGATTAGGGTTTTTTGCTGACCGCTCAGTCCCCTTTTGTATCGTTCTGCTTTCTAGTTTACAGCGGGCCTCAATTTGCTAAAACTATATATATCATCTCTATGTGTGTGCCTTCCTCTCATTTCACCGTCAATACATGTGGGGGGCAACTATATCTTTTGGGGTTCATTCCGCTGGAGGCAAGTGAGGTCTTTATTTTCTCTGCAGTGCTAGTTAGCTCTTAGGCTGGTGCGTGGCGTCTAGAACCAACGTAGGCACGCTCCCTGGCTATCTCTAGTTGCGTTTGTCAGGCGTAGGGCAGTGGTCAGCCCAGGTTCCATCACCCTAGAGCTCGTCCGTAATATATTTGTACTTTGCTTGTCCTGTGCTATCCCTAGCCATTGGGATTCATGACAGGGACCAGTGTGGTGTCTGTGAAGTACTATATGAAGATGCTGGAGGTTGAGTATAAGAATGGGGGCACAGGGCTTATATTGAAAGCACCACTCCAGCACTTCAAAATAACACTGGAGTGCTGCTTTAAAATCCCATGGGAGAACTATAACTACCAGCATGTCCTGCAGATCCTATGACATGCTGGGAGTTATAGTTCACTAAAGGAGTGGCAGAGTGCTTTATTGTGTTTTGGAAAAACTAACCTCTTAATTGTGGCAGCCAGCCAGTGTGGTGAGGTAAAAGCATCCCATGACTGCACACACAGAGCCCTCCCTCTTGTTGCCTTTCCACAGCACAGATAATGGAAGCCAGCAGATTATAGTGTTGGAGTCTGAAGGACCTGTGATGATGTCAAGAAGAGGGAGGGCTCTGTGCTGCCATGTGATGCTCCAGCCCGCTCACTTCTGACATCATCACAGGTCCTCCTTGTGCACACTGCACAGCATTCAGCTCCAGCCCAGGAAGGTACGCAGCGATCTCCTGTCCCCCGGACCCTGCTGCTGCTGCCTCCTCCTCCCCCGGACACACGGATCTCCCCAGCTGCTGCAGGAATCAGCGCTGAGGAAACCATGTGTGTCCCTGCTTAAGTGCAGTATTCATTTGCTGCTCCCGCCTCACCGCTCAGCTGATAGGTGGGCGGGGAGTAGCTAATGAATATTCACTGCACTTAATCATCTGGACCACATGGTTTCCCCAGCCCTGATTCCTGGCAGTGGGGACATTTTTCTGCCTCCTGAAGTGGGATAACAGTGCGATCCCACTCGCTGCTGCCCCCCTCCCCACATGCTACATCCCTACCATAAGACGCACCCACACTTTCCTCCCAAATTTGGAGGAAAAAAAGTGTGTCTTATGGTCAGAAAAATACGGTATATAACTACATAAAACTATTTAATGTACATTATACAAGCCCCGCCCCAAAGCACAAGAATCTCACTAGCTAAAAACTGAAAATACAATTACACAACAACCACAAGATAGATTTTATCACCAGGTATCACTGTAATCAGTATAATGGCACCAATCTGACAGTGTCTGTAGGTTTCTGTGCACAATCTTGCTGACAGTTCCTCTTAAAAAAGGTCTTTTTTACTGCATGCTAAATGTTTTAAATACAAACCTCCTAAAAAAAAAATTGACAGATTTTAATTTTTTCACCATTTTAACCCACTTTTCAAGATAATTATGTTTGAATTAATATGCAAAATAGGTGCTCAGTGTACAGTGAGCGGTCCGGAGCACCACCCCTCTTTCAGTCTGGCCCTTCAGCTTCTCCTCGAACTTCAGTGACAGCACTGGCTTCACTTGGGAGACATGATGACCTGTACTCGTTATTTAAAAGTGTTTTCTCTGAGTACTTCTTTTTTCTTCTAGAGGCTTGCTCATACAAATAATAAGCATCCTGATACTCTCCTCCACAGATCCAGTGCTGTTTTTCACTCCATTTTTATTTACTGACTGTAGCTGTGCTGTAATGACTTTAGTGCACGTGAACACTGCAGCCAATCACTGAGTTTGGCATCTTGATTAGCTGCTGTAGTCATGTGCCTGGCAGTCTTGTCATTAGAACTGGAGCGAATAAATACTAAAGACTGGAGCGTGTTGGAAAGGCATAGATGAACCTGTGGAGGGTGACTATCATTGTGTTTACTAATTTCCACATATTCAAGTATTTAAAAGAAATAGAAAAGTATTAAAAGACAACTCCTTTAAGTGTTAATGATTGAGTGGAATCGTATTATATTGTCACATTTTATATCCTTTTTCTTGTTTTCTGCATGTACACATGTAGCATTTTGTACCAATGTGATTGTTCACTTCTCTGTTTATTTTTCACTTACAAAATATACTAAAGAATATATGAAAAATACCAGTGTGGATATGATATACAGAGGAGAAAAAGTCTGTAAGAAGATCAGCTCACTAACACCAGGAGAACTAAAGTAAGGTAGAGTCCAAGAAGAAACAATACAAAGAGAAAGCAAGATTCAATAGCAGAGATAAAAGACACCAGCAACTTCTCAAACTAGAGAGAAGATTAAACTAAATAGCAAAGCCACTAAAGACTCAAAGTCTCCAAAAATTCGATTTAAACAGCAGAAAAAAAGAGCAGCAAGACTTACCTGCACAGATCTTGGAACAAATGCACTACAGGGTGCAGCCAGCCCATAAAGCAAGATGTTAGCAACACAGGTGCACAATACCAGATCAACAGCCACTCTCCACATACCCACTCCTGGAGGGGGTGACTGCCCAGTATACAAATGCACAATAAAGGCCCACATAGGGCGTTGTTCACGCAAGGGTACGGCATAGTGTCTGGTTCACAGCCTATTAGTCACGCCCCTACTTTTCGATTAGGTGGGCAGGCCAGCTCACCTATCAATGCATCCCAGTGCGAACACCCCTCATGCGAGACCGAACGTGTTTGGGCTTGGCTGTACCCTGAAAAATATAGTGCAAAAATATACAAAAATAGTGAGGTATTGGTTGATATTTTGGCCAAAGTACGCAAGCTCATAACCCACGCATTACCCTTGTGTGAACAACGCCTTATGCAATTGTATACTGGGCAGTCACCCCCTCCAGGAATGGGTAGTTGGAGAGTGGCGGTTGATCTGGTATTTTGCACCTGTGTTGCTAACATCTTGCTTTATGGGCTGGCTTCACCCTGTAGTGCATTTGTTCCAAGATCTAGGCAGGTAAGTGCTTCTGCTGTTTATAGAGAAGCTTAGTGAGAAAAAATGGAAGAGAAGGAGAAAGAGATTAATATGATAGACAATAAGGAGGAGGAGAAAAGAAAATTAGAAATAGGAAAGTCAAGAAGAAGAAGGAGAATTAGGGATTGCAAGGTAAAGGAAAAGAAAGATGGATGGAAGAGAAGAAGGACAGGTAAGGAAGAATGAAAACAATGAGATGAATAAGAAGTACTGTAGAAGAAAGAAAGCAGAAAAGTAGAAGGAGGTAATGGAAGTAAAAAAAAAGTAAAGATCAGAGAGAAAAGAAGAATAATGAGGAGAAGAAGGAGTATTAAAAAGATGAAAGACAAAATGGAAAAATAAAAGAAATTAAGGAAAGAATAAGAGAAAATGAAAAATAGAACAAGGGGAGAAAAGGGAAGATAAAATGGAAAAGGATAAAGGAAAGAAGGAGGACAACAAGCAGGAATATAAGGAGAGATGAAAATGTAAAAATAGAAGAAGACAAAGAAGAATAAATGGAAATAAGGAAAGAGAAGAACAATTGGGAGAAGAATGAAAAATCAGAAAAAAAATGAAGAAGAAAATTAGAAAAGAAGGTGGAGAAAGGAAAGAAAGAAAACACAGAAGAAGATAAGCCAACAAGCTAAAAGTCAAAAATATTAAGCGGAGAAGGGCAATGAGAAGAATAAGCAGGGAATGAAAAGGATGAGAAAACATAGGCAGAAGTAAAAGAGAAAAAATGGACAAGAAAAAAAGAGGTAAAGTAAACAAGCAATTGAGAAAGTGAACATAAAGGAGGGCAAGAAAAAAATAAAAAAGGAAAAATATGTAAAGAATGAAAATAAAATAATGATGAGTAGGAGGAAACAAAGTAGATGAAAAGTAAGAAAAACAAAAAGGAGAAGAACAGAAAGATAAGAGGAAAACCAGGAAAAGGAGGTGAATTACACACAAAGAAGAATAAAGAAAAGAGAGAGAATATGAAGTAGAAAATAAAGAAGATTAGTGGGTTGGAATTGAAAGGAAGAAAGTGAAGGAGTGCAATGTTCTGCCAATAACTGCTATTTTTATGCCGGCAAAAAACATCTGATCAAAATGATTGTCAGGTGATCGCAGATATGTGTATTACATGGGCCAGTAATTGGGAATGAGCATCAGTAAGATTATCCCATGGTCTCCAAGAGTCATTAGTCTCACATATGCCTCCTGTTTTATCAGAGGCTCAGGCGCTATCCTCTACCTCTCCCATACTTTACACTTAAGCTTTGATTGTTTCTATAAAATACAAGAAAACGGCACAAGGAGGGATTATTTGAATTACAGTAAGGACAGAAGACTAAGTAGAAATTTGAGCTGTAATACTCACCAGCAGCTTCGGGATGAGTGGAGATATAAAGCCCTCTCTTCCTGTATGTATATATATGTATATTTACTTTTCTACTTGTGCAATGTTGAAATTCTTCAAATTATATAGCAGCAACCTTTGTCCTATTTCATTGATTCCACTGATTAAACAGTGATGCAAGATACTCGGGTTAAGCTGCATGCCACCTCAGCCCAAAAGTGGTGTGGAAAAATTACAAAATCCTTAAACAGTATCTTCTGCTTTAAGTGACAATCCAGAATAAGCCGTTATGTGTGAATAATGAATATCACTACCACTGGTGATTAAATCACTTCTGTCCTGCACTTTCAATCAGTTTCCCAGGCGCTATCCCAAATTTTCATCTGTCGTTGAGTTAGTAGGAGCAGACTAGGAGCTAAAATGTCTCTCATGTATTGTAGACCCAGACATGAGGGATTCCTGCTATTATGCCACTATGTAGCACATGCTCAAAAGCAGCAGCAGCATGGAGGATATTATACAGCAATACTGAGCTGTGCAGCTGACAATCCAGCTCAAGATAAGATAACACACTTACTAGAAAGCAGTGGCAAAAATATGGAGGTCATTTTATAGCAAAACTGAGAAGGACAGCTATGAATCTATCTTTGCGGCCATTAAGAAACAGCAACATGGAGGACATTATATAGCAGTACCTAGCCATGTAGCTGTGAATCCAGTCTTGTGAGAGATCATACACTTAGGAAAATGGGAGCATTATGAATGCTCATAATTGGAAAAAAAAGTTTATTCCTCTGATAACATATGTTACAGAGTTTCTTGACCCACTAGAGTTGAGGGTGTGGACAGCACCAGGAATAGCAGGGCTCAGTTACTAGTATAAGCTTGATTCAGGATAGCACTTGGGTGCAGCTGAGAAAATAATCAGACTCCTGGCTGGTGCAGAGACAAGTGGGAAGTGACACTTGACTCCTGTAAAATTCATAGAAGCAGAGTGCACAACTATCCGAATACTGAGCCGGCCTAAGTATACTCCCTGATTCAATGTAATCCATATAATAACAAGTGCCCCATGATGATCTCCCATGGAGAGCTGTCACATCGGTAGATGTGACCACTCTCCAAGGGCTCCAGTGATACAATGACGGAAGGTATCCTTCCACACTGTATCACTCCGCTTTTAAAGGTCGCTTTTACCGGCAACGCTGACTGGGAAAATTCTCACGCAGTGTTGCCATAAAGTGAGAGCCTGAACTCTCAGTGATAACACTGCAGGAGCCATTGTCTCCTGTCAGTGTGTCACTGGAGGCCCCATAGAGCAGTCACATCTCCTGATGTGACAGCTCTATAGGGAAGATCGCCGTGGGACATACGTTATTATATGGACTGCGTCGGACCAGGGAATATTTGTATTGGTTTATTATTTTTTTATTTTTTCCAGGAGATCGAGGGCGTCACAGGAATGAGCATAAGGCCGCAATCACAATAGAGAGGAATATGGACGAGTGCTATGCGAGAAAAATCGCATAGCAGTCGGCCCAATGTTAATCTGTGTGGTAGCTCCCATCATCAGTTTTTTTCTCGGCCGTATTATACGTGCGAGTGAAATCGCAGCATGCTGCGATTTGCACCATATATCGGCTGAGACTCGCCAATGAAAGTCTATGGGTGCGAGGAAAACTCGCACACCACACGGACCATCAGTGTGACTTGCGAGAAATACGCACCAGTGTCCTTTCGAAAAGCCAGCAATTCAGTGCGGTGTACAGTAAAATCACACTGACAGATTAGAATACCATAAATAAAATAAATGTATACACTTAGTATAGGTATACAGTATATATACTGCTCAAAAAAATAAAGGGAACACTTAAACAACATACTATAACTCCAAGTAAATCAAATTTCTGTGAAATCAAATTGTCCACTTAGGAAGCAACACTGTTTGACAATCAATTTCACATGCTGTTGTGCAAATGGAATTGACAACAGATGGAAATTATTGGCAATTATCAAGACACACTCAATAAAGGAGTGGTTCTGCAGGTGGGGACCACAGACCACATCTCAGTAGCAATGTTTTCCCGCTGATGTTTTGGTCACTTTTGAATATTGGTTGTGCTTTCACACTCGTGGTAGCATGAGACGGACTCTACAACTCACACAAGTGGCTCAGGTAGTGCAGCTCATCCAGGATGGCACATCAATGCGAGATGTGGCAAGAAGGTTTTCTGTTTCTGTCAGCGTAGTGTCCAGAGGCTGGAGGCGCTACCAGGAGACTGGCCAGTAGACCAGGAGACGTGGAGGGGGCTGTAGGAGAGCAGCAACCCAGCAGCAGGACTGCTACCTCAGCCTTTGTGCAAGGAGGAACAAGAGGAGCACTGCCAGAGCCCTGTAAAATGACCTCCAGCAGGCCACAAATGTGCATGCGTCTGCACAAACGGTTAGAAACCGACTCCATGAGGATGGTCTGAGTGCCCGACTTCCACTGATGTGGGTTGTGTTCACAGCCCAAAACTATGCAGGACGCTTGCCATTTGCCACAGAACACCAGGTTTGGCAAATTCACCACTGGCACCCTGTGCTCTTCACAGATGAAAGCAGGTTAACACTGAGCACATGTGACAGACGTGACTGAGTCTGGAGACGCCGTGGCCTGCAACATCCTTCAGCATGACCGATTTGGCAGTGGGTCAGTAATGGTGTGGGGTGGTATTTCTTTGGAGGGCCGTACAGCCTTCCATGTGCTCGCCAGAGGTAGCCTAACTGCCATTAGTCCCAGAGATAAGATCCTCAGACCCCTTGTGAGACCATATGCTGTTACGGTTGGCCCTGGGTTCCTCCTAATGCAAGACAATGCCCGACCTCATGTGGCTGGAGTATGTCAGCACAGACTGTCTAGGAGTTGGCAGATGCTTTAGTCCAGGTCTGGGAGGAGATCCCTCAGGAGACCATCCACCGCCTCGTCAGGAGCATGCCCAGGCATTGTAGGAGGCCATACAGGCACATGGAGGCAACACACACACAACTGAACATCATTTCCTTGTCTTGACGCATTTCCACTGAAGTTGGATAAGCCTGTAAGCCAGATCTCCGTGGGATATTAGTTGTGATTTATGTTGATCATTTTTAGGTTTTATTGTTCTCAACACATTCCATTATGTAATGAATAAAGATTTACAACTGGAATATTTAATTTGGTGATATCTAGGATGTGGTATTTAAGCGTCTCTTTTATTTTTTTTTGCAGTGTATATATGTAGATCAGCAGTATCATCATCTGTTGATTTTCATTACTCCAAGACTTCTCCTTCTTGGATATATATCCTGAAGTCTCTCTATGTAACTGCATACAACTGTGGCACCACAGGATCCTGGTGGAAAGTAGCATTGCTTTCCTCATGGGAGAGTGATGTTACGCTTGAAGGCAAGAAGGGATAACTGCAACCAGGGTACTACAAACATGAAACACATTAACACTCCAGGCCACCAGGGGGAGCTTTTGATCCTACTTGCTAGGTGACTCCCCATATAAATATAACTGGTAGTCTGTAGGAAGTGTTAGTGAGTTCCAGGCAGGACCAGTCAGGAGACGGACTGGATCAGTCTGAAGTAGCAGAAGGTTTTACGGAGCAGTGTAGTGGCAGTGCAGCTCCTGGAAAGAGACATTCAGAAAGCCGAAAATATTGCAGAGAGTGTGCAGGAAAGCAAAGCACAGAAGAGGATATCAGGGGGAGACCAGCCCCGAGCAGGCTTCCTCCTTCTGAGGCGCAGAGACCGGTAGCTGGAACATCGAGGATCGTAAGGCCCTCTACGACTTACATCAGAGACCGGCAGGAAAGCTGAACTCTACGTTACCTGTCCGACCTAACACCCAGGAGGCACTGTGGCACCCTCCGAGGCCGGGGCTTGTTAGAGTCCCTATAAACAGCCTCAAGCCACCAGTCATACGGGTTATGTCCTATCCTACCCGGGGGACAGAGAGAGAGACAACATCTGTGAGGACCTTATGTGGAGCTTTAAGCCGTAAGGGACTACAACACCATGGCGCTACAGGAAGGCTTTTGATTTCCACCTGGGTAAGGGGACTCCTAACTTGCCTTCAAGCCGGCCGGACCCTGCCTGCCCTGTGATCTGATGCTCTGGACTGTGGATGCTGAAGTCTTCAGTAAACCAAGGTAAAGAGACTGCAACCTTGGGTCCTCGTTCTTTACTGCACTCCTCACCATCTTCCATATACACACCGGGAGCCCTGCGGATACACTTCACCTGTGGGAAGTTATACCATCTAGCTGCCATAACATCACCCCAGAGGACCCCTTAACCCCTTTCTGACATCGGACGTACTATCCCGTCGAGGTGGGGTGGGCCCGTATGACCACCGACGGGATAGTACGTCCAGCGCGATCGGCGGCGCTCACGGGGGGAGCGCGGCCGATCGCGGCCGGGTGTCAGCTGCCTATCGCAGCTGACATCCGGCACTATGTGCCAGGAGCGGTCACGGACCCCTCCCAGCACATTAACCCCCGGCACACCGCGATCAAACATGATCGCGATGTGCCGGCGGTGCAGGGAAGCATCGCGCAGGGAGGGGACTCCCTGCGGGCTTCCCTGAGCCCCCCGCAGCAACGCGATGTGATTGCGTTGCTGCGAGGGTCTTACCTCCCTCCCTGCCTGCTCCAGACCCGGATCCAAGATGGCCACGGATCCGGGTCCTGCAGGGAGGGAGGTGGCTTCACAGAAGCCTGCTCAGAGCAGGCACTGTGAAGCAGCCTGCACTTCTCTCAGATCGGTGATCTGTCAGAGTGTTATGCAAACTGGCAGATCACCGATCTGTATTGTCCCCCCCTGGGGCAAAGTAAAAAAGTAAAAAAAATTTTTCCAAATGTGTAAAAAAAAAAAAAAAAAATATTCCAAAATAATGAAAAAAAAATAAAAATATTATTCCCATAAATACATTTCTTTATCTAAATAATTTAAAAAAACAATAAAAGTACACATATTTAGTATCGCCGCGTCCGTAACGACCCGACCTATAAAACTGGCCCACTAGTTAACCCCTTCAGTAAACACCGTAAGAAAAAAAAAAAAACGAGGCAAAAAACAACGCTTTATTATCATACCGCCGAACAAAAAGTGGAATAACACGCGATCAAAAAGACAGATATAAATAAACATGGTACCGCTGAAAGCGTCATCTTGTCCCGCAAATAACGAGCCGCCACACAGCATGATCAGCAAAAAAATAAAATAGTTATAGTCATGAGAATAAAGCGATGCAAAAATAATTATTTTTTCCATAAAATACTTTTTATCGTATAAAAGCGCCAAAACATAAAAAAATAATATAAATGAGGTATCGCTGTAATCGTACTGACCCGAAGAATAAAACTGCTTTATCAATTTTACCAAACGCGGAACAGTATAAACGCCTCTCCCAAAAGAAATTCATGAATAGCTGGTTTTTGGTCATTCTGCCTCACAAAAATCGGAATAAAAAGCGATCAAAAAATGTGGCGTGCCCAAAAAGTTACCAATAAAAACGTCAACTCGTCCCGCAAGAAACAAGACCTCACATGACTCTGTGGACCAAAATATGGAAAATTTATAGCTCTCAAAATGTGGTAAGGCAAAAAATATTTTTTGCAATAAAAAGCGTCTTTCAGTGTGTGACGGCTGCCAATCATAAAAATCCGCTAAAAAACTCGCTATAAAAGTAAATCAAACCTCCCTTCATCACCCCCTTAGTTAGGGAAAAATAAAAAAAATGTATTTATTTCCATTTTCCCATTAGGGTTAGGGTTAGGGCTAGGGTTGGGGCTAGGGTTAAGGCTACAGTTAGGGTTGGGGCTAAAGTTAGGGTTAGGGTTGGGGCTAAAGTTATGGTTAGGGTTTAGATTACATTTACGGTTGGGAATAGGGTTGGGATTAGGGTTAGGGGTGTGTCAGGGTTAGAGGTGTGGTTAGGGTTACTGTTGGGATTAGGGTTAGGGGTGTGTTTGGATTAGGGTTTCAGCTATAATTGGGGGGTTTCCACTGTTTCGGCACATCAGGGGCTCTCCAAACGCGACATGGCGTCCGATCTCAATTCCAGCCAATTCTGCGTTGAAAAAGTAAAACAGTGCTCCTTCCCTTCCGAGCTCTCCCATGTGCCCAAACAGGGGTTTACCCCAACATATGGGGTATCAGCGTACTCAGGACAAATAGGACAACAAACTTTGGGGTCCAATTTCTCCTGTTACCCCTGGGAAAATACAAAACTGGGGGCTAAAAAATAATTTTTGTGGGAAAAAAAAAGATTTTTTATTTTCACGGCTCTGCGTTATAAACTGTAGTGAAACACTTGGGGGTTCAAAGTTCTTACAACACATCTAGATACGTTCCTTGGGGGGTCTAGTTTCCAAAATGGGGTCACTTGTGCGGGGCTTCTACTGTTTAGGTACATTAGGGGCTCTGCAAACGCAATGTGACGCCTGCAGACCATTCCATCTAAGTCTGCATTCCAAATGGCGCTCCTTCCCTTCCGAGCCCTCCCATGCATCCAAACGGTGGTTCCCCCCACATATGGGGTATCAGCGCACTCAGGTCAAATTGGACAACAACTTTTGGGGTCCAATTTCTCCTGTTACCCTCGGGAAAATACAAAACTGGGGGCTGAAAAATAATTTTTGTGGGAAAAAATGTTTGTTTTATTTTTACGGCTCTGCATTATAAACTTCTGTGAAGCCCTTGGTGGGTCAAAGCACTCACCACACATCTAGATAAGTTCCTTAGGGGGTCTACTTTCCAACATGGTGTCACTTGTGGGGGGTTTCTACTGTTTAGGTACATTAGGGGCTCTGCAAACGCAATGTGACGCCTGCAGACCATTCCATCTAAGTCTGCATTCCAAATGGTGCTCCTTCACTTCCGAGCCCTTCCATGCATCCAAACGGTGGTTCCCCCCACATATGGGGTATCAGCGCACTCAGGACAAATTGGACAACAACTTTTGGGGTCCAATTTCTCCTGTTACCCTCGGGAAAATACAAAACTGGGGGCTGAAAAATAATTTTTGTGGGAAAAAATTTTTGTTTTATTTTTACGGCTCTGCATTATAAACTTCTGTGAAGCCCTTGGTGGGTCAAAGCACTCACCACACATCTAGATAAGTTCCTTAGGGGGTCTACTTTCCAAAATGGTGTCACTTGTGGGGGGTTTCTACTGTTTAGGTACATTAGGGGCTCTGCAAACGCAATGTGACGCCTGCAGACCATTCCACCTAAGTCTGCATTCCAAATGGCGCTCCTTCACTTCCGAGCCCTTCCATGCGTCCAAACGGTGGTTCCCCCCCACATATGGGGTATCAGCGCACTCAGGACAAATTGGACAACAAATTTTGGGGTCCAATTTCTCCTGCTACCCTCGGGAAAATACAAAACTGGGGGCTAAAAAAATAATTTTTGTGGGAAAAAATTTTTGTTTTATTTTTACGGCTCTGCATTATTGACTTCTGTGAAGCCCTTGGTGGGTCAAAGTGCTCAAAACACATCTAGATAAGTTCCTTAGGGGGTCTACTTTCCAAAATGGAGTCACTTGTGGGGGGTTTCAATGTTTAGGCACATCAGTGGCTCTCCAAACGCAACATGGCGTCCCATCTCAATTCCTGTCAATTTTGCATTGAAAAGTCAAACGGTGCTACTTCCCTTCCGAGCTCTCCCATGCGCCCAAACAGTGGTTTATCCCCACATATGGGGTATCAGCGTACTCAGGACAAATTGTACAACAACTTTTGGGGTCCAATTTCTTCTCTTACCCTTGGGAAAATAAAAAATTGGGGGCGAAAAATAATTTTTGTGAAAAAATATGATTTTTTATTTTTACGGTTCTGCATTATAAACTTCTGTGAAGCACTTGGTGGGTCAAAGTGCTCACCACACCTCTAGATAAGTTCCTTAGGGGGTCTACTTTCCAAAATGGTGTCACTTGTGGGGGGTTTCAATGATTAGGCACATCAGGGGCTCCCCAAACGCAACATGGCGTCCCATCTCAATTCCAGTCAATTTTGCATTGAAAAGTCAAATGGCGCTCCTTCGCTTCCGAGCTCTGTCATGCGCCCAAACAGTGGTTTACCCCCACATATGGGGTATCGGCGTACTCAGGACAAATTGTACAACAACTTTTGGGGTCCATTTTTTCCTGTTACCCTTAGTAAAATAAAACAAATTGGAGCTGAAGTAAATTTTTTGTGAAAGAAAGTTAAATGTTCATTTTTATTTAAACATTCCAAAAATTCCTGTGAAGCACCAGAAGGGTTAATAAACTTCTTGAATATGGTTTTGAGCACCTTGAGGGGTGCAGTTTTTAGAATGGTGTCACACTTGGGTATTTTCTATCATATAGACCCCTCAAAATGACTTCAAATGAGATGTGGTCCCTAAAAAAAAATGGTGTTGTAAAAATGAGAAATTGCTGGTCAACTTTTAACCCTTATAACTCCCTAACAAAAAAAAATTTTGGTTCCAAAATTGTGCTGTTGTAAAGTAGACATGTGGGAAATGTTACTTATTAAGTATTTTGTGTGACATATCTCTGTGATTTAAGGGCATAAAAATTCAAAGTTGGAAAATTGCAAAATTTTCAAAATTTTCGCCAAATTTCCATTTTTTTTGCAAATAAACGCAGGTAATATCAAAGAATTTTTACCACTATCATGAAATACAATATGTCACGAGAAAACAATGTCAGAATCGCCAAGATCCGTTGAAGCGTTCCAGAGTTATAACCTCATAAAGGGACAGTGGTCAGAATTGTAAAAATTGGCCCGGTCATTAACGTGCAAACCACCCTTGGGGGTGAAGGGGTTAAAGCAGCGTCGGTCCCCACTGACCGAACACCACAGGTGGCGTCACAAACATAACCCCTTACCGACATCGGACATCGGACGTACTATACCGTCCGATGTCGGCTCCCCTGCTTTGATGCAGGGCTCCGCGGTGAGCCCGCATCAAAGCCGGGACATGTCAGCTGTTTTGAACAGCTGACATGTGCCCGCAATAGGCGCGGGCAGAATCGCGATCTGCCCAAGCTTATTAACTAGTTAAATGCCGCTGTCAAACGCAGACAGCGGCATCTAACTACTGCATCCGACCGGGCGGCCGGAAATGACGTCATCGCCGACCCCCGTCACATGATCGGGGGTCGGCGATGCATCAGGAAGGTAACCATAGAGGTCCTTGAGACCTCTATGGTTACTGATCCTCGGTAGCTGTGAGCGCCACCCTGTGGTCGGCGCTCACAGCACACCTGTATTTCTGCTATATAGCAGCGATCTGATGATCGCTGCTATATAGCAGAGCCGATCGGGTTGTGCCTGCTTCTAGCCTCCCATGGAGACTATTGAAGCATGGCAAAAATTTTAAAAAAAAGTTACAAAAAGTTTTAAAAAAATAAAAAAAACATAAAAGTTTAAATCACCCCCCTTTCGCCCCAATCAAAATAAATCAATAAAAAAAAATCAAACCTACACATATTTGGTATCGCCGCGTTCAGAATCGCCCGATCTATCAATAAAAGAAAAGCATTAACCTGATCGCTAAACAGCGTAACGGGAAAAAAAATTGAAACGCCATAATTACGTTTTTTTGGTCGCCGCGATATTGCATTAAAATGCAATAACGGGCGATCAAAAGAACGTATCTGCACCAAAATGCTATCATTAAAAACGCCGGCTCGGCACGCAAAAAAAAAAAGCCCTCAACCGACCCCAGATCACGAAAAATGGAGACGCTACGAGTATCGGAAAATGGCACAATTTTTTTTTTTGCAAAGTTTGGAATTTTTTTTCACCTCTTAGGTGAAAAATAACCTAGTCATGTTAGGTGTCTATAAACTCGTACTGACCTGGAGAATCACAATGGCAGGTCAGTTTTAGCATTTAGTGAACCTAGCAAAAAAGCCAAACAAAAAACAAGTGTGGGACTGCACTTTTTTTGCAATTTCACTGCACTTGGAATTTTTTTCCCGTTTTCTAGTACACGGCATGGTAAAACCAATGATGTCGTTCAAAAGTACAACTCGTCCCGCAAAAAATAAGCCCTCACATGGCCAAATTAACGGAAAAATAAAAAAGTTATGGCTCTGGGAAGGAGGGGAGTGAAAAGCGAACACGGAAAAACGAAAAATCCCATGGTCATGAAGGGTTTAAAGACCTTTCCCTTTTACATGGGCGCCCAGGGCCACGGACCGGGTTGCCACCATGACATCCCCCTGTGAACGCAGGACCCGGTACCAAGTACCTCAGAGCAGGCGCAGGAAAGCCTCCTGCACTGCCTGTCAGATCGCTGATCTGACACAGTGCTATGCAAAGTGTGAGATCAGCGATCTGATGAAATATAGTGATATCCCACCCTGGGACAATGTTATAAAGTGTAAAAAAAATAGAATGTATTAAAAAGAAAAAAAATCCCCAAATAAAGAAAAAAATATATATATTTTCCAATAAATCCATTTATTTATGTAAATGAAAAAAAAACAATAAAAGTACATATATTTGGTATCGCCGTGTCTGTAACGACCCGCTCTATAAAACTATCCTACTAGTTAACCCTTTCAGTGAACACCGCAAAAAAAAAAAAAACGAGGCAAAAAACAACGCTTTATTATCATACCGCCGAACAAAAAGTGCAATAAAATGTGATCAAAAAGACGGATATAAATAACCATGGTACCACTGAAAACATCATCTTGTCCCGCAAAATAAAGCCGCCATACAGCATCAGCAGCAGAAAAATAAAATGTTATAGCTCTCAGAATAAAGCGATGCAAAAACAATTATTTTTTATATAAAATAGTTTTTATTGGGTAAGGCTGGTTTCACACTTGCGATCGGAGCAGCTGCGGAGGGCTGCGGACTTCCTCTGTGAAGCCCCGCCCTCCGCCGCTAGCTCCGCCTACTTCTGCATGCGTCCCACATGCGGCCTGTGTACCTATATTTAATATATATCTTTTAGTGTGTGACGGCTGCCAATCATAAAAAAATCAGCCAAAAAAACGCTATAAAAGTTACTCAAACCCCCCTTCATCACCCCCTTAGTTAGGGAAAATAATAAAATTTTAAAAAATGTATTTATTTCCATTTTCCCATTAGGGTTAGGGTTAGGGTTGGGGGTAAAGTTAGGGTTGGGGCTAAAGTTAGGGTTAGGGTTGGGGCTAAAGTTAGCGTTAAGGTTGGGGCTAAAGTTAGTGTTTGGATTACATTTACGATTGGGATTAGGGTTGGGATTAGAGTTAGGGGTGTGGTTAGGGATATGGTTGGGATTAGGGTTAGGGGTGTGTTTGGGTTAGGGTTTCAGTTAGAATTGGGGGGTTTCCTCTGTTTAGACACATCAGGGGCTCTCCAAACACGACATGGCGTCCGATCTCAATTCCAGCCAATTCTGCATTGAAAAAGCAAAACAGTGCTCCTTCCCTTCCGAGCTCTCCCGTGCGCCCAAACAGGGGTTTACCCCAACATATGGGGTATCAGCGTACTCAGAACAAATTGGACAACAACTTTTGGGGTCCAATTTTTCCTGTTACACTTGGGAAAATACAAAACTGGGGCTAAAAATAATTTTTGTGGAAAAAAAAGATTTTTTATTTTCACGGCTCTGTTTTATAAACTGTAGTGAAACACTTGGAGGTTCAAAATTCTCACAATACATCTAGATAAATTCCTTGGGGGGTTTAGTTTCCGATATGGGGTCACTTGTGGGGGGTCTCTACTGTTTAGGTACATCAGTGGCTCTGCAAATGCAATGTGACGCCTGCAGACCAATCCTTCTATGTCTGCAGTCCAAACAGCGCTTCTTCCCTTCCGAGCTCTGCCGTGTGCCCAAACAGTGGTACTGGTACTCAGGACAAATTGGACAACTACTTTGGGTCCAATTTCTCCTGTTATCCTTTGGAAAATAAAAATTTGGGGGCTAAAATATCATTTTCATATAAAAATATATATTTTTTATTTTCACAGCTCTGCGTTATAAACTTTAGCGAAACACTTGGGGGTTGAAAGTTCTCACAATACATCTAGATAAGTTCCTAGGGGGGGGTCTAGTTTCTAATATGGGGTCACTTGTGGGGGGTTTCTACTGTTTAGGTACATCAGGAGCAAATGCAACGTGACACCCGCAGACAAATCCATCTAAGTCTGTATTCCAAACGGCACTAATTCCCTTCCGAGCTCTGCCATGCGCCCAAACAGTGGTTTAACCCCACACACCGGGTATCAGCGTACTCAGGACAAATTGCACAACAACTTTTGGGGTCAAATTTGCCCTGTTACCCTTGGGAAATTAAAAAATTGGAGGCGAAAAGAATTTTTTGCGAAAAAAATATGATTTTTTAATGGAACTTTGGGGTTCAAAGTGCTCAACACGCATCTAGATAAGTTCCTTAGGGGGTCTTCTTTCCAAAATGGTGTCACTTGTGGGGGGTTTCCACTGTTTAGATACATCAGGGGCTCTCCATATGCGACATGGGTTCCGATCTCAATTCCAGCCAATTTTGCATTGAAAAGTCAAACGACGCTCCTTCCCTTCCGAACTCTGCCATGCGCCCAAACAGTGATTTACTCCCACACACGGGGTATCATCGTACTCAGGACAAAGTGCAGAACAACTTTTGTGGTCCAATTTGTCCTGTTACCCTTGGGAAAATAAAAAATTGGGGGCGAAAAATCATTTTTTGTGAAAAAAATATGATTTTTTTTTTACGGCTCTACATTATAAACTTCTGTGAAGCACTTGGGGGTGCAAAATGCTCACCACACATCTAGATTTGTTACTTAGGGGATCTACTTTCCAAAATGGTGTCCCTTATTGGGGGTTTCCACTGTTTAGGCACATTAGGGGCTTTCCAAATGCGACATGGGGTCCGATCTCAATTCCAGCCAATTTTGCATTGAAAAGTAAAACGTCGCTCCTTTCCTTCCGAGCTCTGCCATGTGCCCAAACAGTGGTTTACCCCCACATATGGGGTATCGGCGTACTCATGACAAGTTGTACAACGATGTTTGTTGTCCAATTTCTCCTGTTACTCTTAGTAAAATAAAACAAATTGGATCTGAAGTAAAAATTTTGTGAAAAAAGTTCAATGTTAAATTTTTTTTAAACATTCGAAAAATTCCTGTGAAGCACCTGAAGGGTTAATAAACTTTTTGAATGTGAATGCACCTTGAGGGGTGCAGATTTTTGAATGGTGTCACTTTTGTTCATTTTCTGTCAAATAGACCCCTCAAAGTGACTTCAAGTGTGAGGTGGTCCCTAAAAAACTGGTTTTGCAAATTTTGTTGTAAAAATGAGAAATCGCTGGTCAACTTTTAACCCTTATAACTTCCTAACAAAAAATTATGTTTCCAAAACTGTGCTAATGTAATTCAGACATGTGGATAATGTTATTTATTAACTATTTTGTGTGATATGACTCTCTAAGGGCATAAAAACTAAAAGTTTAAAAATTGCAAAATTTTCGCCAAATTTCCTTTTTTTCCACAAATAAACGCAAGTCAAATCGAAGAAATTTTACCACTATCATAAAGTACAATATGTCATGAGAAAAGAGACTCAGAATCACCAGGATCCGTTGAAGCGTTTCAGAGTTATGGCCTCATAAATTGACAGTGGTCAGAATTGAAAAAAATGGCCTGGTCAGGAAGTTTAAAGCAGGCTTCGGGGTGAAGGGGTTAAATACCTTTCCCTTTTACATGGGTGCCCAGGGCCATGGACCGGGTTGCCACCGTGACATTCCCCCTGTGAGCGTAGGACCCAGTACCCCACGGCACGAACGGGGCGCTTCACAACCACATAGAGAGAGAATACTGCAGAAAATAAATTACATCACTGATGAAATGTAACATTTTATTGAATTTTAATTTCGCAGAGAATAATTTCTAGGGGTTGAGGACTCTTCCAGTGAAGAGAATACTTTTGGATTTGTAGTCGTACAATGAAAACATGAAAGGTTGGTCAAACTTAACAACAGGATGAATGGTCACAGGGACCACCTCAACCACTGTTGCGACGGCCGCCTCTGTCCCTTTCTCATCAACACTGAGCACAGCTTTATGGATGGCCTGCGGAGGTGGAGAAAATGAGGGTTATTAATATATTTAGTCTATAGAATGAAAAGAGATAGTTGTATTAATACAACCCCTGGCAAAAATTATGGAATCACCGGCCTTGGAGGATGTTCATTCAGTTGTTTAATTTTGTAGAAAAAAAGCAGATCACAGACTTAGCACAAAACTAAAGTAATTTCAAATGGCAACTTTCTGTCTTTAAGAAACACTAAAAGAAATCAAGAGCAAAAATGTGGTAGTCAGTAATGGCTCCTTTTTTAACCAAGCATAGGGAAAAAAATTATGGAATCACTCAATTCTGTGGAAAAAATTATGGAATCATGAATAACAAACAAACAAAAAAACACTCCAAAACATCACTAGTATTTTGTTTCACCACCTCTGGCTTTTATAACAGCTTGCAGGCTCTGCGGCATAGACTTATTGAGTGTCAAACAGTACTCTTCATCAATCTGGCTCCTACTTTCTCTGATTGCTGTTGCCAGATCAACTTTGCAGGCTGGAGCCTTGTCATCGACCATTTTCTTCAACTTCCACCAAAGATTTTCAATTGGATTGAGATCCGGACTATTTGCCATGACATTGACCTTATGTGTCTTTTTTTTCAAGGAATGTTTTCACTGTTACCTGACATGCAGCCCCATATCATCAATGACTGTGGAAATTTGCATGTTCTCTTCTGGCAGTCATCATGATAAATCTCATTGAAACGGCCCCAAACAAAAGTTCCAGCATCTTGCCCAATGCAGATCATCACTGAATATGACTTTCATCCAGTCATCCAGAGTCCATGATTGCTTTTCCTTAGCCCATTGTAACCTTGTTGTTTTCTGTTTAGGTGTTAATGATGGCTTTCGTTTAGCTTTTCTGTATGTAAATCCCATTTCCTTTAGGCGGTTTCTTACAGTTCAGTCACAGACGTTGGCTCCAGTTTCCACCCACTCGTTCCTCATTTGTTTTGTTGTGTATTACCTGTTTTGGAGACATATTGCTTTAAGTTTCCGGTCTTGACGCTTTGATGTCTTCCTTGGTCTACCAGTATGTTTGCCTTTAACAACCTTCCCATGTTGTTTGTATTTGGTCCAGATTTTAGACACAGCAGACTGTGAACAACCAACATCTTTTGTAACATTGCATGATGATTTACCCTGTTTTAAGAGTTTGATAATCCATTCCTTTGTTTCATTTGACATCTCTCGTGTTGGAGCCATGATTCATGTCAGTCCACTTGGTGCAACAGCTCTTCAAGGTGTGATCACTACTTTTTAGATGCAGACTAACGAGCAGATCTAATTTGATGCAGGTCTTATTTTTGGGTAAGAAAATTTACAGGGTGATTACATCATTTTTTTCCTTAGAATTGAGTGATTCCGTAATTTGCCCCCTATACTTGGTTAAAAAAAGTAACCATTACTGACTACCATATTTTTTGTTCTTGATTTCTTTTAGTGTTTCTTAAAGGCCAGAAAGTTGCCATTTGAAATGACTTTAGTTTTGTGCCATGTCTGTGATCTGCTTTTTTTCTACAAAATTAAACAACTTAATGAACATCCTCCAAGGCCAGTGATTCCATAATTTTTGCCATGGGTTGTAAATAGATAATAGAAAGATAATAGATAGATAAATGATAGATAGATAATAGATAGTTGATATATAGATAATAGATAGTTGATATATAGATAATAGATAGATGATGGAAAGATAATAGATAGATGAATAGATAGAACAATAATAATAATAGACAGATCGATGATAGATAATAGATAGATAATAGATATGAGAGATAGATGATTGATATACAAAAAAATCACCAGCACCTCCCAAGTGTGAATAAGTGCAATCTGTAGTGACTGCAAAATACTGTATATATAAAAAAGCACAGCAGCACTCTATGAATGCCAAGACATATAGTGTCAATGGAAATAACAACTTCCAACCGCAATGTCCCTCAGCAAGATGTACTTACAAAAAAAGTTAAGGTTCTTAGCTCATAAATTAGCCAATTCATGTTTGCCCATCAACCATGGCAAGGTGACACTTCTCTTAACGCAAGCAATGAATAGCCAGGTCTTTCACCGGGAAGGAAAACATCCAATAAAGGAAAACCACCTATGCCAAAACATGGTATCCATCCACAGACAGCTGTTTTGGGGTATTTGCCCCTCATCAGTGTGGAGTAGGAAACTGGCTATTAGGAGCAGTGTCTAGTGAAAAGACTATAAACGTAAGGATGAATGACCTCGGGGAGATCAAAACATCCAACACCGCGGAAGCACCATCACATGTTTCTCAACGCAGTGAATCAGAACACTGCCCCCATCCCTTATGGGAAATATGCAAATGCATGTAGAAAAGCCACGGAGACTCCATCATGTGTTTTCATTGCTTCGTTGAGAAACAAGTAATGGTGTCTCCGCGGCTTTTCTACATGCATTTGCATATTTCCCATAAGGGATGGGGGCAGTGTTCTGGTTCACTGCATTGAGAAACACGTGATGGTGTCTCCGCGGTGTTGGATGTTTTGATCTCCCCGAGGCCATTCATCCTTACGTTTATAGTCTTTTCACTAGGCACTGCTCCTAATAGCCAGTTTCCTACTCCACATTGATGAGGGGCAAATACCCCGAAACAGCTGTCTGTGGATGGATACCATGTTTTGGCATAGGTGGTTTTCCTTTATTGGATGCTGCCCTTCCCGTGGTTGTTCCTTCCCGGTGAAAGACCTGGCTATTCATTGCTTGCGTTGAGAAACACGTGATGGTGTCTCCGCGGCTTTTCTACATGCATTTGCATATTTCCCATAAGGGATAGGGGTGTAATAATTATAGGGAATAACTCAGGAGACTCTTTGCGTGGAACAAGACAACTACAGGACACAGTTTTATAAGTGGTGAAGTCTATATTATCACACGGTGATTCAAACAGGTGCAGAGAGAAACTCAAGTCCACAACACTTGGTGCAAATATCAAATGCAGCTCAGCAGTCTATAGGAAACTTCAGAGGAAAATGCAATCACGCAGAAAGTCTATGAAGCACAATTATTCTTGAGGATACTTGACACGAATAAGTCCTTGCTTAGTCCAAAACACAGATAGATATACTTATAAGGCAGTTCAAAAAGAATCTTAGCTCAACCAGGGAGGTCTGGGTAATAGTCTCAGGTTCTTGCAGAGCAGCAACAGCTTACATGTCCAGCAAATGCAGATGGAAGTAAACACGAGCAGCAGATGAAGGAGGATTACTGGAACTGGTGTATGCAGCAGGAACTCAGAGCAGAGTAGCAGGATAACCCCACAGGTTCACAGGAGCAGGTATATAGCCAGGGAGTCACCAGAGGTCAGGAGCTGGATGCAAGGCAGAATACTCTAGCACAGACTGAAGGCTGGGGTAGAGTTTTATAGCAGGAAGACACAGTGCACATGAGACCAAAGACACCATCTTGGAAAAGGGCAGTAATGCACAAAAGGTAATAAAAAAATGTTCAGAGTCCTGACAGGGGGCAGAGTTCTGGTTCACTGCGTTGAGAAACACGTGATGGTGTCTCCGCGGTGTTGGATGTTTTGATCTCCCCGAGGTCATTCATCCTTACGTTTATAGTCTTTTCACTAGGCACTGCTCCTAATAGCCAGTTTCCTACTCCACACTGATGAGGGGCAAATACCCCAAAACAGCTGTCTGTGAATGGATACCATGTTTTGGCATAGGTGGTTTTCCTTTATTGGATACTGCCCTTCCTGTGGTTGTTCCTTACCGGTGAAAGACCTGGCTATTCATTGCTTGCGTTGAGAAACATGTGATGGTGTCTCTGCGGCTTTTCTACATGCATTTGCATATTTCTCATAAGGGATGGGGGCAGTGTTCTGATTCACAGCGTTGAGAAACACATGATGGTATCTCCGTGGTGTTGGATGTTTTGATCTCCCCGAGGTCATTCATCCTTACGTTTATAGTCTTTTCACTAGGCACTGCTCCTAATAGCCAGTTTCCTACTCCACATTGATGAGGGGCAAATACCCCGAAACAGCTGTCTGTGGATGGATACCATGTTTTGGCATAGGTGGTTTTCCTTTATTGGATGCTGCCCTTCCCGTGGTTGTTCCTTCCCGGTGAAAGACCTGACTATTCATTGCTTGCGTTGAGAAACACGTGATGGTGTCTCCACGACTTTTCTACATGCTTTTTTGAATTAGTGCTGCCTGTTGCACATTTTTTCTGATTTATCCTATTAGTGGGTTTCCATCGGTATCCTGCTAGATTGTGGAAAAACACTATGTAGGAATACATAGAGGAGCTGTTTTTGGCCTTGCAGCGCCATTTAAAGCCTGTCTGCAAGGTCTCTGTGTGAGTGCAGCTCATGCTGTAGCCTGTTATTCCACCACAGCTGGTTGTAGTCAGCTCAGCGTGCGTCACTGCCTCATACCGTTCCATTGTCCTTTTTTGAATTAGTGCTGCCTGTTGCACATTTTTTCTGATTTATCCTATTAGTGGGTTTCCATCCGTATCCTGCTAGGTTGTGGAAAAACACTATATAGGATTACATAGAGGAGCTTTTTTTGGCCTTGCAGCGCTGATCACAGCTGTCTGCAAGGTCTCTGTGTGAGTGCAGCTCATGCTGTAGCCTGTTCTGCGAAATAAACAAAAAGTTAATAAAGTTCACCAAACACTCAACGTTGTGTAGGCCACATTAGTTCATATTAAAGTCTAGTCCACACTTTATAAAATTAGTGTTTCTTATACCTGTTAGCAGCTGTTCAGGAATAAGCACACTAAGCCTTTAGTACTTTTCTGCCTATCTTTATCAGTCTACCAAGATGAAGAAGGCAGGGAGTAAGGCACGTGGTTGTGGAAGAGATTCCCCGAACGGCCCAAAAAAGAGGGAGAGGGAGGGGGAAGACTGCGTTGCCTGTAGCCTCCACGTCTACACCCATTAGGAGCATGCATCTTCCAAAACCCAAAACAGGCGCCCCCAAGACTTGCAGTGCCTGGTCCTTTTTTTACATAGTTGCAGATGACAATCGCTTTGTCAAATTCAAGCTGTGTAATCAGAAAGTCAAAAGAGGGAAAAGTGTCAGCAACCTCAATACCACAAATATGTGGAAACATGTGCGGACCAAGCACGTGGTGAAGTTACAAAAACACACTGAAGACCTAGGCCAACCTACAGCAGCACCTACCACCTCTTTAGCTCGTGTTGTAGCCTCTTCCTCCAGCTCACACACAGCTGGTTTGGCTTCCTCACAGGATCGCCATGGAAGAACCTCTGGCACTGTTGAGCAGAAACCCAGTGTAATTCCCCCCACAGCACCACGTTCCTTGTCATCCTCACATTCCCAGCCCAGTCTACAGCCATCAGTAGCACAGGCATGGGAGAAAAGGCGGCCATTCTCGGCAAACCACCCCTGAGCACAGGCTCCAGATGCTGGCATTGCAAAACTACTGTCCCTTGAAACACTGTCATTCAGGCTGTTAGAAATTGACACCTTCCGTAACTTGATGGCATTGGTAGTCCCACAATGCAACATGCCCAGCCACTTTTATTTCATCAGGCAAGACGTCCATGCCCTGCAAAAGCATGTGGAGGGAAACATTAAACATGCGCTACTAAACGCCGTCAGTAGCAAGGTCCACCTCACCACCGATGCATGGACCAGTCACCATGGACAGGAACGATACCTTTCCCTCTCTGCCCATTGGGTAAATGTTGTGAATCCGGGGACAGATCTTGGGAGTGGCGCTGTACGTGTTCTTCCAACTCCAAGGATTGCAGGAATCCAGTCTGAACACATTGACTCCTCCTCATACTCCAGTTCCTCTGAATCAGCACTGCAGGAGCCATCACAGTTCACCTCCACATAAACCCATGAACGCTTACCTGTTATGACCGATATGAGCACAGCCGTGGCCAAATGTCAACAGGCCGTATTGAAATTAATTTCTTTGGGGAATCGAAGCCACACAGCACAGGAGCTCTGGAATGCCATCAAGCAGCACAGCGACGTGTGGTTTGTGCCAGCGAATCTCCAGTCAGGCATGGTAGTGTGTGACAATGGCCAAAATCTTGTGGCTGCTCTGGGCCTAGGCAACCTCACTCACATCCCATGTTTGGCACATGTGCTCAACCTGGTCGTGCAGAGTTTTTTGAGGGACTATCCGGATCTTGATGCACTGCTGCACAAGGTCCGCCTAGAGTGTGCTCACTTGCGGCGTTCCAGTATGGCAAGATCGCGCATTGCAGCTCTGCAGCGCCAATTCCACCTTCCAGAACATCGCATCATATGTGACCTACCCACCAGGTAGAATTCAACGTTACATATGTTGGAGCGGTTGTGTGAGCAGCAGGCAGCAGTAATGGAGTACCAGCTGCATCAGGCGCAAAGAAGTCGCACTGCGCGCCGTTCAGACTTCACAACCACTGATTGGGCCACTATCAGGGCCGGACTGGCCATCAGGCAGTTCTGGCATTTGCCAGAGGGGCAGCCACCTGCCATGGGCCGCTCCCTCTGCAGGAGCCCCTTTGATGTGGTGACAGTACAGGAGCCGCTCAGGAGCAGGAGAAGGAGGCGCGGCCTAAAATTCCCTTTTCATGGAAACATCAGCAGTGGGACAGGAGTCAGGAGAAAGAGTGGAGGTAAGCTGGGCTGGGGGCAGGGAGGCATTTATCCCCGGGCTATCTCACGGCTCCTGCACATGGCCAAGGATAATTTACATACCTCTACTAGCAACAGGCACAGCTGCTGTCTGTAGCACCCAGCCAATTAAATCAAGCAGCGGAACTGCAGAAACCAATGGGAGGAGTTGGGTGGGGCCAGTGCTGTGAGGAGAACAAGATGATGGAAGATTACAGTGCTGAGCTCCTCCAATTGCAGCTGCAGCCTTCCCTCCTCCCTGTATCAGTCCTGGAGGATGAAGGGCTGAGAGTGAGAGTATCAGTGCTGGACGATGCAGGGCTGAGGGTGAAAGGATCAGTGCTGGAGGATGCAGGGCTGAGGGTGAGAGGATCAGTGATGGAGGATGCAGGGCTGAGGGTGAGAGGATCAGTGCTGGAGGATGCAGGACTGAGGGTGAGAGGATCAGTGCTGGAAGATGCAGGGCTGAGAGTGAGAGGAGCAGTGCTGGAGGAGGCAAGGCTGAGGGTGAGATGATTAGTGCTGGAGGATGCAGGGCTGAGAGTCAGAGGATCAGTGCTGGAGGATGCAGGGCTGAGGGTGAGAGAATCAGTGCTGGAGGATGCAGGGCTGAGGGTGAAAGGATCAGTGCTGGAGGAGGCAGGGCTGAGGGTGAAAGGATCAGTGCTGGAGGAGGCAGGGCTGAGGGTGAGAGGATCAGTGCTGGAGGATACAGGGCTGAGGATGAGAGGATCAGTGCTGGAGGATGCAGGGTTGAGAGTGAGAAAATCAGTGCTGGAGGATGCAGGGCTGAGACTGAGAGGAGCAGTGCTGGAGGAGGCTAGGCTGAGGGTGATATGATTAGTGCTGGAGGATGCAGGGCTGAGAGTGAGAGGATCAGTGCTGGAGGATGCAGGGCTAAGGGTGAGAGGATCAGTGCTGGAGGAGGCAGGGCTGAGGGTGAGAGGATCAGTGCTGGAGGATACAGGGCTGAGGTTGAGAGGATCAGTGCTGGAGGATGCAGGGCTGAGGGTGAGAGGATCAGTGCTGGAGGAGGCAGGGCTGAGGATGAGAGGATCAGTGCTGGAGGATGCAGGGTTGAGAGTGAGAAAATCAGTGCTGGAGGATGCAGGGCTGAGACTGAGAGGAGCAGTGCTGGAGGAGGCAAGGCTGAGGGTGACATGATTAGTGCTGGAGGATGCAGGGCTGAGAGTGAGAGGATCAGTGCTGGAGGATGCAGGGCTGAGCATGAGAGGATCAGTGCTGGAGGATGCAGGGCTGAGTGTGAGAGGATCAGTGCTGGAGGATGCAGGGCTGAGGGTGAGAGGATCAGTGCTGGAAGATGCAGGGCTGAGAGTGAGAGGAGCAGTGCTGGAGGATGCAGGGCTGAGTGTGAGAGGATCAGTGCTGGAGGATGCAGGGCTGAGTGTGAGAGGATCAGTGCTGGAGGATGCAGGGCTGAGGGTGAGAGGATCAGTGCTGGAGGATGCAGGGCTGAGCGTGAGAGGATCAGTGCTGGAGGATGCAGGGCTGAGTGTGAGAGGATCAGTGCTGGAGGATGCAGGGCTGAGGGTGAGAGGATCAGTGCTGGAGGATGCAGGGCTGAGGGTGAGAGAATCAGTGCTGGAGGATGCAGGGCTGAGGGTGAGAGGATCAGTGCTGGAGGAGGCAGGGCTGAGGATGAGAGGATCAGTGCTGGAGGATGCAGGGTTGAGAGTGAGAAAATCAGTGCTGGAGGATGCAGTGCTGAGACTGAGGAGCAGTGCTGGAGGAGGCTAGGATGAGGGTGATATGATTAGTGCTGAGGATGCAGGGCTGAGAGTGAGAGGATCAGTGCTGGAGGATGCAGGGCTGAGGGTGAGGATCAGTGCTGGAGGATGCAGGGCAAAGTGTGAGAGGATCACTGCTGGAGGAGGCAGGGCTGAGGGTGAGAGGATCAGTGCTGGAGGATGCAGGGCTGAGCGTGAGAGGATCAGTGCTGGAGGAGGCAGGGCTGAGGGTGAGAGGATCAGTGCTGGAGGAGGCAGGGCTGAGATGAGAGGATCAGTGCTGGAGGATGCACGGCTGAGGGTGAGAGGATCAGTGCAGGAGGATGCAGGCCTGAGCATCAGGGGATCAGTGCTGGAGAATGCAGGGCTGAGGGTGAGAGGATCAGTGCTGGAGGATGCAGGGCTGAGGGTGTAAGGATCAGTGCTGGAGGAGGCAGAGCTGAGGGTGAGAGGATCAGTGCTGGAGGATGCAGGGCTAAGGGTGAGAGGATTAGTGCTGTAGGAGGCAGGGCTGAGGGTGAGAGGATCAGTGCTGGAGGATACAGGGCTGAGGTTGAGAGGATCAGTGCTGGAGGATGCAGGGCTGAGGGTGAGAGGATCAGTGCTGGAGGAGGCAGGGCTGAGGATGAGAGGATCAGTGCTGGAGGATGCAGGGTTGAGAGTGAGAAAATCAGTGCTGGAGGATGCAGGGCAAAGTGTGAGAGGATCACTGCTGGAGGAGGCAGGGCTGAGGGTGAGAGGATCAGTGCTGGAGGATGCAGGGCTGAGCGTGAGAGGATCAGTGCTGGAGGAGGCAGGGCTGAGGGTGAGAGGATCAGTGCTGGAGGAGGCAGGGCTGAGATGAGAGGATCAGTGCTGGAGGATGCACGGCTGAGGGTGAGAGGATCAGTGCAGGAGGATGCAGGCCTGAGCATGAGGGGATCAGTGCTGGAGAATGCAGGGCTGAGGGTGAGAGGATCAGTGCTGGAGGATGCAGGGCTGAGGGTGTAAGGATCAGTGCTGGAGGAGGCAGAGCTGAGGGTGAGAGGATCAGTGCTGGAGGATGCAGGGCTAAGGGTGAGAGGATCAGTGCTGGAGGAGGCAGGGCTGAGGGTGAGAGGATCAGTGCTGGAGGATACAGGGCTGAGGTTGAGAGGATCAGTGCTGGAGGATGCAGGGCTGAGGGTGAGAGGATCAGTGCTGGAGGAGGCAGGGCTGAGGATGAGAGGATCAGTGCTGGAGGATGCAGGGTTGAGAGTGAGAAAATCAGTGCTGGAGGATGCAGGGCTGAGACTGAGAGGAGCAGTGCTGGAGGAGGCAAGGCTGAGGGTGATATGATTAGTGCTGGAGGATGCAGGGCTGAGAGTGAGAGGATCAGTGCTGGAGGATGCAGGGCTGAGCATGAGAGGATCAGTGCTGGAGGATGCAGGGCTGAGTGTGAGAGGATCAGTGCTGGAGGATGCAGGGCTGAGGGTGAGAGGATCAGTGCTGGAAGATGCAGGGCTGAGAGTGAGAGGAGCAGTGCTGGAGGATGCAGGGCTGAGTGTGAGAGGATCAGTGCTGGAGGATGCAGGGCTGAGGGTGAGAGGATCAGTGCTGGAGGATGCAGGGCTGAGGTTGAGAGGATCAGTGCTGGAGGATGCAGGGCTGAGCGTGAGAGGATCAGTGCTGGAGGATGCAGGGCTGAGTGTGAGAGGATCAGTGCTGGAGGATGCAGGGCTGAGGGTGAGAGGATCAGTGCTGGAGGATGCAGGGCTGAGGGTGAGAGAATCAGTGCTGGAGGATGCAGGGCTGAGGGTGAGAGGATCAGTGCTGGAGGAGGCAGGGCTGAGGATGAGAGGATCAGTGCAGGAGGATGCAGGGTTGAGAGTGAGAAAATCAGTGCTGGAGGATGCAGGGCTGAGACTGAGGAGCAGTGCTGGAGGAGGCTAGGCTGAGGGTGATATGATTAGTGCTGAGGATGCAGGGCTGAGAGTGAGAGGATCAGTGCTGGAGGATGCAGGGCTGAGGGTGAGGATCAGTGCTGGAGGATGCAGGGCTAAGTGTGAGAGGATCACTGCTGGAGGAGGCAGGGCTGAGGGTGAGAGGATCAGTGCTGGAGGATGCAGGGCTGAGCGTGAGAGGATCAGTGCTGGAGGAGGCAGGGCTGAGGGTGAGAGGATCAGTGCTGGAGGAGGCAGGGCTGAGATGAGAGGATCAGTGCTGGAGGATGCAGGGCTGAGGGTGAGAGGATCAGTGCAGGAGGATGCAGGCCTGAGCATGAGGGGATCAGTGCTGGAGAATGCAGGGCTGAGGGTGAGAGGATCAGTGCTGGAGGATGCAGGGCTGAGGGTGTAAGGATCAGTGCTGGAGGAGGCAGAGCTGAGGGTGAGAGGATCAGTGCTGGAGGATGCAGGGCTGAGGGTGAGAGGATCAGTGCTGGAGGAGGCAGGGCTGAGGGTGAGAGGATCAGTGATGAAGGATGCAGGGCTGAGAGTGAGAGGATCAGTGCTGGAGGAAGCAAGGCTGAGGGTGAGAGGATTAGTGCTGGAGGATGTAGGGCTGAGAGTGAGAGGATCAGTGCTGGAGGATGCAGGGCTGAGGGTGAGAGGTTCAGTGCTGGAGGATGCAGGGCTGAGGGTGAGAGGATCAGTGCTGGTGGATGCAGGGCTGAGCATGAGAAGATCAGTGCTGGAGGATGCAGGGCTCACAGTGAGAGGATCAGTGTTCGAGGATGCAGGGGAATGAGAGTGAGAGGATCAGTGCTGGAGGATGCAGGGCTGAGGGTGAGAGGATCAGTGCTGGTGGATGCCGGGCTGAGGGTGAGAGGATCAGTGCTGGAGGATGCAGGGCTGAGAGTGAGAGGATCAGTGCTGGAGGAGGCAAGGCTGAGGGTGAGAGGATTAGTGTTGGAGGATGCAGGGCTGAGGGTGAGAGGATCAGTGCTGGAAGATGCAGGGCTGAGAGTGAGAGGAGCAGTGCTGGAGGAGGCAAGGCTGAGGGTGAGAAGATTAGTGCTGGAGGATGCAGGGCTGAGAGTCAGAGGATCAGTGCTGGAGGATGCAGGGCTGAGGGTGAGAGAATCAGTGCTGGAGGATGCAGGGCTGAGGGTGAGAGGATCAGTGCTGGAGGAGGCAGGGCTGAGGGTGAGAGGATCAGTGCTGGAGGAGGCAGGGCTGAGGGTGAGATGATTAGTGCTGGAGGATGCAGGGCTGAGAGTCAGAGGATCAGTGCAGAAGGCTGCAAGGCTAAGGGTGAGAGGATCAGTGCTGGAGGAGGCAGGGCTGAGGGTGAGAGGATCAGTGCTGGAGGATGCAGGGCTGAGCGTGAGAGGATCAGTGCTGGAGGATGCAGGGCTGAGGGTGAGAGGATCAGTTCTGGAGGAGGCAGGGATGAGGATGAGAGGATCAGTGCTGGAGGATGCAGGGTTGAGAGTGAGAAAATCAGTGCTGGAGGATGCAGGGCTGAGACTGAGAGGAGCAGTGCTGGAGGAGGCAAGGCTGAGGGTGAGGATCAGTGCTGGAGGATGCAGGGCTAAGGGTGAGAGGATCAGTGCTGGAGGAGGCAGGGCTGAGGTTGAGAGGATCAGTGCTGGAGGATGCAGGGCTGAGCATGAGAGGATCAGTGCTGGAGGATGCAGGGCTGAGTGTGAGAGGATCAGTGCTGGAGGATGCAGGGCTGAGGGTGAGAGGTTCAGTGCTGGAGGATGCAGGGCTGAGGGTGAGAGGATCAGTGCTGGTGGATGCAGGGCTGAGCATGAGAAGATCAGTGCTGGAGGATGCAGGGCTCACAGTGAGAGGATCAGTGCTGGAGGATGCAGGGCTGAGGGTGAGAGGATCAGTGCTGGTGGATGCCGGGCTGAGAGTGAGAGTATCAGTGCTGGAGGAGGAAAGGCTGAGGGTGAGAGGATTAGTGTTGGAGGATGCAGGGCTGATGGTGAGAGGATCAGTGCTGGAAGATGCAGGGCTGAGAGTGAGAGGAGCAGTGCTGGAGGAGGCAAGGCTGAGGGTGAGATGATTAGTGCTGGAGGATGCAGGGCTGAGAGTCAGAGGATCAGTGCTGGAGGTTGCAGGGCTGAGGGTGAGAGGAGCAGTGCTGGAGGATGCAGGGCTGAGGGTGAGAGGATCAGTGCTGGAGGAGGCAAGGCTGAGGGTGAGATGATTAGTGCTGGAGGATGCAGGGCTGAGAGTCAGAGGATCAGTGCTGCAGGATGCAAGGCTAAGGGTGAGAGGATCAGTGCTGGAGGATGCAGGGCTGAGGGTGAGAGGATCAGTGCTGGAGGAGGCAGGGCTGAGGGTGAGAGGATCAGTTTTGGAGGATGCAGGGCTGAGAGAGAGGATCAGTGCTGGAGGAGGCAGGGCTGAGGGTGAGAGGATCAGTGCTGGAGGAGGCAGGGCTGAGGGTGAGAAAAACAGTGCTGGAGGATGCAGGACTGAGAGTGAGAGGATCAGTGCTGGAGGATGCAGGGCTGAGGGTGAGAGGATCAGTGCAGGAGGATGCAGGCCTGAGCATGAGGGGATCAGTGCTGGAGAATGCAGGGCTGAGGGTGAGAGGATCAGTGCTGGACGATGCAGGGCTGAGGGTGTAAGGATCAGTGCTGGAGGAGGCAGAGCTGAGGGTGAGAGGATCAGTGCTGGAGGATGCAGGGCTGAGGGTGAATGGATCAGTGCTGGAGGATGCAGGGCTGAGTGTGAGAAGAGAAGTGCTGGAGGATGCAGGGCTGAGGGTGAGAGGATCAGTGCTGGAGGAGGCAGGGCTGAGGGTGAGAGGATTAGTGCTGGAGGATGCAGGGCTGAGAGTGAGAGGATCAGTGCTGGAGGAAGCAAGGCTGAGGGTGAGAGGATTAGTGCTGGAGGATGTAGGGCTGAGAGTGAGAGGATCAGTGCTGGAGGATGCAGGGCTGAGGGTGAGAGGTTCAGTGCTGGAGGATGCAGGGCTGAGGGTGAGAGGATCAGTGCTGGTGGATGCAGGGCTGAGCATGAGAAGATCAGTGCTGGAGGATGCAGGGCTCACAGTGAGAGGATCAGTGTTCGAGGATGCAGGGGAATGAGAGTGAGAGGATCAGTGCTGGAGGATGCAGGGCTGAGGGTGAGAGGATCAGTGCTGGTGGATGCCGGGTGTGTGTACATGTGCAAGTCATGTGTCTGTAGTTTGTGTATGTATATATATATATATATATATATATATATATATGTACTGTGTGTATATATCTATATATGTATATATATATGCACCTTATGTGTCTGTATATGTACAGTATGTGTGTTTGTGTGTGTATATATATATGCACTGTATATGTGTGTATGTACTGTAATGCTGCAGAATCACGACCCCCCCCCAGGCTGCCCACCCTTAATTTCTGTAACTTGCATTTTTCTGCCCTGTGTTGCAGTTTTGTGGAAACAAGTCTATTTTTAAAGGGAACTTATCTCATGTGTTTGAGTCTTTTAACAAATTCTGCCACCTTTAGGCCATGTTCACACAGTGCGTTTTTTACTGCGGAGCCGCAGCGGTTTTGCCGCTGCGGTTCCGCAGCTTTTTTCCATGCAGGGTACAGTACAATGTACCCTATGGAAAACAGGAACCACTGTGCACATGATCCTGAATTTCAAAAAAAAGCCACGCTGAATAGCTGTGGGAAAAAAGAAGGAGCATGTCACTTCTTTGTCCGAAACAGCAGCGGTTCTGCACCCATAGACCTCCATTGTGAGGTCAAACCCGCAGTAAAACCCGCAGATCAAAAATATATCTGCGGGTTTTATTGCGGTTTGTGGTGCAGAACCGCTGCAGCAGGAAGTGCGGGGAAGCGGCCGGAAGTGCGTGGGCGGAAGTGCGTGGGCGGAGTGTGTTCCGAAGAGACATGGAGGCATACCGTCGCATGGGGATCGTGATTGATTTGGTATGTGTGTGTGTGTGTGTGTGTGTATGCGTGTGTGTCCCCATGCGACGCTAGTGCCACCATTGTGCTAAGTCGCCGTATGGGACTACTACTCCCATCCGGTATTAGGATGGGAGAGTTGTCCCTGTGTCCGGCGACTTAGCACAGTTGTAAAGTTACAGAAAACACACACAATACACATACATGACACACAGTACAGTACATACAACATATAACACAGAGTATATACTCACCAACAGCACACTTGTAGGCGAAGCCCTCGATCCCCTAGAAAAAATCCCCAAATAAAAAATCAAATTCATACTCCCTGTCCGCAGAATCCATAAAACGAGTGTCCCACGCCGATCCCCTGCTCTCCGGCGATACACTGCCAGGAGCGAAGCTCCTAGCAGTGTATCGCGTACTGTTCCGGAGTTCAATGGCTCCGGCGTCTCGGTTAACGGCAGTACAGCTGCGTTGAACTTTCCCACGCAGCACTGCCGTTAAGCGAGAGTGCCGGGGTCAATGACCGCCGGTAAACTCGCTCGCGCATGCGCAGTGACACACCGACAGGAACTATGGCTCCTGTCAGTGTGTTGCTGCAGCCGTGGAGAGCAGACATATCTCTGGATGTGTCTGTTCCCCATGGAAGATCTTCGTGGGACCCTCGATGGATTTCTGCAGACAGGGCCAGGGAGTATGAATTTTTTTTTTTTTTTTGCGTCTTTTTCAGGTCGAGGGTCTTCAGGACGGATTGAGCGTACAATAAAATTTGGTCAAAAAGTGTGTGTCTTTATTTCATTAAAATATTTTTTTTCAAGTGTTTGTGGTTTTTTTTTAAACCTTTCATTGGATTAATAATGGATAGGCGTCTTATTGACGCCTCTCCATTATTAACCGGTATTAATGCCACCTTACAATAGCAAAAATACGTGATACGTGGCACTTAAATACGTGATTCGTGGCACTTAAATACGTGATACGTGGCACTGAAATACGTGGCACTGAAATACGAGGCACTGAAATACGTGGCACTTAAATACGTGATACGTGGCACTTAAATACGTGGCACTTAAATACGTGGCACTTAAATACGTGGCACTGAAATACGTGGCACTTAAATAAGTGGCACTTAAATACGTGGCACTTAAATACGTGGCACTTAAATAAGTGGCACTTACATACGTGGCACTTACATACGTGGCACTGAAATACGTGGCACTTAAATACGTGGCACTTAAATACGTGGCACTGAAATACGTGGCACTGAAATACATGGCACTGAAATACGTGGCACTTAAATACGAGGCACTTAAATACGTCATACGTGGCACTTAAATACGTGGCACTTAGGCTACGTTCACATTTGCGTTGTGCGCCGCAGCGTCGGCGCAACGCACAACGCAAACAAAAACGCAGCAAAACGCATGCGCAACGCTGCGTTTTGCGCCGCATGCGTCCTTTTTTTGATTGATTTTGGACGCAGCAAAAATGCAACTTGCTGCATCCTCTGCGCCCGGACGCGTGCACCGCAGTGACGCATGCGGAGCAAAACGCAAGTGCGACGCATGTCCATGCGCCCCCATGTTAAATATAGGGGCGCATGACGAAAGCGGCGACGCTGCGGCGCCTGACGCTGCGGCCCAGACCGCAAATGTGAACGTAGTCTTAAATAGCTGGATAGAGGTGGATCCGCGGGCTGTGATCTGGCCTACGCTCAGCACTCTGCGGAGCGCTGTCATTCAAAACACGTCCACTCATTTTGGTGTTTAGTCCCAAAATGGAGGATGGAAGAAGAAAAGGGTTGGACAAGGAAATGACATCATTTCTTTTTTTTTTTTTCCCCACTGCAGTTAAAGCTTTATTTGTGTCAAACACAGACAATCTGCAGAGAAAACTGCATAAAAAATCGCATCAAAAACCGCATCAAAAAACGCACCAAAAACGCACCAAAAACCGCACCTGCGTTTTCTGCCAAGAGCTGCGGTTTTTAGTCCTGAAAAAAAAGGATCAAAAAAAGGATCGTGTGAACATAGCCTTATGGCATCTGTGCTGCATGACATGTATATTGACTCTTGACCCCCTGTTTACCCCCAAACAAAAACATTTTATTTGCTCTCCCACTGTATTTAAAGTGAGGCTGGTCGGGGGTCATCTCTGTTGTATGCTGCTGACCTGTACTTAGACTATATAGAGAGCAAGTTTACAGAAGTTACAAGTAGTGGGCCTGTTTTCTTAAAGGGAACCTGTCACCCCCCCCCCCAGGCATTTTTAGCTAAAAGAGCCACCTTGTGCAGCAGTAATGCTGCATTCTGACAAGGTGGCTCTTTTAGTTCTGGGTGCTGTAACTGCCGAAATAATCAGTTTTGTAATGTGTCCCAAATACCTTGTCTTCAGTCAAGGAGGCAGGCATTTCCCCCTGCTGCAGATGCCAGACAGCCGTCACTCAAATCTTCTTGGCGCCGGGCGCCGCCTCCTCACTCCTGTTTTAAAATGACCCGGCGCCTGCGCTCTTTTCTCCTGCCTTGTGCAGGCGCAGTGAGCGCTGCCCGTCTGTCCTCATATGCAGTCCAGCTGTCTGCCCCTGTGCGGACGCCCTGCCTGTGAATCCCAGTCCCGCAATGTGAATAAATCAGAAGACACTGCGGGGCTGGGATTCACAGGCAGGGTGTCCACACAGGCGCAGTCAGCTGGACTACATATGAGGACAGACGGGCAGCGCTCACTGCGCCTGCCCAAGGCAGGAGAAAAGAGTGCAGGCGCCGGATCATTTCAAAACAGCGGCAAGGAGGCAGCACCCGGCGCCAAGAAGGTTTGAGTGACGGCTGTGTGCCATCTGCAGCAGGGGGGAAACGCCTGCCTCCTTGACTGAAGACAAGGTATTTTGGACAAATTACAAAACTGATTATTTCGGCAGTTACAGCACCCAGAACTAAAAGAGCCACCTTGTCAGAATGCAGCATTACTGCTGCACAAGGTGGCTCTTTTAGTTAAAAACGCCTGGGGGGGGGGTGACAGGTTCCCTTTAAAAATGGCAGGGCTGAATTTAAGTCCCAGTTCGGCCCTGGCCACTATGAAGGACATGTGCCAGGTTTTGCGTGCCTTCGATGATTGCACGTGGATTGCGAGTGCAGATGATGCACTAGTAAGCATGACTATACCTCTTATCTGCATGCTTCAAAAAACACTGCAAGCGCTAAGGGATGAGGTTGTGGAAGAGGTAGAGGATGAGGAGTCACAAATGCCATCTGCTTCTGGACAGTCTGCGCAACGTGTTTCCTCACAAAGGCCTAGGCAGGGGACAATTTGTGAGGAGGATGAGGAGGAGTCAATGGAGGAGGAAGACATCTGTCCAGAGGAGGGAGTTACACAATACTCCAGTAGTCAGTATGTAGAGCGAGGGTGGGGCGATGCAGAGCAGGCAGAGATTACGCCTCAAGCAGGGGACAGCGTTTCTTGGCCAGTTGGCAGTCTGCAGCACATGGTTCATTTCATGCTGCAGTGCCTGAGAAATGACCACTGCATCGCCCACATTCTCAACAAGGCTGATTATTGGGTGTACACCCTCCTAGATCCTCACTACCGGGACAACTTACAAAGCCTCATAACACCGTTGAACCGGGAGCGTAAAATGCGGGAGTGCCAAGACACACTGGTGCATTCCATCATCTTCTCCAGTACAACCGAGAGTAGTGCTGCTAGTGCTTTACAAAGCAGCTCAGTGCATCGAGGCAGTGGAGGAAGCTCTGCACAAAGAGGGAGCAGAAGCAGTGCCTCAGCACAAGGCAAGACAAGTAAGGCCCAACTGTGGCAAACATTTGTGTGCCAGCCACAAATGTCTACACCATCACAGACGGCTCCAGTCAGCAGGAGGCAACGTTTACATCAGATGGTGACAGACTACATGGCTTGCCCTCTCATTGTACTCCCAGACGGCTCTTCCCCCTTCAAGTTTTGGGTCTCTAAGCTGGATACATGGCCAGAGCTTAGCCAGTATGCATTGGAGGTGCTGGCTTGCCCTGCTGCTAGTGTATTATCAGAACGCGTCTTTAGTGCCGCAGGTGATGTACTAACAGACCGTCGCATGCGACTACCCTCCGATAACATCTGGCTTACTTTTCTGAAAGTGAACAAGAGTGGAGGCATTGCCGCACACACAGCATGGGAGCAGCTGGCATTACTAAACCCCAATAACAAAGGAGCAACTGTTGACTGTGCAGACAGCACTTCCGAACAGCAACTGGCGGTGTTGGAGCCCAGGGAATGCAGGAGAAGCAGAGTGGAGGCATTGCTGGATACACAGCTGGGGATCAGCTGACGTTACTGAAACCCAATAACACTGGGTCATGTGTTGACTTTGCAGACAGCACTTCTGAGCAGCAACTGGCGGTGTTGGAGCTCAGGGATTGCAGTTCAGGTGGTAGAAACATGAACACAACAGGAGACCTGGATACTCTTGCCAACCAATTATTTAATCTGGAAGAGAAGTGGCAAATTCCTGCGAGATCCAGGCCTGCTTCTCCTGCATTCCCTGGGCTCCAACACCGCCAGATGCTGCCCGGAAGTGCTGTCTGCACAGTCAACAGTTGCTCCTCTGTTATTGGGATTCAGTAACGCCAGCTGCTCCCCTGCTGTGTGTGCGGCAATGCCTCCACTCTGCTTCTCCTGCACTCCCTGGGCTCCAACACCGCCAGGTGCAGCCCAGAAGTGCCGTTTGCACAGAGAAAAAACTAGCTCCTGTGTTAGTGGGGTTCAGTAACATCAGCTGCTCCCCTGCTGTGTGTCCGGAAATTGCTCCTGCTCCCTCCACATTCACATCAGATATTAAACTTGCTCCAATTAGGCCTCGGCCTACACCCTGATTGACCAGGGGCTCCAACACCGCCAGTTGCTGCCTGGAAGTGCCGTCTGCACAGAGAAAAACACTAGCTCCTGTGTTGCTGTGTTGCTCCTGCTACCTCCACACTCACACTACTACAGATTTAAAACTTGCTTCAATTAGGCCTTGGCCTACACTCTGTTTCTCCTGTAATCCCTGGGCTCCAACACCACTAGTTGCTGCTCAGAAGTGCTGTCTGCACAGTGAACACTTGCTGCCGTGTTATTGGGGTTCAGTAACGTCAGCTGATCCCCAGCTGTGTATCCGGCAATTGCTCCTGCTACCTCCACACTCACACTGCTACAGAAATTAAAGGGAACCTGTCCCCCCCAGGCGTTTGTAACTACAAGAGCCACCTTGTGCAGCACTAAGGCTGCACAAGGAAGCTGGACTTTCCTTCCTAATCAGATGTAGCATAGCCGTCTTTCATAACACCCTTGGCGCAGTGCAATGCCTCCTCTTGAGTGTTGTTTGAATCTGTCCCAGAGCCTGCACTGTTATGTTAACCCTTGGCCATGCACAGTTAATGCTGCCCATCTTCTGACATCATTTGATGTCAGGCTGACTGCTCCTGTGTGGCCGTGCTGCCCGAGATCCCGCCCCACAGTGTCTTCTGATTTATTCACACTGCGGGGCTGGGATTCATGGGCATGCGCTGTGCATATCTTCACCTCTCACTCATCTCCTTCCGCCTTCTTCAGACTGTGCAGCGTCAGCTGATCCCTAAGCGCATGCCACGGCTGCACAAGGTGGCTCTTTTAGTTACAACACTCTGTACTCTTCTGGGTATCCGAGTTCCACCAACATCTGGTGGTCCTTGGTAATGCTTTCTGGCACGGGTACCTCCTGCTTAGTAACCAGGTTCCAGTACCATCAGCTGGTCCTCGGTAGTTCCATTGGCTCTTGTACCTTCGGCTACCCATCCGGGTTCCAGTACTGTCAGCTGGTTCTCGGCAATGTCTTTTGCTCTTGTACCTTCTGCTCCCCATCCTGGTTCCAGTACTGTTAGCTGGTTCCAGGCAGAGCCTTTGGCTAAGGTCCCTCTTTCTGGGTATCCGAGTTCCACCAATGTCTGGTGGTCCTTGGTAGTGCTTTCTGGCATGGGTACCTCATGCTTAGTAACCAGGTTCCATTGGCTCTTGAACCTTCTGCTATTCATCTGGGTTCCAGTACTGTCAGCTGGTTGTCGGCAGTGTCTTTTGCTCTTGTACCTTCTGCTCCCCATCCTGGTTCCAGTACCATCAGCTGGTTCCAGGTAGACCCTTTGGCTTTGGTACCTCCTTCTGGGTATCCAAGTTCCACCAGCGTCTGGTGGTCCTTGGTAGTGCTTTCTGGCACGGGTACCTCCTGCTTAGTAACTGGGTTCCAGTACCGTCAGCTGGTCCTCAGTTGTTCCATTGGCTCTTGTACCTTCGGGTAGCCATCCGGGTTCCAGTACCGTCAGCTGGTTCTCGGCAGTTCCTCAGCCTTCTTGTACCTTCTGCTACATTTCCAAGTTCAAGCTTTTGGAAATGGTTTTTGCTAATCACTCTGGATCTCCCTGATGATGACCCTAAAGACGACGACTCTGAAGACCACGCCGAAGAAGACGACGACCCCGGAGACAACGACCCCAGAGACGACGACCCTGAAGACCACCCCGAAGAAGACGACGTCGGAGACGACGACCCTGGAGACGACGACCCTGAAGACCAAGAAGCAGAAAAACAAGAAGCTGCAGAACAAAAAGCAGAACATTAAGCATAAGACTAAAAATCAGAGCAAAGGATATTATCTAAATTATAAGCAGAAGAAGACTAAGCAGTGTATGGGGCTGAGTCCGTTCCTCCTCGTGGTGCCCCTGGAAAAAACCTGCTGCTGCAGGCCAAACTGACCGCGGACAAATCCTGTTGTAAATCTTTTGGGACAGGCAGAACGGAAAGTGTAATCTTCAAACTTTTATAGATATCAACTACAGGAATGCCTGTCACAAATAAGAATATGATGAAGAAGAAGAATATGAAGAAGATGAAGAAGTAGAATATGAAGAAGAATAATGGTTGAATAAAAAGAATATGAAGAATGTAAAAAAAAAGAATAATAGGAAGAAGGTGAAGAATAAGAAGATGAATAAGGTGAAGGAGAAGTTGATGAAAAATATGCTGCTGCTGAGGATGATGAAGAAGAAAGTGTGGGAGAAGTAAAAAAGAAGGTGAAAAGCATGGAAGTAGTGAAACATAAATATCTGACAAAATATACAAAAGATTAACATAGTCAATATCTTTGTAACTCCTAACGTTTTAAAAAAAATTAATTCCTGCTATTCCATTTGATTGGGCTAAACCTCTATGCCTTTAATGTCTCCTCCACCTCTCCCAATACATCCTACATTATTCTTAGTTGTTTTCCTTCATGTAGAATTAACCTACAAGGAAAGAAAGGGTTTATTTTAATTCCAATATTTTTGTCCCATTGACTTGAATTGGCATCGGGTATCGGTATCGGCGATATCCGATATTTTGTTGATATCGGCCGATCCTATCCGATACTGATATTTTCGAATAACGCAAGGTATCGCGCAACACTAATAATAAATAGAAAAATAGAAGAATGCACAGCAGCGCTATGCATGAGTTTAGGCCACTTGAAAACACAGAAAAACATGAAAAGCATTCAATCTAGATTTTACAAAAATATATGTTTTTTTATATACTTATGGAAATGAATGAAAGTGAAGGTTCTTAGCGCATAAATTTCCCAATTCATGTATGCCTATCAACAACGGCAAGGTGACTTTCCTCTGATGGGTCCCTGTTCTACTATATATGCCTCCCTCGGACTATAAGGGTGCGTGTCCACGGTCAGGATGGCCGGCGGTATCGCCGGAGCGGCGAAGCCGCTCTGCGCTAAGCCCCGCCCCCTTTCTGGGACGCGATGATGCCGGATGTGTTAACTGTTCATAACCGGGATCATCGCTCTCTCCCATAGGGCCCTGTGATATGCCTTGCGGGGACGCTGAATCCCCGCAAGGTGTACGGACATGCTGCGATCTGAAAAGACGCGCAGCATGTCCGGAGTCGCAGGGAAGACGGATGCGTGTTTCCACGCATAGTGGAGACGGGATTTCATAAAATCCCCTCCACTATGCTGGAACATCTGGACGCTGCGTGTTTGATGCTGCAGCTCTGCGCAGCGTCAAACACGCAGCGTTTACTGACCGTGGACACTCACCCTTACAGATATACAGTGGGGCAAAAAAGTATTTAGTCAGTCAGCAATAGTGCAAGTTCCACCACTTAAAAAGATGAGAGGCGTCTGTAATTTACATCATAGGTAGACCTCAACTATGGGAGACAAACTGAGAAAATAAAATCCAGAAAATCACATTGTCTGTTTTTTTATCATTTTATTTGCATATTATGGTGGAAAATAAGTATTTGGTCAGAAACAAACAATCAAGATTTCTGGCTCTCACAGACCTGTAACTTCTTCTTTAAGAGTCTCCTCTTTCCTCCACTCATTACCTGTAGTAATGGCACCTGTTTAAACTTGTTATCAGTATAAAAAGACACCTGTGCACACCCTCAAACAGTCTGACTCCAAACTCCACTATGGTGAAGACCAAAGAGCTGTCAAAGGACACCAGAAACAAAATTGTAGCCCTGCACCAGGCTGGGAAGACTGAATCTGCAATAGCCAACCAGCTTGGAGTGAAGAAATCAACAGTGGGAGCAATAATTAGAAAATGGAAGACATACAAGACCACTGATAATCTCCCTCGATCTGGGGCTCCACGCAAAATCCCACCCTGTGGGGTCAGAATGATCACAAGAACGGTGAGCAAAAATCCCAGAACCACGCGGGGGGACCTAGTGAATGAACTGCAGAGAGCTGGGACCAATGTAACAAGGCCTACCATAAGTAACACACTACGCCACCATGGACTCAGATCCTGCAGTGCCAGACGTGTCCCACTGCTTAAGCCAGTACATGTCCGGGCCCGTCTGAAGTTTGCTAGAGAGCATTTGGATGATCCAGAGGAGTTTTGGGAGAATGTCCTATGGTCTGATGAAACCAAACTGGAACTGTTTGGTAGAAACACAGCTTGTTGTGTTTGGAGGAAAAAGAATACTGAGTTGCATCCATCAAACACCATACCTACTGTAAAGCATGGTGGTGGAAACATCATGCTTTGGGGCTGTTTCTCTGCAAAGGGGCCAGGACGACTGATCCGGGTACATGAAAGAATGAATGGGGCCATGTATCGTGAGATTTTGAGTGCAAACCTCCTTCCATCAGCAAGGGCATTGAAGATGAAACGTGGCTGGGTCTTTCAACATGACAATGATCCAAAGCACACCGCCAGGGCAACGAAGGAGTGGCTTCGTAAGAAGCATTTCAAGGTCCTGGAGTGGCCTAGCCAGTCTCCAGATCTCAACCCTATAGAAAACCTTTGGAGGGAGTTGAAAGTCCGTGTTGCCAAGCGAAAAGCCAAAAACATCACTGCTCTAGAGGAGATCTGCATGGAGGAATGGGCCAACATACCAACAACAGTGTGTGGCAACCTTGTGAAGACTTACAGAAAACGTTTGACCTCTGTCATTGCCAACAAAGGATATATTACAAAGTATTGAGATGAAATTTTGTTTCTGACCAAATACTTATTTTCCACCATAATATGCAAATAAAATGATAAAAAGACAGGATTGGATTTTTTTTTCTCAGTTTGTCTCCCATAGTTGAGGTCTACCTATGATGTAAATTACAGACGCCTCTCATCTTTTTAAGTGGTGGAACTTGCACTATTGCTGACTGACTAAATACTTTTTTGCCCCACTGTATAGATAATAGATAGATGATAGATAGATAGATAGATGATAGATAGACAGATAGATACAGTAGATAGATAGATAGATAGATAATATGTATATATATATATATATATATATATATATATATATATTTTAGATAGATAGATAGATAGATAGATAGATAGATAGATAGATAGATAGATAGATAGATAGATAGATAGATAGATAGATAGATCGATAGTAAATAATAGTTAGTTCGATCAATCTCACCTTAGAAATCTTTACATTGGCGTCTCCGGTGATACCAGACAGATCAGCATTGTTGGAGAAGACATCTATTACTCCCATCTTCCTTAATGTTTCCTTGAGGTTGATAGTGCCAGAGATCTTGAATCTCGGGAGGAATAAGTCTACCACTCTATGAACAGTAAAGAGGAACAGAATCATAGATAAGATAATGTGCAGATGCTTCATAAACATCCAAACCTGGACAGATCTGTAATAAAGCAACCCACCTCCCTACAGTTATATACTGTATATAATGTATCCACAATAGAGTTCTTATATGAGAGGGGAGGACAATCTGTAAATTGTCATACGGTATATATAATGTATCGTCCTGTCGTTTCAGGCTGCATCTTGCCATGAAGAAATGGAAATGGAATGATAGGGATTTCATTTCTTGATTCTGACATATGGGGATCACTACCTCACTATAGCAGTTACCCCAAATTACTCTAAGATTGATAAAAAGTATACATAAGGTTTTTATTATAAGAGATGAATATACAAGAGAGATAGAATCTCAAAGAATAAAGAGAAAAGGGAGAGTAAGGAAGAGGCAGTGTACATATTTATAGTGGGTGACCGGATGACTATTGACTGTCCGTCATAACCTCCCTAATGGCTGAGTACGGCAACAACTCCCTTTTTAATTAGATCAAGAAAAACATCTTTATTACATACTAATGCTATCTTAAAATGGGCAAAACTAAGTATGTGACAGAGAAATAGGTAAACACTGTAGATACATATGAGATAAAAGACAGGTGGATACTTTTTTCCCTACCGCCTGTTCATCGATTTCTTCCACTTTAGAATTGTTTCTTTATTAAACTTCTGTTCTGTTTCAGGTAACTTTCCCATCTTCGGCAAGATGAATAAGGCATTGGCATCTCCTTCATAAGGTATGGAGACCACTGTGGCCTCATCAGTAAAAGCCACATCGTAAGCTCCTATTCTGGTCATAAACGGCACCTTCACAGTTGTATTTTCACTAACATGAAAATCTCCCTCTTCTGTCCAGTCTTCCTCAAATGGTTGTTTCCATTTCCCTATGAAGAAATAAAAAGATAACTGATTATGCAGTATTATTGTATGGGATGATGGTGGTTGTGATATTATGTGGCAGGTATTACCTAAAATCAAAGAAATGTCTGACTGGCATTTAATAAAACTTTACCCAAATGTTAGTGTAAGGACCCAGTGATATTGCAGAATGGTTTACTAGTGCAGAAAAGATTCTTGTTCCAACATTTCCCTCTTAGAGGAAGTCTCCAACATGGGTCCTACTGAGTGTGGATGGAGGGTGAAAGCAGCATTAATATGACCATGTGTGGTGGCCAATGTGTTAAATTATAATTACCTCTGAAATAAATGTAGTTGATGAGGACCATAACGGTGTCCTGGTCTACACTGTCCAGCAGCTCGGCGATCTTGCCATGGGTGTTCTTCTCCACGTAACTGTTGATCTGATTTTTTGCGTCTCCTTCATTTTTGAAGTCAGTAGAGAACGCCTCAGAGTAGTAGAATTTCTTGGCCTCATCTAAGAATGTCTGGAGAATCTTGTGTTCCTTGGAGATGAAGAGCGCGTTCCCACCACTGAGCTGCAGCTCACTGTGTGCATTATTAAGGAGATACAGAAGATGGTGGAAACCTTCATGGATTTCTTGTTCTGAGGTCTCCGAAATATTGAAATTGAGTCCTTCAATGATCTGTGAGTGGGTCTGAGCCTTAGCACCAAGAGACAGAACAGCAAATGCAATAGAAACACTGACTGGGGAGCAGACAATGTTCTCAGAAGGATGATCTAGAGCCACCTGCCGATACAGGTCAAAGGAAAATTTTGAATTGTATTGAGCTACCTTGTGGCTAAGGATAGATTTGTTATAGTGTTGATGGTGCTCCCTGCCTTGGTTTTCCCCGTTCTTGATATGGCCATCTTTGTGATCATGGTGGTCATTGTTATGTTTATGATCGCCCTCATGATGATCAGCAAAAGCCAGTGTAAAAAGGAGAGCCACTCCCAAAACCAGCAAGAACTTCATGTTTCTGAAAAAAGAACATTTCACTATTAGTCAGATTATACTGAATATAAAAAAATGTCATCTATATACCGTCCATTATCACCTGGCATTAATCACTTAGCAATGGGGTCTTTTATTGTATCATCTAGGTATTTTTGTCTTGACTGTTGGAACACTTTGAGCCCGATTCATCATTTGCACTTTTTTATTTCTGTTTGTCTACTGGTATTTCTTGACATTTTTTAATCACATTTTTCAAAACGGGGTATGTGGTTTATGAATCTTTTGAACAATAAAAAAGTTCTACATATTTAACTGTAAACTTTTTTCCAACTTTTAGGCTATGTGCACACTTTGCGGTGTGCTCTGCGGGTTCTCCCACAGCGGATTTGATGAATCTGCAGGGCAAACCTGCTGCGGTTATCCCTGCAGATTTATCACGGTTTGTTCTGCGGTTTCCGCTGCGGGTTTCCGCCTATACTATTGATGCTGCAAATGCAGCAATATGCAGCATCAATAGTATAATGTTAAAATTTAAAAAAAAAATGGTTTATACTCACCCTCTGACGTCCCGATCTCCTTGGCGCTGCACGCAGCGGTCCAGTTCCAAAGATGATGTGCAAGAAGGACCCTTCGTGATGTCACGGTCATGTGACCGCGACGTCACGGTCATGTGACCGCAACGTCACCGCAGGTCCTGTTCGCATATCAACCCTGACCGGACGGCCGCGTGCAGCGCTGAGATGTGAGTATAACATGATTTTTTATTTTAATTCTTTTTTTACACCCAAATATGCTTCCCAGGGCCTGGAGGAGAGTCTCCTCTCCTCCACCCCGGGTAGCAACCGCACATTATCTGCTTACTTCCCGCAACGTGGGCACAGCCCCATGCGGGAAGTTAGCGGATCAATGCATTCCTATGGGTGCAGAATCGCAGCGATTCTGCACAAAGTAGTGACATGCTGCGGGTTGTAAACCACTGTGTTTCTGCGCGGTTTTTCCTGCAGCATGTGCACTGCGGTTTGCGGTTTCCATAGGGTTTACATGTTAATGTAAACGCAATGGAAACTGCTGCGGACCCGCAGCTGCAAAAACGCTGCGGATCCGCGGTAAAAACCGCTAAGTGTGAACATGGCCTTAAGCTCAAAAAGTTGTATGTTCTACTAAAATGTAACAAATTTGGTAAAAAAAATTCTGATGTGCATAACATTACTAGAGGGGGATGGGGCTGGAACATGATTAAAAGTTTAGTGATTATATTTTGAAAGCTGTAAACCCAAATCACATCCATGATAATGAACGAAAGAAAAACAAATGAAGAAATAAAAAAAAAAAGACTTAAATGAGCAAATAAATTGGCCAATTCATGTGTACCCGGCAGCCATGATAAAGAGATTCTCCTTGCTGGGAACCTATTTAATGTGAATCCTCTCTTAGACTAAAGTCTGCATTTCTATGGGAAGGTAGGATCCTGCTGTAATTAAAAACACCTGAGGCTGAGGGGTGGAGTGCTCAGTCAGAGAGCCAATGTATACAAATATCAAAAGACTGACCAGCACACTGAAACAGAAAACTGGTGTGAACAGGTGCTTACTTAGAGAAGTCATCTCCATATATAACCAACAAATAAAGTAGCATTCTGTAGAACTATAACATGGAAACATGAAATATTTGACTTTTTAATTACATTGCTGCTCTAGAAATTTAGAAAAATTGAGAATACTTAGAGCATATATTAGTCAATTCATGTGTATCCGGCAGCCATGATAAGCCTGGACAACCACTTTCACATTTCCTTATACAAAAAATTAAAGGATATACAATGCCTACAAGTAGTATTCAACCCCCTGCAGATTTAGCAGGTTTAATAAGATGCAAATAAGTTAGAGCCTTCAAACTTCAAACAAGAGCAGGATTAATTAACAGATGCATAAATCTTACAAACCAAAAAGTTTTGTTGCTCAGTTAAATTTTTATAAATTTTAAACATAAAAGTGTGGGTCAATTATTATTCAACCCCTAGGTTTAATATTTTGTAGAATAACCTTTGTTTGCAATTACAGCTAATAATCGTCTTTTATAAGACCTGATCAGGCCGGCACAGGTCTCTGGAGTTATCTTGGCCCACTCCTCCATGCAGATCTTCTCCAAGTTATCTAGGTTCTTTGAGTGTCTCATGTGGACTTTAATCTTGAGCTCCTTCCACAAGTTTTCAGTTAGGTTAGGGTCAGGAGACTGACTAGGCCACTGCAACACCTTGATTTTTTGCCTCTTGAACCAGGCCTTGGTTTTCTTGGCTGTGTGCTTTGGGTCGTTGTCTTGTTGGAAGATGAAATGACGACCCATCTTAAGATCCTTGATGGAGGAGCGGAGGTTCTTGGCCAAAATCTCCAGGTAGGCCGTGCTATCCATCTTCCCATGGAAGCGGACCAGATGGCCAGGCCCCTTGGCTGAGAAACAGCCCACAGCATGATGCTGCCACCACCATGCTTGACTGTAGGGATGGTATTCTTGGGGTCGTATGCAGTGCCATCCAGTCTCCAAACGTCACGTCTGTGGTTGGCACCAAAGATCTCGATCTTGGTCTCATCAGACCAGAGAACCTTGAACCAGTCAGTCTCAGAGTCCTCCAAGTGATCATGAGCAAACTGTAGACGAGCCTTGACATGACGCTTTGAAAGTAAAGGTACCTTACGGGCTCGTCTGGAACGGAGACCATTGCGGTGGAGTACGTTACTTATGGTATTGACTGAAACCAATGTCCCCACTGCCATGAGATCTTCCCGGAGCTCCTTCCTTGTTGTCCTTGGGTTAGCCTTGACTCTTTGGACAAGTCTGGCCTCAGCACGGGAGGAAACTTTTAAATTCTGTCCAGGCCGTGGAAGGCTAACAGTAGTTCCATAAGCCTTCCACTTCTGGATGATGCTCCCAACAGTGGAGACAGGTAGGCCCAACTCCTTGGAAAGGGTTTTGTACCCCTTGCCAGCCTTGTGACCCTCCACGATCTTGTCTCTGATGGCCTTGGAATGCTCCTTTGTCTTTCCCATGTTGACCATGTGCTGTTCACAAGTTTGGGGAGGGTCTTAAATAGTCAGAAAAGGCTGGAAAAAGAGATAATTAATCCAAACATGTGAAGCTCATTGTTCTTTGTGCCTGAACTACTTCTTAATACTTTAGGGGAACCAAACAGAATTCTGGTGGGTTGAGGGGTTGAATAATAAATGACCCTCTGAAAAAACTTTTCACAATTTAAAAAACAAACAAACAAAGAAATAACATTCTTTTTTGCTGCAGTGCATTTCACACTTCCAGGCTGATCTACAGTCCAAATGTCACAATGCCAAGTTAATTCCAAATGTGTAAACCTGCTAAATCTGCAGGGGGTTGAATACTACTTGTAGGCACTGTATATAGGACTTGAGAAAAACAAAAAATGTGCCTAAGCACTAACAGGCAAGTAGTTCCTACTAGAAATGGGCAAACCCCTGGATGTACGGGTTCGGCCAAACAGCTAAAAATAATTTGGTTCAGGTATCAAAACAGTACCCGAATACCGTTTATTTGAATGTAGGGCCCGAAAATCCAGTGATTGCCACTCTGTCATGTGCATGACAGCATGGCAAACACTGCCTCTGATCGGCAGTAAAATCATTAGCGCTGGTCAAGGAGCTGCAGTTTCCACGCTGTCAAATGATCGGAGGTTAAAAGTTTACTCCCAGTCTCAATGGCATCGGCTGATAGGTGTCATGTCGGACGCTGTTCATTCTAGGGCGTTCGACAGACAGCGGTAATTCCGCTTTTGTCCACTATGCGCTCAGTGGCGTCGACTAGATTTTGTCTAGCTAGTCCGGGGTTAATTTAGCTGGTGATCGGATTGGAAGCTGGGCCAAGCCCACTGCCTTTAAATAATTCTTCTGAACATTGGGCATCGCCGATTATAGCTTCTGTCTAGTGCTTGGTTATCTCGGTCTGGAGTGGTGAGCTAGGAGTTGGAGTATCGTATCTGGTGGTGTATTTCCCTTTGTCTTTTTTACTCCTTCCTATATTTGTATTTGTTTTGCCCTGTGCACTTATTGTGTATTCCTGAGTGACTGCGGCTTGGATCATATTTTCAGTGATCCTTGTTTGTGCTAACTGTGGGTATTGGTGTATTATCTCTTCACTGGGTGGTGGGTGGTTGGTTTCAGCCTAGGGTTGAAACAGGAGATAGGGTGAGTGTGGAGGCCTAGACATGCACACCATCAGTGTAAACTCTAGGAAGAGGGTCAGTCAGGATTTCCCTAGTCTTAGGGAAATTGCAGGGGCCCGGGTTATTAGCTCTTGCCCACCTAGGTTTCCCGTGACATTATAATCGGCCTTTAAAGAAAAAAAAAAGGGGGTTTCTTTTTTTTTTTTTTTCTCATGGATCCCATGACTTCCATAACCTGCCAGTTGAGGGCGCTGTTCCTACAGGTCACTGAGTTGAGGGGGGCAGTGCAGCAACAGGGACTAGCAGTATCTAATGTGCAAGCTGGAGCGAAGTTTCCTTTGCCTGAAAAGTTTGCTGGGGAACGCAGTAAATTTGTTTCTTTTCGTGAAGCTTGCAAACTATATTTCCGTATGCGCCCGATCTCCTCGGGTAATGAGGCTCAGCGTGTGGGCCTGGTGTTGTCATTATTAAACGGGGATCCCCAAGCATGGTGTTTTCTTTGCCATCTGATTCTGCTGCATTTGACTCTGTGGAGAGTTTTTTTTCCTCTCTTGGAAACATTTACGATGAGCCTGACAGAATGGCTCTAGCAGAATCTAAGATATGCACTATTCGCCAGGGGGAGCGAGTTGCAGAGGATTACTGTTCTGAATTTCAAACAAAAAAGAGAAAAAAAGCCAGCTCACTGATAGATGCAAGAGGCACGGAACTTCGTCCTGACACGACGTAGTAGAATCCCAACAACAAAGAAAAATTGTTCCAGCTTCTTCATAAAATTTGATACTTTAATCCAACATATTAAAATAGAAAAGGACACACTCCTGGGACAATGCCATAGCACATGTGAAGAGAGCTACGCGTTTTGACCTTGCGGTCTTTGTCACAGCTGATCTATTAGGTAGCCCCTCTGATATAAGAAGGACTACTACACCAATGGAAAGGTGAGAAAACGTCACCTGACCCGAAGGTTCTATGCAATATAAAATATAAAATATTATTAAATTGCTATGTGTATACAATCGAAAAAATTCAATAAAATCCAAAGAATCCATAAACAGACAGAAATAAACGAGAAGAAAAAAAAACAAAAAAAAAAACATAAAAATATATATGAATATATACATCAAAGTACTGCTGTTATCCATGTCAATAGTTGTTATATACACCAAAATCCTGCTATTATCTATGTTAATAGTGAAACATGAGTTCACTTTTTTTATTAAGACCAAACGGAAATCTTGTGCCTAAATTGAAAATCCAAAAGGCTTCCCGTGTGAGCAAAGCCCTATGCATATCACCTCCTCGTGGAGATTTTTTTATTTTTTCAATACCTGTTACTCTCAGGGAGTCCGTATTGCGTGAGTGTGCTTCGATGAAATGTCTGGCTACAGAGGAGATAGTACGACTGTTCTTAGTTGTGCAGTTAATATCGTACAAATGTTCTGATATTCTGTTTTTTAGTTTTCTTATTGTGCAGCCAATATATGATTTCTCACATGAGATACAATCTATTTTGTATACTATGAAGCGTGTATTGCAATTAATGAAAGTTTGAATTTTATATTTGTTTTCCATGTCGCTCGTACCAAAAAATTTTGTGATATTTAAATGGTCACACGTGGTGCAGTTGGTAACATTGCATTTATAGCACCCTATGCAACTCAACCAGGTGCTATTTAGTTGTTGAGAGGAAAAACAATTAGGGGATAATATATTGCCTAACGTGGGTGCCCTTCTGGCTATAATATTGCAACCATTATTTAGTAACACAGCAAGAATAGGATCTCCAAATAAGATTGGAATAGCTCGATTAATGATAGTTTTGATTTCATTAAATTGCGGACTAAATTGTAAACAAACATATCGTTTATTAGAAATTTTTTTGATATTTTTATTTTTGTTTTTATTGTTGTTCTTGCTGTTTGACTCTGCATAAATGAGATCTGATTGATTTTTCAGATTGACCACATTTGTCGCTCTATTGAGCATCCAGTTAGGGTAACCCCGCTTAGTAAATTTTTTTCATGATTGAGATAGATCTTCATCTAAGGCTGGGGTCACACTTGGCGTAAGACAATACGCCACGTATTATACGTCCGTACTACGGCCGTAATACGGAGAAATGTTCCCAAAATATTGATCCGTAGTCAGGGTGTGTCAGCGTATTTTGCGCATGGCATCCTCCGTATGTAATCCGTATGGCATCCGTACTGCGAGATTTTCGCGCAGGCTTGCAAAACCGACATCTAATGGATTTATGTGCTCAAATGTTCGGGAAAACATATATACAGTATATATATATATATATATATATATATATATATATATATATATATATATATATATATATATATATGTCATTGAGACACATATATATATATTCTGTATTTAGATTTCATTCAGCGCGATATCTGTGAAAAGCCGGTAATTCAATTGCCGGCTTTTCATTTCTCCTGCACAAACCCGACAGGATATGAGACATGGTTTACATACAGTAAACTATCTCATATCCCCTTTTTTTTTGCATATTCCACACTACTAATGTTAGTAGTGTGTATGTGCAAAATTTCAGCGCTGTAGCTGCTCAAATAAAGGGTTAAATGGCGGAAAAAATTGGCGTGGGCTCCCGCGCAATTTTCTCCGCCAGAATGGTAAAGCCAGTGACTGAGGGCAGATATTAATAGCCAGGAGAGGGTCCATGGTTATTGGCCCCCCCGTGGCTAAAAACATCTGCCCCCAGCCACCCCAGAAAAGGCACATCTGGAAGATGCACCTATTCTGGCACTTGGCCACTCTCTTCCCACTCCCTGTAGCGGTGGGATATGGGGTAATGAAGGGTTAATGCCACCTTGCTATTGTAAGGTGACATTAAGCCAGATTAATAATGGAGAGGCGTCAATTATGACACCTATCCATTATTAATCCAATTGTATGAAAGGGTTAAAAAAAACACACACGTGATTTTAAAGTATTTTAATGAAATAAACACAGCGGTTGTTTTAATAATTTATTGCTCTCTCAATCCATTTGCAGGCCCTCGCTTGGCAAAATAATAAACGCTCAAGATACATACCCTCAGCTGAACCGTCACGTCCCACGAGGTAATCCATCAGATGGGGTTAAAATAATTTACAAGCAGGAGCCCTGCTAATGCAGCGGTGTGCTCGTGCTTGTAATTCCCCGGCGAATGAATGAAATGTAGGTCATTGACCTACATTTCCTTCAGTCGCGGTGATGCGCCCCCTGGTGGATGTCCTCATATGACCTGGAGCGTGGGAAAAAGTTCCCAGGCTGCAGTTCATGAGAACATCCAGCAGGGGCGCATCACCGCGACTCAATGTAAGTACAGATCCAGCTTTCCTTTCAGCACCCGGGGATTACAGGCACGAGCGAGTGGTTTATCGCAGCTCGTGCCTGTAATATTAGTTAACCCCTTCAGATGGATTACTTCGTGGGACGTGATCGGACATCAGAAGGTATGTATCTTGTGCGTTTATTATTTTGCCAAGCGAGGGCCTGCAAATGGATTGAGAGAGCAATAAAATATTAAAACAACCGCTGTGTTTATTTCATTAAAATACTTTGTAATCATGTGTGTGTGTGTTTTTTAACCTTTTCATACAGTTGGATTAATAATGGATAGGTGTCATAATTGACGCCTCTCCATTATTAATCTGGCTTAATGTCACCTTCCAATAGCAAGGTGGCATTAACCCTTCATTACCCCATATCCCACCGCTACAGGGAGTGGGAAGAGAGTGGCCAAGTGCCAGAATAGGCGCATCTTCCAGATGTGCCTTTTCTGGGGTGGCTGGGGGCAGATGTTTTTAGCCACGGGGGGCCAATAACCATTGACCCTCTCCTGGCTATTAATATCTGCCCTTAGTCACTGGCTTTACCATTCTGGCGGAGAAAATTGCGCGGGAGCCCACGCCAATTTTTTCCGCCATTTAACCCTTCATTTTAGCAGCTACAGCACTGAAATTTTGCACATACACACTACTAACATTAGTAGTGTGGAATATGCAAAAAAAAAGGGGATATGAGATGGTTTACTATATGTAAACCATGTCTCATATCCTGTCGGGTTTGTGCAGGAGAAATGAAAAGCCGGCAATTGAGTTACCGACTTTTCACTAACACCGCTGCGTATTTCTCGCAAGTCACACTGCTGGTCCGTGTGGAATCCATATTTTTCTCGCCCCCATAGACTTTCATTGGCGATTTTTTTGCGCAACACGCTGACAAACGCAGCATGCTGCGATTTTGTACGGCCGTAGAAAGCCGTATAATACTGAACCGTAATATACGGCTGATAGGAGCAGCCCCATTGAGAATAATTGTGCCGTATGTTATGCGAGTTTTACGGACGTAGTTTCTGCGCTCTTACGTCCGTAAAACTCGCATGTGTGATGCCGGCCTAAGTTTTTGTTATTATTGCAATTCCGCTTCAGTCTGGTGAATTCACCCACGGGGATGGCTTTGATTGTATGTCTGGGGTGGCTGCTTTTTTCATGGAGAACCGTGTTGCCTGCTGTTGGTTTTATGAATGTGCGTGTGGACACTAATTCATTCGGAGTACCTGTCAATTCTAGATCCAAAAAAGAAATTTTGGATACCGCATGTACAAAAGTGAATTTTATATTACAATTATTATTGTTAATATAGTTTATGAATTCCTGTATGGCAGATACATCGCCCCTCCATATAATCAACGTATCGTCGATGAATAAATGAAGAAAATGGATTGGATGATGAAAAAAAATATAAATATTCCCAATGGGCCATCACTAAATTTGCCAAAGATGGTGAAAATTTTGCGCCCATAGAAACACCTGTGCACTGCAAATAATAATCCCCATCAAAAGAAAAAAAATTGTGCGTTAATAGAAAAAAAGTGACCTGTAAAATAAAATTGGTCAAATCCTCTGAGTAGGTACTGTATTTCCTTAAATGAAATTGCAGTGCTGTCATGGCTACATCGTGCGGAATGCATGTATATAATGATATTACATCGCAGCTTAACCATGTGAAGTCTGATTTCCACTGTTTTTGTGTTATAATACCCAGAACCTCTTTGGTATCCTTAATATGCCCTGGGGTTCTTACAACTAATGGTTGGAGCAGAGAATCCAGCCATTGACCTAAAAATTCATTTAGTGATCCTATACTAGAGACTATGGGTCTCATTGGGGGAAATTCAGACTGCTTGTGAATTTTGGGAAGCCCATATAAAATGGGCATAAGGGCTGTCCCACACGTCCAGATAATTCCGGTACCGGAATAAATCGGTACCGGAGTTATCCGTGTCTGTGTGCCTGGGAACTCACGGAGGCCATACGTGCGGCACACGTGTGCCGCCCGTATGGCGAGTGGGTACCACACGGAGCGTGTGGTACCCACTCTGCATCATGCTGAAGCCGCGATTCATATGTTCCCTGTAGCAGCGTTTGCTGCAGAGAAAATATGAATAATAGTGTTTAAAATAAAGATCTATGTGTCCGCCGCCCCCCCACCCCCTGTGCGCCCCCCCGCTGGTCAGAAAATACTTACCCGGGTCCCCCGTCGGCTGTCGCTCCTTCCTGGTCTGGCCGCGGCTTCTAGTGTATGCGGTCACGTGGGCCCGATCATTTACAGTCATGAATATGTGGCTCCACCTCCCATAGGGGCGGAGCCAACTATTCATGATTGTAAATGATCGGCCCCACGTGACCGTATACAGTAAGCCGCGGCCAGACCAGGAAGGAGCGACAGCCGACGGGGGACCCGGGTAAGTATTTTCTGACCAGCGGGGGGCGCACAGGGGGTGGGGGGGCGGCGGACACATAGATCTTTATTTTAAACACTATTATTTATATTTTCTCTGCAGCAAACGCTGCTACAGGGAACATATGAATCGCGGCTTCAGCACCATGTGGGGGGGACAGCGCTTACTGTAGCGCTGTCTCCTGCACGCACACGGACCCCAGACGGAGAATGTCCGTGTGAGGTCCGTGTTTTACACGGACCCATTGACTCTATTGGGTCCGTGTAATACGTGCGCTCCCACGAACACTGACATGTCTCCGTGTTTGGCACACGGAGACACGGTCCGCAAAAAATCAATGACATCTGAACAGATGCATTGATTCTTATGGGTCTACGTGTGTCAGTGTCTCCGGTACGTGAGGAAACTGTCACCTCACGTACCGGAGCCACTGACGTGTGAAACCGGCCTCACAGGGTGTGAGACATGCATGTAATCCGCTTGTTTAGCGGTTAAAACCCCTAAGGATACACCTTCATCAATCATTATGTCTATTTGTTGTTTAAATAGGACAGTGGGGTCAGAAGTTAATTTTTTGTAAATGTTATTGTCAGAAATTAGTTTGAAAATCTCATTTTTATAATCTATAGAATTCATTATAACAATTACACCCCCTTTATCACTTGTTTTTATGACTATATCTTTCATGGCTTTAATTTCCTGAATGGCTTTACTTTGTTGTTTAGATATATTCTTTTTAGCTGGTTGTTTATTTTCATGTAGGAGTTTAAGATCACGTTCTACTATTTCCTGAAATTTATTCATGCATTCAGCTCGAGAATTTATAGGATAGAAATAGGGATTTTTTGTACCAAAATTATCTGCCTGATTAATACATTCATTTTTTCTATCACTACCCTGCAAATCCTGCAAAATTAACAATGACATTTGCTCGTGGAAATCTAATGCATGAAACTCATTTTCAACCCTGTCCTCAGTTTCTATGTCCTGTTCCTGGTTAGCTGAAAAAAAAGTTTTTTTATAGTCAGGTTCCTGATGAATTTGTTCACATCCAAAATACTTGCAAACAGGTTAAAGTCTTGATCCGGTGCAAAATTAAGACCAAATGCCAAAACTTGCAGTTGTTCCTGTGAAAAAATTTTTGAAGACAAATTTACGACATTCTGACTTATCTCATCATGCTCTTGTTGCAGCGGGTTTGTACACCATAATGGTTTTCTGTGCTTCCTCCCACCGCGCCTTTTGCGTTTTTTGATTGTTTGGCTGGATTATACTCCATGGGCTCATTGAGAGAAATGTCAGATGTGCTGAGACCATTGTCATCTGATTCGCCATCTCGAGAACTAAAGCTCACATAGCGTTTATTTGGTCTTCTGCGGCGATTGGAAAAACGTAAAATTGATCTTGGAGTACTATAAGACTCATTGCCATCATTCCAATTATACACTTTGTTATTGGCATAATCCTCTAGGTCTCGTTCAAATTTCCGTTTTTTCCGTTGTATGATTTCGTCCTCTAATGTTGTTAGTTCATCCCGGATCTTCTTATAGGTGTCACAATTTTCACAAATGACATTCATATGTTTTAGACTTTCTTTGGAACTGTCAATTTCCTTTTGTATATCCTGAAGTTTTTTCTCCTCATATTTAACAATGAGCCTCATGAGGTTCAGTGAGCAATTGCTTAATATTTCATTCCATTCATTGGAAAATGTTGTACCAAAGTCGGTGGTGGCTTTTTTCTTCAACCGTAAACCTCTTGGGATCATATCTTTCGATATGTAGTTTTGGAGGGTGGTTAAATCCCACCAAGTTTTTGTCTCTTGAATCATGGCTTTTTTTAACACAGTCCATGTGCTGGAAATATCAGAACATGAATTGGTTTCATTGAATACACCGGAAAACACATCAGCAGCTTTTTGCATGCGGTTTTTAGTGTGGTCCGACATGGTGCAGTAGAAATTTTAATTCTGTCACAAAAATACATCGAAACTTCACTGACAATTAAGTGCGGTAAGTCCCATATGTGGAGTAAATATCAGGAGCACGGCAGTCAATATTGAATATCAAACAAAAAAGAGAAAAAAAGCCAGCTCACCGATAGATGCAAGAGGCACGGAACTTCGTCCTGACACGACGTAGTAGAATCCCAACAACAAAGAAAAATTGTTCCAGCTTCCTCATAAAATTTGATACTTTAATCCAACATATTAAAATAGAAAAGGACACACTCCTGGGACAATGCCATAGCACATGTGAAGAGAGCTACGCGTTTCGACATTGCGGTCTTTGTCACAGCTGATCTATTAGGTAGCCCCTCTGATATAAGAAGGACTACTACACCAATGGAAAGGTGAGAAAAAGTCACCTGACCTGAAGGTTCTATGCAATATAAAATATAAAATATTATTAAATTGCTGTGTGTATACAATCGAAAAAATTCAATAAAATCCAAAGAATCCATAAACAGACAGAAATAAACGAGAAGAAAAAAAAACATAAAAATATATATGAATATATACATCAAAGTACTGCTGTTATCCATGTCAATAGTTGTTATATACACCAAAATCCTGCTATTATCTATGTTAATAGTGAAACATGAGTTCACTTTTTTTATTAAGACCCAACGGAAATCTTGTGCCTAAATTGAAAATCCAAAAGGCTTCCCGTGTGAGCAAAGCCCTATGCATATCACCTCCTCGTGGAGATTTTTTTATTTTTTCAATACCTGTTACTCTCAGGGAGTCCGTATTGCGTGAGTGTGCTTCGATGAAATGTCTGGCTACAGAGGAGATAGTACGACTGTTCTTAGTTGTGCATTTAATATCGTACAAATGATATTCTGTTTTTTAGTTTTCTTATTGTGCAGCCAATATATGATTTCTCACATGAGATACAATCTATTTTGTATACTATGAAGTGTGTATTGCAATTCTGAAGTTCTGAATTTCGCCGCTGGGCGGTCGATACACAGTGGAATGATCCAGCGCTGCGGAGTCAGTTTATTCATGGGGTTTCTGGAAGGGTTAAAAAAGCCCTTCTGATGTATGAGACTCCTGCTTCTCTAGATTCCGCTATGAGTCTGGTTGTCCGCATTGTTAATGAGAGAAAAAGCATCACTCCAAATATGCACACCACATAAACAAAAATAAGAGACATGATAATAAATCATATATGAAAAAACAAGATTTTTATTGACACACAACACACAATATAAAACATAATTAAAAACAGCAAAGAGCCTTGTCCATACACAATCATATAAATCTGAGTATAAGAGGCTAGCAATATAAAGCCCCCTAGCAACCATGATAGTAACCCACTGGGCAATATAACAAGTCAATACCTAGATGGCCCTGATGAAGCCATATCAGTGAGGGCGATACGCGTGGGGCTGCACTGGGCCTTGTCCTCTCCACCTGCTTGCCTGTGGATCTGCTTTTGGGTTGCTACCTCGCACTGGGTAACTTGGCCTCAGCATTTTCTGGGGTCTTTCATTATGTATTGCTGCATCTCCTCACCATAATCATGGTGACCTTGGGACTTATGTTGGAGTCCATTTGGTCACTCTTAGGCCGGCGTCACACTGGCGAGTTTTACGGACGTAAGAGCGCAGAAACTACGTCCGTAAAACTCGCATAACATACGGCACAATTATTCTCAATGGGGCTGCTCCTATTAGCCGTATATTACGGTTCAGTATTATACGGCTTTCTACGGCCGTACAAAATCGCAGCATGCTGCGTTTGTCAGCGTATTGCGCAAATAATACGCCAATGAAAGTCTATGGGGGCGAGAAAAATACGGATTCCACACGGACCTGCAGTGTGACTTGCGAGAAATACGCAGCGGTGTTAGTGAAAAGTCGGTAATTCAATTGCCGGCTTTTTCCTTCTCCTTCACAAACCCGACATGATATGAGACATGGTTTACATACAGTAAACCATCTCATATCCCCATTTTTTTTGCATATTCCACACTACTAATGTTAGTAGTGTGTATGTGCAAAATTTGTGCACTGTAGCTGCTAAAATAAAGGGTTAAATGGCGGAAAAAATTGGCGTGGGCTCCCACGCAATTTTCTCCGCCAGAGTGGTAAAGCCAGTGACTGAGGGCAGATATTAATAGCCTAGAGAGGGTCCATGGTTATTGGCCCCCCCTGGCTACAAACATCTGCCCCCAGCCACCCCAGAAAAGGCACATCTGGAAGATGCGCCTATTCTGGCACTTGGCCACTCTCTTCCCACTCCTGTGTAGGGTTGGGATATGGGGTAATGAAGGGTTAATGCCACCTTGCTATTGTAAGGTGACATTAAGCCAGATTAATAATGGAGAGGCGTCAATTATGTCACCTATCCATTATTAATCCAATTGTAGGAAAGGGTTAAAAAACACACACACACATGATTAAAAAGGATTTTAATGAAATAAACACAGCGGTTGTTGTAATAATTTATTGTTCTCGCAATCCATTTGCAAACCCTCGCTTGGCAAAATAATAAACACACAATATACATACCTTCTGATGTCAGATCACGTCCCACGATGTAATCCATCTGAAGGGGTTAACTAATATTACAGGCAGGAGCCCTGCTAAATGCAGCGGTGCTCGTGTCTGTAATCCCCCGGCGAATGAATGAAATGTAGGTCATTGACCTACATTTCCTTCAGTCGCGGTGATGCGCCCCCTGGTGGATGTCCTCATATGACCTGGAGCGTGGGAAAAAGTTCCCAGGCTGCAGTTCATGAGAACATCCAGCAGGGGCGCATCACCGCGACTGAATGTAAGTATAGATCACTGCTTTCCTTTCAGCACCCGGGGATTACAGGCACGAGCGAGTGGTTTATCGCAGCTCGTGCCTGTAATATTAGTTAACCCCTTCAGATGGATTACTTCGTGGGACGTGATCTGACATCAGAAGGTATGTATTTTGTGCGTTAATTATTTTGCCAAGCGAGGGCCTGGAAATGGATTGAGAGACCAATAAATTATTACAACAACCGCTGTGTTTATTTCATTAAAATACTTTTAAATCGTGTGTGTGTGTGTTTTTTAACCCTTTCAAACAATTGGATTAATAATGGAAAGGTGTCATAATTGACGCCTCTCCATTATTAATCTGGCTTAATGTCACCTTACAATAGCAAGGTGGCATTAACCCTTCATTACCCCATATCCCATCGCTACAGGGAGTGGGAAGAGAGTGGCCAAGTGCCAGAATAGGCTTATCTTCCAGATGTGCCTTTTCTGGGGTGGCTGGGGGCAGATGTTTTTAGCTATGGGAGGGCCAATAACCATGGACCCTCTCCTGGCTATTAATATCTGCCCTCAGTCACTGGCTTTACCATTCTGGCGGAGAAAATTGCGCGGGAGCCCACGCCAATTTTTTCCGCCATTTAACCCTTTATTTCAGCAGCTACAGCGCTGAAATTTTGCACATACACACTACTAACATTAGTAGTGTGGAATATGCAAAAAAAAAAGGGGATATGAGATGGTTTACTGTATGTAAACCATGTCTCATATCCTGTCGGGTTTGTGCAGGAGAAATGAAAAGCCGGCAATTGAATTACCGGCTTTTCACAGATATTGCGCTGAATGAAATCTAAATACAGAATATATATATATGTGTCTCAATGACATATATATACACTCACCGGCCACTTTATTAGGTACACCATGCTAGTAACGGGTTGGACCCCTTTTGCCTTCAGAACTGCCTCAATTCTTCGTGGCATAGATTCAACAAGGTGCTGGAAGCATTCCTCAGAGATTTTGGTCCATATTGACATGATGGCATCACACAGTTGCCGCAGATTTGTCGGCTGCACATCCCAAAGATGCTCCATACAAGGCAGGATGGATCCATGCTTTCATGTTGTTTACGCCAAATTCTGACCCTACCATCCGAATGTCGCAGCAGAAATCGAGACTCATCAGACCAAGCAACGTTTTTCCAATCTTCTACTGTCCAATTTCGATGAGCTTGTACAAATTGTAGCCTCAGTTTCCTGTTCTTAGCTGAAAGGAGTGGTACCCGGTGTGGTCTTCTGCTGCTGTAGCCCATCTGCCTCAAAGTTCGACGCACTGTGCGTTCAGAGATGCTCTTAGGCCTACCTTGGTTGTAACGGGTGGCGATTTGAGTCACTGCTGCCTTTCTATCAGCTCGAACCAGTCTGCCCATTCTCCTCTGACCTCTGGCATCAACAAGGCATTTCCGCCCACAGAACTGCCGCTCACTGGATTTTTTTTCTTTTTCGGACCATTCTCTGTAAACCCTAGAGATGGTTGTGCGTGAAAATCCCAGTAGATCAGCAGTTTCTGAAATACTCAGACCAGCCCTTCTGGCACCAACAACCATGCCACGTTCAAAGGCACTCAAATCACCTTTCTTCCCCATACTGATGCTCGGTTTGAACTGCAGGAGATTGTCTTGACCATGTCTACATGCCTAAATGCACTGAGTTGCCGCCATGTGATTGGCTGATTAGAAATTAAGTGTTAACAAGAAGTTGGACAGGTGTACCTAATAAAGTGTCCAGTGAGTGTATATATATACTGTATATATGTTTTAATGAACATTTGAGCACATAAATCCATTAGATGTCGGTTTTTCAAGCCTGCGCGAAAATATCGCAGTACGGATGCCATACGGATTACATACGGAGGATGCCATGCGCAAAATACGCTGACACACCCTGACTACGGATCACTATTTTGGGAACATTTCTCCGTATTACGGCCGTAGTACGGACGTATAATACGTGGCGTATTGTCTTACGCCGAGTGTGACCCCAGCCTTATTTACTAGATAGCTTGGTGTATTTTTATCCCATGAGCCACATAGGTGCAGTTTTTTGCCATCTAGGTATTGACTTGTTATATTGCCCAGTGGGTTACTATCATGGTTGCTAGGGGGCTTTATATTGCTAGCCTGAAGGACTGTTTTCTGGCTTGCTTCTATTAACCCCTTTTTGCCTATAGCTGCACAGGCTTGCATTCAGGTAGTCCTCATCACATTATTTTGTTGAGTATTCACTCTTAGACTCAGATTTATATGTTTGTGTATGGATAAGGCTCTTTGCTGTTTTTAATTATGTTTTATATTGTGTGTTGTGTGTCAATAAAAATCTTGTTTTTTCATATATGATTTATTATCATGTCTCTTATTTTTGTGTATGTGGTGTGCATATTTGGAGTGATGCTTTTTCTCTCATTAATTATTTGATTTATCACTCACTTGCACCCCATACTATTTTGTGTACACCTTTGTAGTGCGCCTAGGGCTTTTTTGGTTGTCCGCATTGATCGCCGTTTGCGTCAGGGTGAGCATGAGACGCCGCCTATGGGAGAGGGTTTAGGTTCACGTGAGGTTGCTGCAGGTGAGCCCACGGAGACTATGCAAATCGCAGGGGTGTCACATATTAAGCGTCGAGCCCCTGTGCTCAGGAAGCAGGGAGCCTGTTTTTACTGCGGTAAAACTGGTCATTTTGTTAACATTTGTCCTCTGCTGTCTAAGAAAAAACGCAACGGTGGAAAACTTCTAAGCTCAGAGGGTGTGGAGGAGGCCAATCTGAGCTTATGTATATCCTCCATGGTGGTTTCTCAATGCATGCTCCCTACCAAGGTCATTATCGCTGGCAGTGAGCTGCCAATTACTGTTTTTGTGGATAGTGGTTCTGCCACAAATCTCATTGATGAGGAGTTTGCGCGCACTTCTGGTTTTAAGATCGAAAAACTGCCTCATCCTATCCATGTGGTCACCATCAATGCTGCTCCTCTCTCACAGGGGGAGATTACTGAGTTTGTGGCTGAAGTGAAACTCCACATTGAGGTTCTACATTTCGAGCAGGTTACATGTAGGGTACTCAAGAATATTCCTGCGCAGGTGGTTCTGAGTTTTCCATGGTTGTCTATGCACAACCCGGTTATTGATTGGAAAACTCAGGACATAATTCGGACGCTGTTCATTCTAGGGCGTTCAACAGACAGCAGTAATTCCGCTTTTGTCCACTATGCGCTCAGTGTCGTCGGCTAGATTTTGTCTAGCTGGTCCGGGGTTAATTTAGCTGTTGATCGGTTTTCAAAAATGTTGCACTTTGTATCTTTGCCTTCGTTGCCTAATGCTAAGACTCTGGCTCAGGTATTTGTGCAGGAGGTGGTCAGACTTCCTGGGGTTCCGTCTGACATCGTGTCTGATAGAGGTACTCAGTTTGTGGCAAAATTTTGGAAAGCATTTTGCTCGCGGCTGGGGATCAAGTTGTCTCATTCTTCGGCGTTTCATCCTCAGTCAAATGGTCAGACCGAGCGTATGAACCAAAATTTGGAGCAGTACTTACGCTGCTTTGTCTCTGATGACCAGGAGGAGTGGTCGACGTTCCTTCCTTTGGCTGAGTATGCCATCAATAATCACCGCCAGGAGTCGTCTGGGGAGTCTCCGTTTTTTTGTGTTTATGGGCTACATCCTCAATTTTGTACTTTGAGTCAGAGGGGCTCTTCCGGCATCCCAGAGGAAGACCAGTTAGGAGCACAATTGTCATCAGTCTGGAGGAGAGTTAAACAGCACCTGTTGAGTGTGGGTGCTAGGTACAAACGTGTGGCTGACAGTAGGCGTGTGCCAGGTCCGGACCTGAGTGTGGATGATTGGGTGTGGTTATCCAGAAAAAACATAAGACTCAAGATACCATCCCTTAAATTGGGTCCAAGGTTTATTGGTCCATTTAGGGTCGCCGCCGTCATTAACCCTGTAGCGTACCGATTGGAGCTTCCTACGGTGTATAAGATACACAACGTGTTCCACAGATCGTTGCTAAAAAAGACGGTGGGTCTTGTGGACGCGAGACCAATGCCTTCTCCAGTCTTGGTGGATGGTAATTTGGAATTTAAAGTCTCCAAGGTGGTTGACTCTCGTCTAGTGCGTCGCACTTTACAGTACTTGGTACACTGGCGTGGTTATGGGCCTGAGGAGAGGTCCTGGGTACCAGCCTCGGACGTTCATGCGGATCGGCTGGTCAGTATGTTTCACCGCCGCCATCGAGACAAGCCGGGTCCTATAAGTCATGAGGGCCCTGGGGTCCCTCGTAGAAGGCGGGGTAATGTCATGTCGGACACTGTTCATTCTAGGGCGTTCGACAGACAACGGTAATTCCGCTTTTGTCCACTATGCACTCAGTGGCATCGGCTAGATTTTGTCTAGCTGGTCCGGGGTTAATTTAGCTGGTGATCGGATTGGAAGCTGGGCCAAGCCCACTGCCTTTAAATAATTCTTCTGAACATTGGGCATCGCCGATTATAGCTTCTGTCTAGTGCTTGGTTATCTCGGTCTGGAGTGGTGAGCTAGGAGTTGGAGTATCGTATCTGGTGCTGTATTTCCCTTTGTCTTTTTTACTCCTTCCTATATTTGTATTTGTTTTGCCCTGTGCACTTATTGTGTATTCCTGAGTGACTGCGGCTTGGTTCATATTTTCAGTTATCCTTGTTTGTGCTAACTGTGGGTATTGGTGTATTATCTCTTCACTGGGTGGTGGGTGGTTGGTTTCAGCCTAGGGTTGAAACAGGAGATAGGGTGAGGGTGGAGGCCTAGACATGCACACCATCAGTGTAAACTATAGGAAGAGGGTCAGTCAGGATTTCCCTAGTCTTAGGGAAATTGCAGGGGCCCGGGTTATTAGCTCTTGCCCACCTAGATTTCCCGTGACAATAGGTCTACTACCCCATCAGCCTGCGCCTACTGCCGCCAAAAACAGCAAAAGCAGGGGGCGACTGATGGGAGTATTCATCAGCTGGCGCCTGTGCTATAAACAGAAAATTAAAAAAAAACACAGCATGTGTTCCCCTGTTTTTATGATAACCAGCCAGGTAAAACTGACAGCTGGGGGCTGCAACCCTCAGCTGTCAGCATTAGGAAGGTTGGCTATCAAGAATAAGTCTACGTTCACATTTGCGGTCATCGCCGCAGCGTCGGGCGCCGCAGCGTCGCCGCATGCATCATGCACCCCTATATTTAACATGGGGGCGCATGGACATGCGTCGCACTTGCGTTTTGCGCCGCATGCGTCACTGCGGCGCACGCGTCCGGGCGCAGAGGATGCAGCAAGTTGCATTTTTGCTGTGTCCAAAATCAATGAAAAAAAGGACGCATGTGGCGCAAAACGTAGCGATGTGCATGTGTTCACATTTGCGTTGTGCGTTGCGTCACCGACGCTGCGGCGCACAACGCAAATGTGAACGTAGCCTAAAGGGGTCTCCATGATGTTTTTTAAAATTATTTAAATAAATTATTTTGAAAAAACAGCGATGGATCCCCTTCATTTTTGACAATTAGCCAAGCTAAAGCAGGCAGCTGGTGGCTGGTATTCTCAGGCTGGTAAGGGGCCATGGATATTGGACCCCCTCAGCCTAAAAATAGCAGCCCTATTAGAAGCGCCAATTCTGGCACTTTGCCCGGCTAATCCCACTTGCTCTATTGCAGTAGCAAGTGGGGTTCATATTCCTGTAGTGGATGTCATCTTTGTATTGTCAAGTGACATCAAGTCCATGGATGAGTAATTGTGAAGTTACTATAAGACACTTATCCATTACTAATCCTATAGATGAATTCTAAAGAAACACACAGCAAGTATAAAGTATTTTTTTAAATAAAAAAACACTTTTCCTTTTTTATTTAAAATTAACAGTTATACTCACTTAACGCCTAATTCCACTGAAGCCAATGTCTCCTGTAAGAAAACAAAAATAAAAGCAACCATATCCCTAACCTGTCTATCGCTTTTTCCCATGCCATAATCCATTTTTGGGAATAAAAATTTTTCAACATGGACGGTGCCAAGATGCGACGGTCCAGGCTGAGAACCACTGGGGAATGAGCTACTGCGAGCTCAGGCTCAGTGACTAGTGGTGAGCTGAGGTTACCACAGGTCAGTGAGACTGCATTCCCAGCTGGGCCTCTGTGCTGTGGTGACCTCGGTGAGATCACCTATAGTACAGTGAGAAAAAAATCTCATGGTGCAGCAGTGAGTTGACCTCAGTTTCTGGTGAGAAAAGCTGTGGTAAACTCACGGTTACAGCAGTGTGCTAGCGGTGAACTCACCGAGGTCACCGCAGTTCATTTGCCTTGCTGGGAGCCTCAGTGATGTGCAGCAACCGCGATGATGTCACCACTGGTCACTGACGCTGCGCTCTGAGCAGCTCATTCATCAGTGGTTCTCAGCCTGGATAGTCGCATCTTGGAACCACCAAGTTTGAAAACTGTTTATCCCCCAGACATGGATTACGGCATGGGAAAGAACGATGGACAGGTGGGGGATATGCTTGTTTTTATTTTGTTTTTTTGTTTTTTACAAGAGATCATGGCTTCAATGGAATGGGCATTAGGTGAGCATAACTGTGTTTGTTATTTTTAAATAAAAAAGTAAAAGTGTTTTGTTTTTGTATAAAATAAAATACTTAAATTGTAAATAATAAAGTCACCTGATGTTTAGGAGACCGAACACGAATAGTAACATGGACTTCCTGGTGAAGTCCGTGTTCGGTGTCTGTGTCCAAACAGTAGGTGTTCGGTATGGACCCCAAACTTTACTGTTCAGGTTCACTGATTTCTAGTTGCTACTAGTGTTGAGCATTCCGATACTGCAAATATCGGGTATCGGCCGATATTCGCTGTATCGGAATTCCGATACCGAGCTCCGATATTTTTGTGATATCGGAAATCGGAATCGGAAGTTCCTATAAGTTCCCAGGCATGTGCGGTGCGTATGGTTCCCAGGGTCTGGAGGAGAGGAGACTCTCCTTCAGGCCCTGGGATCCATATTCATGTAAAAAATAAAGAATAAAAATAAAAAATATGGATATACTCACCCCTCCGACGGACCCTGGACCTCAGCGGTGCAACCGGCAGCCTCCGTTGCTAAGATTGCAGTGAGTGTAGGACCTGCGATGACGTTGCGGCTTGTGATTGGTCGCGTGACCACTCATGTGACTGCTCACGTGACAGCGACGTCATCGAAGGTCCTTCACTCTGCATTCTTAGGAACGGAGGCAGACGCTTGCAGCGGTGACAGCCAGGGCTCGTCCGAGGGTGAGTATATCCATATTTTTTATTTTTATTCTTTATTTTTTACATGAATATGGATCCCAGGGCCTGAAGGAGAGTTTCCTCTCCTTCAGACCCTGGGAACCATCCAGGATGACTTCCGATATTTGTGTCCCATTGACTTGTATTGGTATCGGGTATCGGTATCGGCGATATCCGATATTTATTGGATATCGGCCGATCCAATCCGATACTGATACTTTCAAATATCGGAAGGTTTTGCTCAACACTAGTTGCTACTCACTTGCCAGTTGTGCCCTGGACCATTCTCCACCGTCACAGACTTCATCTGACGCCACGTCAACATAGCTGCAGTTTCCTTTCCTGTTGACATGATGGGACTACTGGTATCATGCTAATTGACAGCTTGGTTCCTGGTGCCTAATTAGGTGAAGCCGGCTGTCAATCAGCATGACAACAGTAGTTCCGCCATGTCAACAGAAAGAGAAACTGCTGCTCTGTTGGCGGGGAGCCAGCTGAATCTCTGGCAAGAGCAAAGAAAGACTGGCATCGGGTATAACATGCAAGTTTTTGCCTCTGTTAATAACTACATGCCTGTTAGTGACTATGCACATTTTTTTAAAGTCCCAGATATCCCATTTAATTGCAAGATGAGACATGTGGATTTGGGTGCTTTAATTACTTCGGCCATCAGTGCGATTTTAGGACAGCCTAAAAGTTTCCATAGACCCCAATGTAATACCTTAAGTCCCCCACAGTCCCCGACAATGTTGCAAATGGGAAAAACATCCATTATATAAACTATCTTTGTACTCACGGTTTGTGGATCCTAAAGTCTTTGCAGGTGGCATAAGTGTCACAGATGAGTTTATATAGGACAACAGCTTCATCCTATTGTGAAAGTTTTGTTCTCCAATCATTAACCGTGTATCCTGCGTTCTGCGAGATCATCTTTGCCAAAGTCTATAAAAATAATTTGTTTTTGAGATGTGTCCGTGTTCAACAAACTGTGCTGCCCTTATTTGCTATATTCTTTGATCAATACACATTAGACAGCAAACAGAAGAACGTTGGTTTGGTCAGCAGGTATCCCTCCCAACTTCTACATATACAGGAGTAGTCACTCTGCTGACTGCTCCTTTGTAGGGATGGGCAAAGTTGGATGGTAAAGTTTGGGGTCCGTACCAGACAACTAGTGTCCTTGTGTATTGTCAAGTTTTTAACAGTAAGATTCGGATATGGTTTTAAAGAAGGCTACTACTTGCGATATAATGCAATTTTATTTCAAAGTACAAAATTAAAGGAATAGTATGATTGCATACACTTTTGTATATTTTAACATACAAAGGTTAAGTACATATAAGGCTATGTGCACACACTGCAGATTTGCATGCAGATTTTTCTGCACTAAATCCGCAGCTCTTGGCAGAAAACGCAGGTGCGTTTTGGTGCATTTTTGGTGCGTTTTTGGTGCGTTTTTAGTGCAGTTTTCAGTGCGGTTTTCTCTGCAGATTGTCTGCGTTTTTGACATAAATAAAGCTTTTGCAACTTGACAAACTTCAGGAACAAAAAAAAAAAAAAATGATGTAATTTCCTTGTCCAACCCCTTCTTCTTTCATCCCCCTATATTTTATAGCCAGAAAGGCTAGGCAGACAGCTGCAGACCAATATTTGTTGCCAGGGAAGGGGTTAAAATACCCATGGATCTTCCCAGGCTATTAATATCAGCCCGCAGCTGTCTGCGTAGCCTTTCTGGCTATAAAATATAGGGGGGCCCCCAAAAAAAAATTACGTAGGGTCCCCCTATATTTTTTGGCCAGAAAGGCTAGGCAGACAGCTGCGGACCAATATTTGTTGCCAGGGAAGGGGTTAAAATACCCATGGATCTTCCCAGGCTATTAATATCAGCCCGCAGCTGTCTGCGTACCCTTTCTGGCTATAAAATATAGGGGGGCCCCCCAAAAAAAATGAGGGTCCCCCTATATTTTTTGGCCAGAAAGGCTAGGCAGACAGCTGCGGACCAATATTTGTTACCAGGGAAGGGGTTAAAATACCCCTGGCTGTTCCCGGGCCATGAATATTAATCCCACAGCTGTCTGCGTAGCCTTTCTGGCTCTCAAATATAGGGAGAGCCCCCCCAAAAAAGTGTTGGGGTCCCCCTATATTTTTAGGCCAGAAAGGCTATGCAGACAGCTGTGGGCTTATATTCCTAGCCTGGGAAAGGGGCCATGGATATTTGCCCCCCCCCCCCCCCGACTACAAATGGAAGCCCGCAGCCGCCCCAGAAAAGGCACATCTAAAAGATGCGCCAATTCTGGCACTTAGCCCCTCTCTTCCCACTCCCATGTAGCGGTGGGATATGGGGTTATGAGGGGTTAATGCCACCTTGCTATTGTAAGACAGCACCAAGAAAACAACTTCACATAAGGCAAATACAAAATAGAATAGCTTTATTAACCACAATACAATAAAAGACAATCAAAGTCTGGGTAAACTCCTAAGACACAGGAACACGGAGGGCTAACCAGACAGACACTCCAAAAGCATTAATATCATAACACAGATAAGAGTATGTCCATGTGGTTTAGTCATTGTGCAGATGGTCACGTGCAAATGAACAATAATAAATAGTGAGAAACTTAGGCAAGTAAATATGTAAAAATACAAGCAAATGATAGTATAGTTACCAAGAGGAGCGCTATTTGGAAGCCCACCAACACCCGACGCGCGTTTCGCACTGAAATGCTTCGTCTGGGGGAAACGCGCGTCGGGTGTTGGTGGGCTTCCAAATAGCGCTCCTCTTGGTAACTATACTATCACTTGCTTGTATTTTTACATATTTACTTGCCTAAGTTTCTCACTATTTATTATTGTTCATTTGCACGTGACCATCTGCACAATGACTAAACCACATGGACATACTATTATCTGTGTTATGATATTAATGCTTTTGGAGTGTCTGTCTGGTTAGCCCTCCGTGTTCCTGTGTCTTAGGAGTTTACCCAGACTTTGATTGTCTTTTATTGTATTGTGGTTAATAAAGCTATTCTAGTTTGTATTTGCCTTATGTGAAGTTGTTTTCTTGGTGCTGTATTAGTTTTACTTCATGGCCATACTAAGTGGATATCATTAGGTGTTGTGTTGTCTTGCTATTGTAAGGTGGCATTAAGCCCGGTTAATAATGGAGAGGCATCTATAAGACACCTATCCATTATTAATCCTATGAAAGGGTTAAAAAAAACACAGACAGTAGAAAAAAATATTTTAATGAAATAAAGACACACACTTTTTGACAAACCTTTTATTTCACGCTCAATCCACCTGAAGACCCTTGCCCTGCAAAAGAAATAAAAAAACAAACCAAATTCATACTCCCTGGCCCTGTCCGCAGAAATCCAACGAGTGTCCCACGACGATCTGCCATGGAGAGCAGACACATCCAGAGTCTGCTCTCCACGGCTGCAGCAACACACTGACAGGAGCTCCGGTTCCTGTCGGTGTGTAACTGCGCATGCGCGAGAGTTTACCGGCGTTCATTGACCCCGTTACTCTCGCTGTACGGCAGTGCCACGTGGGAAAGTTCACACACAGCACTAATGCCGTAAATAGAGACGCCGGAGCCGCTGAACTCCGGTAAAGTATGCGATACACTGCTAGGAGCTTTGCTCCTGGTAGTGTATCGCCGGAGAGCAAGCGATCGGCGTGGGACACTTGTTATTGGATTCTGCAGACAGGGAGTATGGATTTGGTTTATTTTTTTTGGATTTTTTCCTAGGGGACCGAGGGCTTTGCGTACTAGTGTGCTGTATGGTGAGTATATACTCTATGTTATATGTTGTATGTACTGAGTGTCATGTATGTTACGTTTATTGTATGTGTATTGTATGTGTAGGTGTTTTGTGTTTTACTGACAATTGTGCTAAGTCGCCAGACACAGGGACAACTCTCCCATCCTAATACCGGATGGGAGTAGTAATCCCATACGGCGATTTAGCACAATTGGGTGGCACTATCGTCGCATGGGGACACACACACAGACAGACGCACACACACAGACTTCACAGACACACACACATACATAACAGATCGATCAAACGACCGACATCGATCCCCATGCGACGATATCCCTCCATGCTGACGATCACACTCCGCCCACGCACTTCCGCCCACGCACTTCCTCCCGCTTCCCCGCACTTCCTGCTGCAGCGGTTTGTACACCCAAACCACAGAAAACCCGCAGATATTTTTTCATCTGCGGGTTTTACTGCGGGTTTGACCCTCACAATGGAGGTCTATGGGTGCAGAACCGCTGCAGTTCTGCACAAAGAAGTGATATGCTGCGGAATGTAAACCGCTGCGTTTCTGCGTGGTTTTTTCCACAGCATGTGCACAGCGGTTTGTGGTTTCCATAGGTTTACATGTTACTGTAAACGCAATGGAAACTGCAGCGGACCCGCAGTGGCAAAATCGCTTCGGTTCCGCGGTAAAAACCGCAAAGTGTGAACATGGCCTAAAGATTAAATACATGTAATGATTAAGTACATATAAAGATTAAGTACATATAATGATTAACTACATATACTCACATCATCACCAAGGAGCTTTTAAACATCATTTGTCTGGAATACAAGAGAAGCAACACCAAGACAGAGAACTCCTGGGAAATTCACAATACTGCATGGGCTTCCCCACTTATGCAGGTATCACAACACTGTACACATATAAGTATAGGTACCCAAATTTTTGCTTCTATCTTACCATGTTTCTCTGGCCTTACAGTGGGTACGGAAAGTATTCAGACCCCCTTTAAATTTGTCACTCTTCTGCTATCTACAACTTATCTAGCTGTCTCAGATGCTACCTAGCTGTGATTGGCAGCATCTTGGAGGGAGGAGAAGACTTTAGAGAAAAGTCCAGTTGCACTGGAAGCAGAGATTTCACATACTGGGCTCCAATAGCAAAAAATGTGACTATCTACAGTAGGCATGGAAAGTTTTCATACTCCTTTAAATTTTTCACTCTTTGTTTCATTGCATCCATTTCGTAAATTCAAAAAAGTTCATTTTTTTCACATTAATGCACACTCTGCATCCCATCTTGACTGAAATGTAGAAATTTTTGCAAATTTAATAAAAAAGAAAAACTGAAAACTGGTCATAAGAATTCAGACCCTTTGCTCAGACACTCATATTTAAGTCACATGCTGTCCATTTCCTTGTGATCCTCCTTGAGATGGTTCTACTCCTTCATTGGAGTCCAGCTGTGTTTAACCCCTTAATCCCATATGATGTACTATCCCTTCAAGGTGACCTGGGACTTAATACCCAGGGACGGGATAGTACTTCATAGCGATCTATCGCAGCTGACATCCGGCACTATGTGCCAGGAGCGGTCACAGACTGCCCCGGCACATTAATCCCCGACACACTGCAATCAAACATGATCGCAGCGGGGGCGTGGCCTAGCTGTGAAGAGGAACAGTCGCATCTTTGTGGAGCTCCTGCCCAGCGCTGGTTACCCACAGAATTTAACTATCTAAAGATCGTGAAAATAACCCCTTTTGGCGGACAAGGGCGAGTACCTGATCCTGGAGCAGTTTTTGGAAGATTGGGGGGTCCCATCCCGGCACGGAGCCCAGGACTTAAGAGGAGGGAGGGAGTGAGAGAGAAGACGCCGCCATCTTCAACAGAACCACGAGCCAACCTGCACCGGACTAAAGAGGACGCAGGGAGGTACGATCTTCCCCCCTTCCTCCGCACCCTCTTTTACTGAGACTGGCCGCACACACATCTCCCTGCCTACCAGTGGAGACGGCCCCTCCGACCTGACACCTCTGGAGGCGCCCCGCATCGTGCCGCACGGCTGTAGCAGCCACCCGGCCCCTGCACCTTACGGTGCGTTTTGCGGAACATTGCGATCAGAAACATATCTGATCAGACTCACCCTCCGTGGCGGCGCTCCTTTCCCCCGGCGGCCAGGTGGTTATCCCTGACGCTTCCCTAGCAGCGGTGTGTGGAGCGCTGGAGTTTTCCCGCCAGCCCCGGCGCCATCTTGAGCCTGCCGCGCGGTGCGGGGAGATCCTCTACACGCCTGGCTGGGGGTCTGTGCCGGTCTGGGATCGCTCACCACCTATAGTTTACAACTGCACCCTGCACGCTGTCTCCCGACCCCCCACATCCATCTAATTGGGGGCTAAGAGGCTGGAGGAATTGTTTGTGACCAGAGCACACATTACACTTAGTGTGCACTAATACAAAGTACTATATCTGATGCTGAGACCTCTCCTCACCTACAACTTATAATTGCATCACACCTCCTGCTGCCCCATACCCTCTTTGTCTATATCCAGCTCCAGCTCAATTAATACAGAACCTCTTTGCTGCCTTGAGAATTGGTCTGTCTTGTAGACTAACTCTTTCCACTGCAGACTCAGTGCATCACAATAAAGAAAAGACTTTGGAGGACAGAGGGGGCTGCAGAGAACATAAATGTGCACCTCAATTTGACTGTAGCCATCTCTCCTTCACAACTCAGCGCTGCATTTGCAATATTTCTATTTCTTTCACACCAACCTCTGAGCTACGCCTACAGAAGAACAATCGCATTTCAAACAACTTACAGCGCAGTAATTACTAATATAATCTCCAGACTTCAGTCTCCCTGTGCCACTGATATCCTCCTGGGATTCATAAATACAAAGGAAGTCCTCTGAAAGACAGACAACTAGTGACATCTAGTGCCCAATTTCAGAACTGGTGATATATTTTATAATACACAAAAAAAGACTCAACTGGCCACAGAACATCCCCACTGATACAATAGCGACACCTAGTGTCCATGTCGAGCTCTAATCCTGTGCACATTATGAGGATTATCTAAAAAATCCTTTTCTTAGAGGCGCATGTGCGGTCTTCAGCGGTGACAGTCATGTCTTGCTGATTTCCGCTACCCGACCTACCTATTTAGGCCCTAATCAGCATCTGAATCACGCCAAACGCACCACAACTGGACTCACTACACTCTCGGGAGACCCTCCTTCTGGCGATGCCTAAGAAGGGAGGCGCAGCACAAACACCGGGCCGTAATAGTGTAGACCTTTTTCAGAGTGGCAGCATTTCCAAGACGACTACTACGACTTTTCTCCCCTCGGCCTCTACGGGGAGCACAGGAGATACAATGGATCAAGATGAAACCGGTCCTCACATTGAGACAACGATCTCCACGGCAACTCTTACCAAGTCCTTGCAAGAGACTTTCCGATCTGAGCTTTCCTCAGCTATGCAGAAGATCTCCTCCCAGATACAGGACATTATGCAGCGTACGGTGGCCCTAGAAGAAAAGATAGATGCCACTGCAGATGCCTTAGAAGAAGATCGCGAAACCCTCAAACTACATGCAGAACGTGTCGCAGAGCTGGAACTCCGATGCTAAGACTATGAGAACAGATCGTGTCGGGGTAATCTGCGGATCAGGGGACTCCCCGAAAATATTATAGCTCTCAAAGACACTGCTACTGCCCTTTTCACCGCACTACTCCCTGACACAGACCAGTCCATGCTGCATATCACCAGAATCCATAGAGCCCTGGGCAGGCCGCGCAACAACGATATGCCTAGGGATGTGATCCTAAAACTACATTATGAGGAGGCACGAGATCTAATCCTGAATGCTGCACGTGATAATCCAGATCTACCGGGACTGCCTTCTTCAGTACATATCTATGCGGATATCGCGTCAACCACCCTCGCCAGGAGGAGATCCCTCAAACCCGTAACATCAGCTTTGCAGACGGCACAGATTAAATACAGATGGAGCTTCCCCTTCGCCCTCATCTTTACATACAACTCCCAACTGTACACCTGCCGTACACTAGAAGAAGGGAAACAAGCCATGCTTAAAGCTGGGATCCCGATCTCAATAGAGACTTCAGCCATGCCGCAGAGAAAGCCAAGACCACCAAGAGAATGGCAAAACATTCCCAGAACAAGGAGCCAAAATGCACGGGTCGTCTGATATGTCCAAATTACAAGATCATCCACCTTGATTTCCGTGGGGCGGATCGAGCTGATACTGTTCATTCTGATTGCTCCCGGAGTTGGGGGGAAGGGGTTGATGGCTCTTTGCTGCCTCTCCTCTCAGCCCTCCAGAATTAGTAAATGTATGCTGAATATTTGTATAGATATTCTATTCTGACTTTAAATGCAAGTGGTCCATCAGATTACTACATTCATAATTGACCCTATTCCTCCCCTACCTTACCTCACTCTGATTCCCCCCTTCCTCCCCCCCTCGTCCCAATAATTCCCGTACCACAGTCCTCTCCTTTTCTCCTCCCTCTCCCCCCCTTACCCCCCCCTTTTTGTTTTTTCTTTTCCCCCTTTCCCCCCACTTCTCCTTACCCCACTCCCCTCACCTCCCCCCCTTCCTCCCATCTCCCTCCCCTCCTTCCTCCCCTCCCTTCCTCCTTTCCCTTTCCCCCCTCCCTTCCTCCCTCCCCTCCTTCCCCTTTCTTTCCTCCCCTCTCTCCCCCATCTCTCTCCTCCCCCCCTTTTTTTTTTTTTTTTTCTCCTCCTCCTCTCCTGCTTCTTCTTTTCCCTCTCCTCTTTATATCTATCTCTCTACCAAGGGCCTAAATGTCGGGTTCATAACATGCTGCCTAAACTTGGCGACACCTGGTACTCCAATTAATATGGTAAACCAGATCGCCATATTTTCCGGATATGATATCCGTTTGTTATTATTAATTGTTATGTTTGTCTTTGTCTCCCCCCAGTCTGTTCCCTTCCTATTGTTTCCCCACAGAGATCATCACTGCACTTATCGACTAACTCATCATCTATTAATCAGAGACGCGGTTCTTGTTCCCGCTCAAGCCTCCACACTCTTCAGCGGTAAATATTTACTGAAAAATGTGTAATGTTATTTCTCATAATGTCCGAGGATTCAACTCGCCTATTAAACGTAAGAAAGCCTTCCTTGACTACTCAAAACACGCACCAGACATTATTTGTCTCCAGGAGACCCATTTTTCCACCTCCTCCCACCCTAAGTACTTTGATGCCAAGTATTCACAACACTATATGTCAAACTGGGATAAAAAAACGAGAGGTGTCGCCACATTCATTAGGAATAACTTCCCATTTCAGCTCATTAGTGCACATTCGGACTCAGAGGGCAGATTCCTCATTACTCTTGGAACATCACGAAACCAGACAATTTGCATTGTTAATAGCTATTTGCCCGCAACATCCCAGAGATCGGTCTTTCAACTAATTATATCAAAACTAGCCACTCTTACGTATGACCACCTTATCTGGTGCGGCGACTTCAACTTTATCATTAATCCTAAATTAGATAGCAGCGCCCAGAAACGATCGGATTTAACAAAAGCTGACAAAAAGAAAGTCCAACACCTAATGAAAGACAACTGCCTGGTCGATGTATGGAGGGAACCCTATAAAGGGTTACACATACTTCTCACCTGCACACCAGTCCTATTCTCGAATAGACCTACACCTAACTACTGCAAGAACGATCCCATCTGTCCTATTCTCTCGTCATATTCCATCATCGTGGTCTGACCATGATGTTGTCCTATCAACATTTAAATTCAATGTCACCACTTCTAAATTATTCAAATGGAGACTGAACGAATCCTTACTTACTGACCCTGCTACACTCTCTAAAGTGAAAGAGGAGTTGGGACTGTACTTCCAGACCAATTCCACTGACGACATTTCCCCTGGACTAGTATGGATGGCGCATAAAAAATTTATTACTGGCTCCCTAATTAAAATTGCGTCAAATAAAAAGAAACAAAGATCTGAACTACAAACACGCTTAGAGACTAAACTTGTGAAACTTGAACTCGCTAACCAGGCCACCACTTCCCTCTTTCTGATTAAACAAATCAGAGACACTAAGCTACAATTGGACACCATTCTTACAAACAAAACAGAGAGAGCGCTAACTTGGACTAAGTCAACTTTTTATAAATATGCAAATAAACCTTCTGGCATGTTGGCACGTAGGCTCAGAAGCAAAGAATCCTTAAATAATGTCACCTCCATCAAAGACTCCAAAGGCAGAATCTCCGCACACCCGGATATAGTATATGAAACATTCCGGGACTACTATCAGAAACTATATACCTCCCCACAGATATCTTCACCGCAATCCTTATCCTCCTTCCTAGATGAATTGAAATTACCTAAAATCCCCAACTCCTCGATAGACCAGCTGCATACACCAATATCTGAGGACGAAATTTCTACAGTAATTAAAAACCTAAAAAAAAACAAAGCCCCCGGACCTGACGGCCTCACGGCACTATACTACAAGAAACTCACAAACATCCTTACACCGCACATTAAAAATTACTGTAATGCTTTACTAAATGGCACCCAGATGCCCCCTGAATTCTATATCGCCCATGTGACGGTAATCCCAAAACCAAAGAAAGACCATCTCCTTCCCAAGAATTATAGACCTATATCGTTACTAAATGTTGACCTCAAACTCTTTACATCCATCATTACCACTAGGCTCAACAAATTTTTACCTACCCTTATTCACCGAGACCAAGTGGGGTTCATACCTAATAGACAAGGTCCCGACAATATTAGAAGGAATTTAAATATTATACATTCAGCAAACTACCATAAACAACCCCTACTACTACTAGCTTTGGACATAGAAAAAGCTTTCGACTCGGTCTCATGGCCCTACCTATTTGAGGTCCTAACCAGATTTGGCATCCCTCGCACCCTTGTTTCATGTCTTCAACTATTGTACGACAGTCCAACAGCCTACCTAAAACTCCCGTCAACTAAACCTACACCTATCAACATACAAAGAGGGACGAGACAGGGCTGCCCACTTTCTCCAGCCCTATTTGCCATGGCCATGGAACCATTGGCTGAGGCAATAAGGCTTAACCCGAACATACTTGGACCTGTGGGGCTTGACGCACAATATAAAGCAAGCTTATTTGCAGATGATTTACTACTGACTCTATCCAGCCCACTCACCACTCTCCCAAATTTATTTTCAGTCCTACGTAGATTTGAATCGATCTCAGGACTCAGAATTAATGTTGACAAATCCGACGCTCTATTTCTTAACACCACTAAGGACATGCAAACAAATATTATCTCCCGGTTCAAATTTACAAAAAATGAACATTATATAACTTATCTCGGAGTCAACCTCACCTCTCATAAGTCGACCCTATTTAAGTGGAATTATCTCCCATTAATAAAAAATCTCCGAGCTGACTTAACTAGATGGTCTGCCATGAAATTGACCTGGTTGGGCAGGTTACATGCAATTAAAATGGTCTCTTTGCCTAGATTTCTGTACTTATTCCGCTCTCTCCCCATACCGTTGCCCCATGAGACCCTACGCGAAGTTCACTCCATGATTTCAAAATTTATTTGGCAGGGGAAAAAACCTAGAATCCGTCAAAAAACTATGTTCATACATAGAAGACTGGGGGGGCTTTCCATGCCTAACTTCACACTGTATTACAAATCGGCTCAGTTAGCCCAATTGACTAATGCCTGTGCTGCCGACCGTGCACCGAGATGGGTTGACCTGGAATCGTCCCTTTTACCTCCGTTTTCCTTGTCGGGCCTTATGTGGTCCACACAAAAATTACCAAAAGGTCTACACATCACAGCACCTTTCACAGCACATTCCCTGATCCTCTGGAGAAAGGAAAGATTTAAATTTGAACTCCAATCTGAGTCTGCCCCACTGACTCCCCTCTTCTGCAACCCCATGTTCCCACCAGGACTTGACCCACGTTCTTTTGCATGGTGGAAAGTTAACGGAATTACTACTCTAAAGCACCTCTGCTCACCCTTTAATATGATATTATCTAGACAAGAATTCCTCCATAAATACAATCCACCCATTAGCGAAACCTTTTGTATCTATCAGGTTTTCCATTTCGCGGAACAGATTCTGCGGCGGAAAATCCCTTTTCGCGCGACTGGCTTTGAACAGAGATGCATGGATGACCCACTGGGAAGGGGAACTATTTCTCTGCTATACGGATCCCTCAATGCGGCACATGGAGTTGACAAATTACATTACATGAAACAGTGGGAGGAAGATCTGGGTATCCAATTAACTTTGGAAAATTGGAGACGATGCTGTGACACAGTTTCCAGGGGTAGTCATCAAGCCTCCTTGGCAGAGACATCCATTAAGGTCTTACACAGAACATACCAAGTTCCAAGTAAACTTCACGCTATATACCCCAACATTTCAGATAAATGCTTTAGAGGATGCGGCGCAGTGGGAGATATGAAGCATATTTGGTGGGAATGCCCGATAGCCTCGGCTATGTGGCAGGAAGTAGGATTAATAATTGGAAAATGTATGGCAAGGCAATACAACCTGACCCGGCCACATTCCTCCTGGGAGCCAAATACCCGGGGTTTACTAATAAATTTCACAGGCTGATAGGCCAGCTGCTTATGGCCGCTAAGCTACATATAGCTACCAGCTGGAGGTCGTCGTTTCTCTCTGTCCAGGCAGTTAGAGATAAAATGAATTAAATCCTCTTATATGAACGTATACATGCGACTAGGGAAGATCTGTGGGAGGCCTTCTACCAGATTTGGAAACCGTGGATGGATCTTAACACGAACTTAAATCTTGAACAAACCTTGACTTTATCTATTTGAGACTCTATTGTCCTGTGAGAGATCCTGATAACACTGGGGTTGAGCCGGAGTGGGGTGGGGTGCGGGGAGGTGGGAGGCAGAACTCATAAAACGGAACATAGTACAACCTTGTCTGGTAAATATACTATAGCTTACCACGAAATAAAGTGCAGTATCTCATTTCCCTTCCCACTTTCCCTCTTTTATGTCTCCCTATGTTCTTGTCTTGTCATATTTGTATTTTTGATTTTGAGTTAATATATGTATGGTTTTGCCACATTGTTCAGATTTAAGCTTATTGAACTCCCTTGTAAGGGAAACTGTTGTTCAATTGCTATGTTATTGAAAATAAAAATTATTGAAACTAAACATGATCGCAGCATTTCGGGGGCATAGAGAACCATCGCGCAGGGAGGGGGCTCCCTGCGGGCTTCCCTGAGACCCTCGGTACAAGGCGATGTGCTCACCTTGTACCGAGAGTCTCCTTCCTGCAGGCCCCAGATCCAAAATGGCCACAGGGCTGCATCCAGGTCCT